>NC_135542.1:10330013-10630013 GCF_045843805.1 Urocitellus parryii
GCTGACCCCATGAAAAGGGACACAATGGCAATCATTTGCACCCCATTTTTCACTGAATTATGAAACGGGACTGGAAACGTGTCTTCACACAGTGGGTGCTTTCTCCATGTTCACCAGTGAATGAGCCCAAACTGCTGATTCCCACATATCTCTGGGTGTGGGAGCTGCCATGTCCAAAGCCCCTGTCCAGCTATGTCCCAGCTAGGACGCTCTGTCCCACTATGGAAACTAACATGTCTTTATTAACCCAAAAGTGCTTTTCCCAAGGCCCGAGTTTTGAGACGCCTCTGGCACAGATCTACGTTCTTCACAAAGCCAACATCACACCAGAAAGACCACCTGGCCTCACTGAGTCCACCTGGGAATGAGCTCAGTGCACACCATTGAGCTGTGGTGCCCAGTGTGTGGGGACTGCTCCATGGACCTCTGTGGATCAGCTGGAGTCAGGATGGTTTCTCTGCCTGAGAGGGGAAGTTCACTGCCCTTGCAAGGCTGTGGCAGGCACCTCCAGGACTCGTACCATTCGGGGCTGACATTCCACTATGAGTGTGGTCCTCTATCTCATTAGGTATCACAAACCTTTGGGTCCCTGAGAGGCACATGGCAGCCCCAAGACAGAGGCATGAGGGGGCTACACACTTGGGCTTGGTGGTCTGGTGCTTACCTTGGGAACAAGAGATCCAGCACCTGCTGGGTGGGGATGAAATCCCAGGAGATTAACCCCATGTGGCTGCTGAACTGTAGGTTCCTCCCACAAATGACAGGCAGGAGCTCATTCCTAAGCTGGTCCTGCCTGTAAGGTTCAAGGCTCTGAACCCTGAAGGGCTCCTCCGTGTTCTGATCATTTTCACCCTGGGTTGGGACCAAGAATGGTGGGTTCAAAATGGAAATGGTGACAAACAGAAAAATGACTTGTGCCAATACACTAGAGTCAAAGCACAATGGGACAGTTCCCATCAGTACACACACACACACACACACACACACACACACACACACACACAGAGTCAGAATAGGAGTCCTGGGCCATTCATCAGGGATCAGACTAGAGGGCCTGCTGGGCTCACCTGCCCTGTGCTACTCACTGTTACTCTTGAGCTCCTCTGCGACAATCGCCAGAGGCTCTGGCGTCTAAGATGAAGCCTCACCCAGTGTATCCACAAAAGGGCTAGTTGGCCCCCCTGAGATTCCTGGGAGCCTGAGGCTCGGCATTGTCTGCAACCACAGGAGAACATCCTTCTCCCTCCAGTGGCTCCAACCAAGTGAGCTCGGATGGCTTGGTCAGTGAAGTGGGTGCCTGGATACCAGGGTTCCATGTTCTGTTGGATCCATTGTCAAGGCAATGATGTCATTTCCTGTGCCCATACCTGAGCCTCTTTTCACATAAGACCACTTTCAAAAGCCCTATGGGCTGCTGATTTCTCCTCCATGCCTACCCATCTCAGGTGCGCAGGTGTTCACCAACAACTACCCAAACATCCCCACCAGCATCTGCCCTGCTTGGTGCCACTAGAGTTCCAGCTTGGAGCCTTCAAAAATGCATTCACAACCAGTCCTTCCCTCTCAGCCGCTTTTGGACCCTGGTCCCATCATTGTGCAACTCATGGTGTGCCCAGTCTTTTCTGGAAAGTAGGGTAGCATCTAATCTCTAGGGTTTATTGTGTCTATTGGCCCCTAACACCCTCTATTCTCTCTGAAACCAGAGATGGGACTCACAGGTGGCTAAAGCACAAATGTACAGATGGGACAATCACAAGAAGGGGAGAGACAAAGAATGCACCCTAACTCAATCAGGCCTGTGTCCCACACAGGGACATGGCCAATGTCCGTCCCATCGTGGCTGCAGTTCCCTCTCTACACCATGGCAAGTTGGAGGGGACTGAGATGCAGAGGCTGCTCCCCTCTGCCATACAACTTCCCAAGGCTTCTCCTAAGATTTCAAAAGGGCCAAGTGTGTCTAGTGTTGGGGTCTCACAGAGACTCCGAGGTACCACAGCATCCTGCTGCCCAGAACCGGTTCACCCCTCACCTCAAGGGGGCTCAGCCTCTGGATTCATGGGAATTGAAGTGGGTACAGGTGATGGGATATCACCTCCAAGACTGAGTTATGCCAAGTCCATGACCCCTGTCTGCATCCCTGTCTCCAGCACCACTCCCCCCTCTCTCTTTCCTCCTCAGAGCAAACAAATCCATTTAGCAAGTGTGTCCTGTGATAAAGACATGACGGTCACCCATCCTCTCATTACAAAAACACTGAGGCTCAGCCAACATGGATCCTACCAGGAACACAGGCATAAACTCAGAGTCCGATCCTCCCAGCCGAGCCTCGGTGGAGCCTGGACTCCCAGCCTCCTGAGTCAAGGAAACAGAGGTGCCTAGCCGAGCCACCTTGGATGCAGCCGCACACAAACTGAACTCACCAATGCCCCTTGCTCTCAGTTGTGAGTAAGAGGGGAGGGTGTTTCACAACCCTGGACATCCAGTGCAGTCTCCAGGCTTTGGGGTGTGCCCTGGCCTCTCTCTATCTGCCCAGGCCCTCCAACCCACACTGGCCTCTTACCCAACCTCCTCCTAGGGCCAAACTCAATCCTGCCTCTCAATTTCTGCTGCCTTCCCCAACACACTGCTCCCCAAAATGAGCAGGGCTGGCTCTCGGTTATCATGCTGGTGCCAGCAGCAATGCCACCCCACTGACAGAATTCTGAGTCCCAACCTAGGCACTCCAGCTGTCTTTGCCACACCTGGCCTGTTTGGGCTCTGGCTCTTGCTCTTTTCTTTCATGTGCATGTGTTTTGAGGTTTTGAGTTTCTCCCACTGCAGAACTGCAGCTGTGGCAGGGTAGAGCTCATGAGGGTGACACTCTGAGCCACATCCAATCCCATCAGGACTGTTAACTGGGGTGATGCTGGAACACAGTGATGAGTGAACACATGGGAGGTGGTTGGACCCACCTTGCCTCTGAGTGGTTTCCTTTCAGGACAGGAATGTAGGGATGGGAGCCCCTGGCGCGGGATGCTTTGCACAAGGCGTGACCACGGGCTCTTTCCTGGCAAAAATGGCTCCACTCAGCATGGAGAGCACTGTCATTCCTGGTGGCTAACAACAGCCCTGGACCCCAGAAAGGAACCCACACTCAAGATTAACGTCTGAGTGTGCGTGTCCTTGAGGAAATGAGGTCTCCTGATCCCAGGTGCAAAGGGGTAAGTCCTCTAACTCCAGGGGCCATGAAGGGACATCTGAGTTTCCCTCGTCCTTCTTTACCTCTCTGAACCCAGGGTGTCCTCACACTAACCACAGTTAGGACCCTGGCCTCATTCCCCAGTGAGGATCATTAGGCTCCATAAAGGACAGTCTCTAAGATGCTCAGTGGACCAACACCCTCTGCACAACCCACAACCCTATTCACCCAAGAGGCAAGAGGATTTCTATTCAGGAAAACCAGGAAAGGGAGAGCCTTTCTCAAGGACACAAGGACATTAGTGAGTGAGGGAGTGATTAATGGATGGAGAACTATTTCCAACACCAACTTCCAGGAGCATATATGGCCCTTTGGAGAATTCTGCAGTGTGTTGGTGATTAAGGAGAACGTGTGAATCCAGGGGTCACTAGGTCCTCTCAGCCATAAGGAGGGAAACTGCCATAAAGGAACTAGGACAAGGGTGCGAGGAATGCTCACTGGGGGGAGATCGGAAGGAAGGAAAGTGTACTCATTAGAAAAGTGTCGCCTGAAAATTCTTAAGCCAGCCAAAAGTCGTGTGAACTTGTGTGGGAAAAGAGTCTTTGCACAGTGATGAAGCTAAGAGCTCACATGATGGAACACAGCATCAACTGGGACCAAATCCAATATCTGATATTCTTGTAGGAAGAGGAGAGTCTGGACCCAGATACCAGGGAGACTTGGGGATACCAGCTATGTGAGGTTGGAGCCAGGGCGGGATGCCCATATGGGAACCACAGATCGTGGGCAGCAATAGGAGAGTGGGCAAGGGCTGGGAGAGTTGGGGGGACAGTCCCCTAGGAACCTGTGAGGTGTTTTGGCAGTGAGACCGCCCAACACCTTGTGTGTTGAGCCCCTGGAGCTTGAGGGAAGGCCCTTCCTCTGTTGTTGGCCACCCAGTTGACAGAGTTTGGTTGTAGCAGGCCTAGGACCCAGCCGAAGGTCTGAGCATGTTGGCCATGCAGGGTGGATCTGGACCGCAGACACACTCTGATGACTGTAGGGTTTCAGCCATGCATCAACACAAGCACCAAGTCAGGCCAGGTGGGGAAAGGGCTAGGAACACACTCTGGGGGCTGGTGCCTATATTACTGGGAGCACTTCTGACCCCAATTCCCTGATCTGCTGCCAACACAAGCTACAGAGGAGGGTGGAGGGACACAGAGCATGGATCTTCCCCACTCAGTGGGCCCAGGCATGTACCATGGCCAGCAGCCTCGTGCCTTGCCCGGTGAGTCCTGAAGCGGCCCCCTCTTCCCATCCTGAGAGCTCTTCCCTTCCTCATGTGCTACTACCTTCCTACTGTTTCTGGAAATATCTACTTGCTGTGGTCCTCAGGCAGTTTATGATTTAAGTTAAAAAAAAAAAAAAACAGGTCTTGGTGCTCAAAAATATTTGATTTGCCCATCCTCATCCCCCAACCCCAATATTTTCATTATTTCCTCAACATATGAAATTTTACTAGCAAAAAGTTAATTTTGAATTATACAAAGTTGATTCAAATAACATTGGTATACATAATCAATCACTGTACTTTCAATGTTTGTTCTCCTTTCCTGTTAGAAACTGCTCGGAAAAAAGAGAACAGAGGGGGCTGGGGATGTGGCTCAAGTGGTAACGTGTTCGACTGGCATGCGCGAGTCAGTGGGTTCGATCCTCAGCACCATATAAAATAAAATAAAATAAAGATATGTCCACTGAAAACTGAAAAAAAAAAAAAAACAAAGAGAACAGAGGACAGACTCATGGAAGTACTTGAACTGATAAGAAGCTCCCACTCAAGCTCAGCATTCAGTCCTGGACAGGGTAAGACCAGGCCACTTTGACATATGTTCCAAAGAGTCTACCAGACAGAATCCTCTGACTGATCCCTGACTGAGCCATAGGAACTGGCTAGAAAAGCCTTCACATCCTCAATACATTCTTCACTTCAGAATACTGGACAAGCATTGATATCCATCTCTCGTTACCTTGCTCCCCAGCCAACCATTCTTCAACAAATTCAAAGGAGCAACTCATGCAAGCACACAGAAAGGGATGTTCACTACACACATCCATGTGCGAAAAAGACAACTGGTATTTCTTGTTTGGGCTATTTCAAATGAAATCACTTCTGCATGACCTCCACAAACCAAAGGAAAATATTTTTGAAATTCCCACGTAGAAGACAAGATACACTTGCCAAGGAGGCAGTGCCAAGAATTTTGACACTCCAAATGTAGAGTGTGTGTTTAGGAGGCAGTCACAGTTTCCATGAGAGAGTCCCATGAAATCAATTAGGAAGATCCATGCTCTAGCCCTACCATGCAAGTGATGTGACTTGAAAGAGTCACTTAGTCTTAGTAACCATCATCACTAACAACTAAGTCAATGAATAAAGGTCCTCAGGTGTCAAGCTACAAAATGTGGGATGAGCATGGATGAGGATGGGTGGGAGAAGTCTCCAACTCTAACACAATTAGGGAAGGCTGTGCCTGTCCTCAAGTGGCTGGGGGGGGCTTGGGATCCTGCCACAGAGGGGGATTCCAAACCTCACATCCCCTGACCCAGGCCAGAAGACCAGGTAGAGTCCAAGAATCCTGGGGTGGCCCAATGGCAATAAAGGTCAAAAGGAACTAGGGATCTGCCTGGTCCCTCAATCCCCTACTCTGAGCAGGGCTGCATGACGAGGCCAGAGGCCATCCACAGCAATCTGCCTTTACAGGAAAACAGGGACTGCAGGCTGCCTCTGGCTCACTGAATCAGGGTGGTGTTTTCATAAAGCAAGACCACTTCCTCACATTTGACCAGCAGCTCATGTGTTGACAGCACAATGACTGACTTGACTCAGGCCCTGATGAAAGAAATAGAAAATTCATAGCAAACCCATCTTTAGCTCTTCCACATCATCAGGGGCTCTGATTCAATTCCGTCCAGAAAGGTGTCTGAAATGATTTCTAAACATGCTGGGGACTCACCTCTGTGTGGAACTTTTCAGGAAAAAGGGGATCAAATCTCATGAAGCAACTCTTCTCTCTTCTAGCCCATGGGCAATGCAAGGAACCTGCATGATACCAGAGGCTCACTTCTCTCTTCTCATGTCTTCTGGAAAGGATTCGTTAATGCTTCCTGCAAGGTGAAGCAGAAGCCTGCATTCCCAGCTGCACAGAAGTGTTTGAGGGCAGTGTCTCCCTTAAAACCCAAAAATAAAAAAACAGGTCATTCAACAGGCACATGGATTAGAGTACATGTTCAATGATCCCTCCTCCCTGGAGCCTTCCACATGCCCATCTTCCACATTCACAGAGCAATGCTTGGCCATTCTCAAGACCAGGAGACCATGATGCTCATCACCAGGAAGTCAATAAGGAACATGAAGAGAGCAGCATGGATTGCAGAAGGTGGCACATCAAGGATCTTCAGCTCTGCTGCTAGAACACAAGAGCTTAACTTCAGTATTGACTTTTTGCCAACTACCAAGTACGATAGCAGTGTCAAGCCCAATATGCAGATATGCAAGTAGTAGGTGACACCCCGCACCCATTCACAAAAGTGGGCAACATCTGCATCAGAACAAGGAAGTATCTTACCCTTACTCATAAAAATCATCAGAAACAAAATAAAATGGATGCAAGACTTCTCATTTCACTATTAGGTAGCTGTTGGAATTCCCTATTAAATAATACCTCCTCCAAAATAAAAAGTATCTCAGACATGTGTCAACTATTCAATGGATGATATTTTAAAAACTATGGACTTTACTTAATATTTATGTATGCTATATCCCTGCCTAAGGCTCTATGAGAAAGGAGCACATAGAATTGGATCTTTGAAAATCTCACATTTGCTGATAAATATTACTGCTGATCTCAGGCATGGCGAAGTGAAAAGTGGGACTTTGGATATTCCAAGAATGCTATGTTGTGGGATTGGTGTCCCTGATTCATACATAGCATATGGTTTCTATGAAATCCAGTGAGGGAGCAGGAGTAACGAAGCTGATTGCACAGATGACCTCAGGGAATACTGACAGATAGGCCAAATGAAAAATATGTTCCAGCTAACCATTGGTATTTGGGCTTCTGATCCCAGTCCTGTTTTTAAAAAAGGTGCAGACAGGCAGTGTTCATTAAAAACTGTCTACCATGTAAAAGTGGGTAATTTAAATGGCATCTAGTTACACATCTGATAGAATGGTCTGGCAACATATGAATTTCATTCTAACAACAACAACAACAACAAAACATAGAAAATGAGACATAAAGATAAAACCTTGTCTTCACCAGGATGCCTAAAAATAGGTTTTATTTGGCTCATGCAAATAAATATCTTTCAATAGAATTTCTGATTTCCGAATGAATCCATTCAACTTCATACTGCACAGATCACAAGGTTTTCTTTACAGAATATTCTCTTCTTCTTCTTAAAGCCTCACATAGAAAATGTCTCACAGGACATAGGAGGGGAATGACCCAAAGGATGAGAGAATGGCTGGAACCGTTCTCAAATGTGCCCATGTAGCCTAAAGTTTGAAGGCATCTAATTGTACTCTAAAACAATTATGAACCTATTTGATCCATTATTAATAAATATCACCACTTTACCACTTGAACCAAATCACAGAAAATTGGAAACAGATGATCATTTGCTTTGATACCTTTACTTCTGTTTCATTACTCAGAGTCGATCAACTCTATACTTCAAGTGACACAGATTTGTTACAGAATGCCTAAGATCCTAAGGATCTATTTTAGCTCAGCCCATGGTATTGCTTCATTATTTTATTATTTTGTAAGTAATAAAATATAACTTCATGTTGGATGATATATTCAAGCCATGAATATATCATCCAACATTGTTCTTCCCAAAATATTAGCCCAATTTCTGCGCGTGCTCACTTACTGTTTAGGAATTTTACTAATTGTCTGAAGGTTCTAGAGGACCTGTTAGACTCCTAATGGACAAACCATACAACATACTCCAGAGAACGGACGAGTGCCATAAGAAGAAAATAAGGTCAGCCTACAGCAATGGGCAGCTGCCTGCCCTCGGCTGGGAGGAGCCCTGGCCATGGCACCAGGGCTGCTGGGCAGCAGAAGCCTCCACAGCCCTGCAGGGAGCCTGGAGCACAGCTCTGCCTAACCATGCTCAGCCCTGGACAGATGCACATGAGTTCCCATCACAGGCTCGAGTGTGACAGTCCCAGGTGCATGCCTGTCATGCCAGCCACCAGGGAGGCTGAGGCAAGAGGAACGTTTGAGGTCAGCCTTGGCAACTTAGACCCCGAGGCAAAGGGGAAATACTTTTACAGGGGTCTCTGAGGGTGTAGCTCAGGTAGGTCACTTGCCTCACAGGCTCAAGGCCCTGGGTTCAATCCCCAGAACCCACGTACACACACAAAGTGAACTTGGAATATTGTTGAAAATGATGGATCAGGTACACACAAGGACTTCAATATGACCTCTCAGAGGAGCTCAATTTGAGATCAGACTGAACAAAAGACCATCTGGACCATTGACTCAGTGTCTGAAACCCTCTGTGAGCATGGGAAGCACTGCTGGCAAGACACCAGAGGGCCAAAGCACTTGTGCCCCCTGCAGGGGTGTCTCTTGTCTACCGCCAAAGACTGTTCCCCTCCTGGGGCAGCTGAGAGCAAGCTGGGCCTTGGAGCAAGGACTAGTGCTTTAGATATAGACTATGCAAGCAAGGGGCAATGTCTTTAATAAAACTAAAATTAAAAAGTCACATTGAAAAAATTTTTAAAAGAAGAAAATAAGGTCAAGTAGAGGAAGCCCATTTTCACAGGAAAAAATCCCCCAGTGAAAAGCATCAGAATAGATACCAAGAAAAATACCAACAAAAACAGTGTGCTCCCACTATGTATCTACTCAACATGCAAAAGTTAGAAAGCTAGATAATACAATCCTGGCCACAGGTAGAGCTATGCAGAGGAGCCACCTGGCAGTGCTTAGTCAAAGAAGTAAACATGCACACTTTGACCTAGAAATTCCACCTGTGTGTAAACCAGGCGGTGCTTAAGCAGTTTCACAAGGGGACATGCACAGGGAAATTTATCCTCAGGTTCTTATAGAGTTGTCTGTGCTTACAGGGAGTTGATGGTTGTCAAGATGCCCACAGCTGCAAAAGTCAAAAGCTAAAAAAATAATAGATGCCAACCTGGATATATTAATAGAAATCAATGAAAAACAATAGGTTGACACATGACAGTAAAATCCCTGAGTTCAAGTTCTTGCTAACCTACCTAGCAACAATCATGCTTGGTCAAGACACTGACATACTTCAAGGCAAAAAAAGGGAGAAAATATAATGTCGTTATTAGATTTCTTAAATGCAAAAAAGGAAATGGTAATATTTACCCAGCCATGACCTGTTATGCATAATATGTGAGATTATTGTGGACATGTTGGTGAATGATTATCTACTCAGATACGTTCCGTGACTCACCAAATGCAAAGGTCCATGAAGAATTACCGTCTCCATGAATTCATCATCAAAAGCCTTGAGTCAATAGGGGCTTCACAAAACGGCTTCCTGGCCAACTTGATGAGTGCGTCCTCAGACAATGCTTCCACCTGAAAGATGTCACTAACTTGTTCTCATTCACATCTCCACAGTGCCACAAAAAAGAAACAAAGTCTGATACTCTATTGAGTGAATCCTCAAGTGGACCAAACACCATACTTCCTTCCATATTTTAAAATTAACAAATGTAACTTCAACTCAATAAGTTGCATTAGGCAACATGCAACCCTAACCTCTTACACGTACTCTTTTACGCACTCACGTGTCCTAGGTTCTGATCTAACTGTCCATTGAGCAGTCAGAACACGTGCTACTTCACATTCCTTACAGGCGACCAACCCATTCACTGCTAAGCTGAAGACAAATCCCTGGTCACAGGAGAATGGAAGCATATCTCCCACAACAAAATGCATCAGGAAACATTGGGATTTTCAATAAAAACTCTGGGGACACCCTTTTGAAAATCACTTAACCCCTGAAAAGGCGCCTGCCATTCTCCTTGCTGTGGGGGGCGGCGTATTTGAGTCAATTTTTAAATACCTTTTCACAGTTGAGAACATCACTGCACACACCAAAATAACAACAATAATAATAATAATTATTATTATTATAAAAAAATCACTGCAGAAGGGCGTGGAGTAGGGAAGCAGCTCAGGAGAGCACACCCGGGAAGCAGAGAGAGAGTTCCCACTTGGAAGTTTCTGAGTAACCACAGAATGACCGCCGTTTCCCCGGCAGCCTGCTAACCCAAAGTCTCTGTGCTGCTAAAGCCTTTGGAAGCTCCTGCTTTCTCCTCCTCACTTGCTGAATGTCATCACTCAGGCAGTGCGAGGAGTCAGAACCGCTCCTTCATTTCTTCCCAACTCGTCTGTCTTCCTCCGAACAGTGTTCTCACGTGAGCGCCCGCACGGCAGTGGTGACGCAGGTGACAGCAACACACGTCCCTGTCTGCTGACACCAAAGTAGACTGAGTGTGAGCACCCCACACTCCTTCTCCAGCATCAGTCCTCCACCCGGTGCCCAGTGGGCAGAGACGGGTCCTCACTAAGCCCTCGCATGACAGTGTCCAGGAAGTTGAACCAGGGTGACCGCGTCCCCTGGTCACATTATAAAGGAAGCATTCTTTACAAACATAAAAAAGAGGCCCAGCTCCACTTTGCACAGATCTAGCTCCCAGCAGCACAGTCTGCTTCCTCCTCCCCAGCTGCCTTCTGCTTTTCTGTCAGGAAAATGTCCCTTTTAAGGATTTCTCAGAAGATGATGTCAACTCTCATCGCAAGTGAGGGCTTTTCAGTTTAATTTTGTGGAAAGCATTCCAGCCCGGTGCTCCCCTCACACCAGGATAAAAGCAGACAGGATAAGTACCAGTGTGGGGAGTCACCTTCTTCCAGAGACGCTGCGCACTCTATTAGGTATTTTCCCGTTTGTTCCCCTGAGTACCCTGACTCATAGTGCCATACCTGCCTGTCCTTGAGCTGCAGCAGGGATTTGAAGAGGCATATCCTATCCCCTGGGCCTCTCCATCTTCGACATGGAAAGGATAGTCCCTAAAGTTCCAAATGAAGATTTTTTAAAATTAAGATTTTTTTCATGAGCCACAGTGATTTTTTTTAGAGAGAGAGAGAGAGAGAATTTTTTTAATATTTATTTTTTAGTTTTCAGCGGACACAACATCTTTATTTATACGTGGTGCTGAGGATCGAACCCAGTGCCATGCGCATGCCAGGCGAGTGCGCTACCGCTTGAGCCACATCCCCAGCCCGCCACAGTGATTTTTTTAACCAGTTCACATGTGAAATTCTACAGTGTTATCCCATTTGTATAATCATGAATGTGTCCCTTTTTTCCTCACAAATGGCCTTACCCCCAAAACCACCAACATGATAAATTGTAACTCAGCCATTATATTTTCAATCAGAATGGTCTAGTACTTGACCTAGCTATATTACATAGGATTTTTTATATTTTTATGTTGTTTTTTCATGGTATCTATCTGTTTCTTATTCTTTTTTCACCCATCACTTAAATTACTTGGGAAAACATCACTCTTTAAAATTTAGATGCTATGTTAGTTCACTTTCCATCACTGTGACAAAACAGCTGAGAAAATTCAACTTAAAGGAGGAAAAATTTATTTGGGCTCATGGTTTCAGATGTTTCAGCCTGTGATCTCCCAGCCCCATTGCTTTGGGCCTCATGCCAGGTAGAACATCACGGGAGAGTGTGTGGCAGAGGAAACTTATTCACCTCATGGTGGCCAGAAAGCACAGAGAGAGAAAGGAGCACCCTCCAGTATCCCCTCCAAGGACACACCCCCAGTGACCTAACTTCCTCCCATTAGGCTCCGCCTCCCACAGGTTTCACTGCCTCCCAGTAGAGCCTCGGGCTGGTGACCTAGTTCAGCACACAGCCTGTGGGGTTCACCAAAGATCCAGAACCACAAGAGATTCTATCAAATAAGGAAACAAGAAATGTGAAAGATAGGAAAAAGGGTGATAATGACAAGTTAGAAAAAATAATAAGTGTGAGAGACTCCTTTTTTGTTGAAGCATGAGTTTGTTTTTTCCAAATGTGGCTACAGGGTGGGGCAGGGAGAGTCCCATCTCCCATTTGTTAGCATGGGCCGCAGGGTCGGGCAGCAGAGGGAGCTCTATCCACTATCCCTGATTGAAGGCCCTGTCGTGATACCTTGGCTCATCAGAACCCAGTTCCCACAAGAGCCAACCTGAATGTGTAGGGTGAGTGGTGGGTGCCACCTTATAGGAAGACGGCTGCATCCTGAGACGGGGCCTCCTGTCTGCTGGGGAGGGACACTGCGTGCTGAGCTCGTACCTTGACTCCCATGAGGAGGCCTTTTTGCCTGTACAACTCCTCACCTAACTTCACCTTGACTTTCACTTCTAAATCCTGTAAGATAGCCTCTTAGGCGCCTGAATCAATGAGTCTGTGGCAGTCGTGCAAGAAGATGAAGAAAGTCTGTGCACTCCACTGAGTGGGGGATGTTGGCCCCGAGTCAGTCCCAGAGGGTTTTCCATGGCCTCAGGCCAGCCAGGAGTCCACCACGGAGCTGTTGTCCACAGCCCCAAGTCCAAATTTATAAAGGTGACCCGAATGACAGCGCCAAGAGGGGAGCTCCAGTGGAAGAGAAGCTTCGTGTTCGGTTTCCCCTGGAATGAGGAGCAGAACGCACCCCCAGGGCCAAGCGGGGAAGCACTTAGGCAGAACGGAAGTAGTGGGAAAGTACAGCCCCTGTTCTTCATGGGCCCTTGAATGTTTTCTGCAGGAAAGACAAGGCTAGGCAATCTTCAACTCAGTTGTGCCCTGGGCTCTGGCTACAAGGGCGATCTCTAGTTGTCTGATAGCTGACCCCTAGTGATTAGGGCAGGGGTCATTCTCTCCCCTGGTGTAAGGGCCAGATAGAGGAGGTGGATTGGTTAGTCTGCCTGTGGAAAGCATGCTCCCAGGCCACCCTTCCTGTGTCTAGGAATTAGCCAGCCTTGGGAGGGGCAATTTCTTCCAAATTAGTGAAGCCCCAAGGATGTCAAACATAAAAATTAGGAAAGGGGTGATTAGTACAAGCTCGCACTAGCATTTCTAGATTGAACTTTTACACTCAAAATGACTTAATACACTTCTCTGCAGAAGGGTATTAAGGAAACTGACAGGAGTTAAACTTAACCAAGTTTGAGCAAGAAAGAGGTTCTAGAACCATGGAGCACTCCAGATCCAAAATGGTTTAGAATGCCGTCCACCCCCAAGGTCATGAGCTGTGTTTACAGTGGGAAAAACAGGAAATATCATACGGAGATTAGTTGATTGGTACAGTTTGGCATTTGCTTTATTTGGGCATAATCTGGGAGACTTTAATGTGGGATTGGCTGAGGGAACAGCTGCTGTAATTGGCCGATGCTCAGTTGCTTGGTTACCAGGGGTATACACTTAGATTACAACTTGCTTGCACATCAAGCTAGGTTGTAGTTCATTTTATAGAGGCTGCCCTAAGGCTTATTTTATCACCCAGGTAAGGAGGCCAGTTTAGTCCAATTTAGTTCAATTTTAATAATTCTTCCTTGGGGTCATCCTCTCAGACTGACCATAACTATAGGTGTGGGCCATGACACCATCTTTAGCAACCATCATAATGAATCTGCTTGTTCTTGGTTCAGAATTTAAATTTCATAATGTCACATGAGTTGGATGACTTTTGTGTTTTACATTTTTGACATTCTGACTGCAATGAGACCATTTGATTTAGCAAGGACAGTTGCATCCAGGTATTTAAGGCTTCTGAGTAAGTATTACACAATACACAGGGCCAAGAAACTGGTCAGAAGGCAGGAGTGAGCCAGGGCAAACAGCAAGACCCAAACCAGTGAGCAGGCATGACAGAATAAATGAGTTCTCCACACTCCAGGGAGGACCCCCAGGAGCTGGAAATGAGGGCCATCTGGTGGTGTTTGAACATACGTCAGTTCTCTCACCTGTAAGTTTGCATGGCTCCTGTTCCAGGTATCCTGGAAAATTTGCTCTTAGTGCACCGTGTTTCACCTGTTGTAAGGATGCATAACCATACTTATTGTCAGGGGTCCTTCTTGGTGGTTTATCAGTGACCTCATATGAGCAGTCACTCCTACCCACACAGACAGCTACCAGAACATGTTACCTGGAGCACAGAACACCTTGTGTTGGCCTCCCCTGGACAGGTTTTCCATGTGTAGCGACTGCCAGGCTATTGATTGGAGAGATCAGTGAGCCTAGGAAGCAAGTAGTGATATTTAAAATATCCGGGGTAGGCTTCCACCCTTCCTTTGTGTTTCAGGGTATTTCTCAATGGGAGCATGAGAAAGGTACTAGCATTAATGAAAGAGTTTGCTCATCTTTTTGGCATTAGCCCACAGTCTCAACAGTCACCCTTTCTTTCTTTTTGTTTTTTACTTATTTATTTTTTGCAGGGCTGGGATGGAACTCAGACTGTGCAGGCTAAGCCCGTGCTCTACCACCGAGCCACCCCCTGCCCTCATTCTGGCTCCTTGCTAAAGCATAAGCCTTTGCTGAAGCCATTGACAGATAATTGCTCTGCACTTCTTTCCCTGCTTGGGGTGGGGTGGGGAGTAATTAGCCAGAAACAGAAAGAAGACAAGAGGTAAGGCCTTTGTTGTAACAGAGAAGTTTTGATCCAGGATCTTGGAAAGCTTAAGATGCTGTTTTTGGGAAGAAATTCCTTGATTAGCTTTACCTTTAACATCTGCACCACATGTGCAGTTCCAGGAGTCTGGAGGGGCCCTTTTAAGTTTTGAAGCATGGGCAGAGGATTTGAGGCCCCAGAACCTTAGTGTAGCTGGGAAGGATTTGGTAGGATCCCTCCTGTGAGGTTGAAGAGAAGTGTTTGTGTCATTTCCAAAAGCCCTGGTTTCCAGTTTGTAACTTGTGAGAGGTCTGCTTGTCATCGGCTGATGGTCACAAGAAGCTGCTTTTACCTGGTGGCCCTTTGCGGCTCTATTGTTAAGGGCCTGAGGCCACCCAGGAGCTCTTTTGTAAGGGTCGGCCTCTGTTTTCCGTGTCAGTGGACCTGATTGCCATGACTTTGAATCAGTGGGCACCTCAGACAGAAAGATGGGCGCATTTGGAACTGCAGGAAACGCAGACATCATGGTTGTATCAATTGCTCACAGATCGGGAACAAATCTCCAACCTCATCCATTTGATTTCTTCCCTGGGAGGAGTGGGGTCTCACCAGGACTGAACACAGAATTCTGTGTCCCTGTTTCATGAGGCCTTCTACAACTGATGAGCTCCATTTTAGATGCTGGGGAAATTTAGGTGAAGGTTTAGAATGACCTATTTGGACTTTTATAGGCTCCACACTTTCAATCCTTCCAGTAGCAGCAGAAGCCCTTAAACATCCACGGCTTTTAGAAAGGTCAAGGGGACAACAGGCCCGAGCTCCAGCCAAATCAAGTTCTGCCTGTAGGGAGCGTGGGGGTTCTGGTTCCCGGGCACTGGGAAATAGACTCCTAAGATTCTTCCTCCCTCCCCAGAGAATTTTATGTGTCCCTTTAGTTTGGAGAGTGAGTCTGGCCCCAGCACGTTCACTTGAGCCAGCCAACAGATATAATGTTACTTTTTTTTTTTTTTTTAATTAAAGAGCCCCATTGTCAATTAGAGTGTCAGCTATGGGACCCTCTTGTACTGAGTTGAAACCTCACCACAGAAACGACCTTTTTTACTCCAAGGGGTTTGTCGATTTGATTTTTTTTTAAGAGAGAGACTTTTTTAATATTTATTTTTTAGTTTTCGGTGCACACAACATCTTTATTTTCATGTGGTGCTGAGGATCGAACCCAGTGCCCCGCACATGCCAGGCGAGAGCACTACCACTTGAGCCACATCCCCAGCCCCATGGGTTGGCTGATTTTTTAAAGTGGAGTTTATGTTAGATTAAATGGCTCTGGATTCTCTATTTTTTTCTCCTTGTTTGGTCAGAATCATTGCAGGGAGCCATTTACTGGGAAACCCCTTAGAGAACCATTCCTGTGGGTTTCCTCTAAGGGGAAAACACTCTGGCCCCAGAGAAAGAGAGGTTTATTGTTAGGTTGACATAAAAGTGAACAAGCTCTCCCCCAGTGTCCTGGTTGTTTGCAATAGAGGCAGACACCTTAGAGGCACAGAACTCCTCGTTCTAGATTTGAAAGAAGGATGGGGAAGCCACTTTGCTCTGGGTCCCTGCCGTTGCTGGAGTTGGAGTTTGTATAAGTTTGTGAGCCCGTGGGGGGTGCAGGTCCTCAGCTGCTCAGTGCAGTTCACCTTCAGCCCTTGCTCTTTTTTTTTTAAGACAGGGTCTCACTATGTTGGCCTCAAGTGTGTGGGTTCCAGTGGTCTTGCCTCAGCCTGCTGAGTAGCTGGCACTAGAAGCATGCAGTACCACCGTGCTCAGACTTGTTTCTTAACCAGACTGCCAAGTTCATGACCAAGTCCATTTATAAATTTGAGCCCAGGATGCTTCACGGTGTTCCTGGGTGAGCTCTGTAATCTGAAACCGATTCATCCTTCTTCTTCCTACAGGATTCTATAATGGAGCAATTTGTTTTCTGTGGGGAAACTTCAGGGATTGAATTTAAAATTCTTTCCGTCATTTTCCTAGCTCCCCTGGGTCTGACCCTGAAGGGTCTTCAATATGCTTCTCGGCCTGCTTTGGTTTTTGCTTCTGTCACCCATTTTTAAGCTTCTCCGGGTTCCAGTGTGTGAATAGATTGGTCAAGGTCAGGAAGTCTTGAGCCCTAAGCTCCTAACAAGGGTCCTAAATTCCTTTCTAAGTTTCTGGAGATCTTCTTTTGGACTTGGGAAGTCGCTCACAACGGCTGGCTGTATGCTTAGACGGTGGAGTAAAAGCAGGTCAGACGGGCAGGTTTGGCCCCAGCTCTCACTTTATAAGGCATCTGTTTGACTTTCGCTTTTTTATTGTCCTCAAGGGGAAGGGACAAGTGGGCTTTTAAAAAGGGCTGGTGGAGTAGTGGACTCAGCATCTAGGCAAAGACTGATGGCGGATGGACTTAGTTCAAGGCAGTCCCCTTTCACCCTGCCCTTGGTCTGCTGCTGAAGCTTTTCATTTGCTTTCTCCAAAGAATCTTTTCAGGAGTTGTTTTTTTTTTTTTTTTTTAATTCATTCAGTCTTTTCGATGCCTCTGTGCCAATTAAAGAACACATTCCACTGTTTGGGGGTGATTTTCTTGTTTTTCTAATATGTGTTGCAAGTAAACAATTTTGTCCAAACGGAAACTTCCAGAATGTGGCCGCTGTTTCCTAGTGAGGCTAAGCTCTTTTCCCCAAAATGTGCATGTGCACGCCCATAATTCTGACTCACGAACCTAGCCAGAGTCCCAGGAGGTGGAGTCCTGGACTCTTGAGCTTGTGATGTCATCCAAATAAAAATTGAAGATCAAGAACCCCATCTTGTGGCCCCCAACCCTACCCAGTCCTATATCTTCTGTCTGACCTACTCAGACACCTGAGGTCTCTTTTCTGAGTCCAGTTCAATAATAATGAGAAAGAAACTGGGGAAAGAGATTGCACAGGTAAATTTGGAGAGCTCAGGACGTGAAGTGATTGGAGCTCAAGATCCAAGGAGGAAAGTGGCCAGGAGCTGCGGTGTGGGATGGAGGGGTTCTGTGGGCTCTGGCCCGTCTCCCACTTTAGTTGCCAGCTAGCTGAGGATGCTGGAAGTTTTATTTTTTCTCCACAACTGCACCACTGTGTAAGGAAAAAAACTGATAGGAATTCAGTGTAACCACTTATTTGACCAAGAAGTAGGTTCCAGAGCCAAGCCGCCTTCCAGACCCAAGATGAGCCAGAAGGTCTCCCTCCCTCCTGCACCCCAACGCATGTACTTCAACCAGAGAAGCAGGAAATGGCTGCAGAGATCACCAGACTGGTGCAGCTCAGGGTTTGCCTTATTTGGCAATACAGTCACCTGACGCTTCGGGGGCTACATTCTGGGATAGGTCCTTAGGTGATTTTGTCCCAGGGTGAACACACATGGCATTCTTACACAAACCAAGACAGTGACCGTGTCACCAGGCAGTATAATCTCATAGCAGCACCGTATCATAACTGCCCGCATCCAGCACCTGACTCATTTGGCAGCCTTCAGCCTGGGATGGCCTGAGCTTCCTCCACCTTGATGGGCTCCGACTGCTCCTTGGTTACCAAGGTGCACTCCTAGGGTGGGTTGCATCTTGCTCTTGCCTGGGTTGCAGTTCATCATGTTTTATCACCCAAATACAGAGGCTGGTTTAGGCCAAATTTAATTCATTTTAACTGGGCCCGGCCTGGGCCTGCAGGCAGACCACATTTTATCCCAGAAGCTCATCAGCACAAATGCTGTGAGTCATCAGAGCAGGCAGAGTCCAGGAGAGCCATGGGAGAGTCCCCAATGGTGACAGCCCCCCAGGAAGAGAGACTGGGCCTGAGTCAGCAGGGAACACTGAGGGCGTTTGCTGTCTCAGGCTGCGCTGGGAAGTGTGACCCTGAAGGAAGGCAACCCGGATCACCTCTTGGTTCCCGGTGATTGGTTTTTGCAAACTGCATACAGGTTGTCGTCGTTGACCATGTTGTTTTAACCTTAAGGGTTCTGTTAAATTCTGTACTGTGGACAGTCTAATCAGTGACCACTTTCTCTCTCATACTGCTTTACCTCCACCACCACCGTTTTCCACTGAACTCTGGAAAAATAAAGAAAGAAACAGACAGTGAAGAGGTCAGGAAGCTCCCTTCCAAGCCAGTGGAGGATGGTGTCCTTAGCAAGTTAATTTTGTAGTTGTGAGATTATTTTACCAATTAAGAATTTGACGTGTATTTTTTTTTCTTTTAGAGCAGATTTGAATAAGTCCATGTAGATGAACTTAAAAACCATGATTTTATCTGTTTAGAGATAGGCAGTATGTTACCATGTTCATCTGATACGGATGATTCACCTGGCCTTTTGTTTCCTAAGTTTAAGTCAGGGTTGAACGACGTTATAACAGTATCTGGCATTTGTTGTTGCTTAAGTGAGGCCAAATTTAAATGTTGTGTAATTTACTTCATTGTATTCTTGTACTGTTCCTTTTACTTCAATGGAATTGTATATCCAACATGTGATATTTGGAGTAAATAAAACTTACAGTGTTGTAAATGTTCCTTAATAAATAATCACCCTCAAATAATAGGGGAGAATGACTAGCAATTGTATCGAATCAGGGTATGGGACATTGAATTCATTTTCTGGGGTTGCTCTAAGAAATTACCAGTGAGATGTTGGCTTCAAACAATAGACATTTTCCAGGCACAGTAGCCTATGCCTGTAATCCCTGAGGCTCAGGAGGCTGAGGCAGGAGGATCGTGAGTTCAAAGCCAGCCTCAGCAACAGCAAGGCATTAAGCAACTCAGTGAGGCCCTGTCTCTAAATAAAATACAAAATAGGGCTGGGGATGTGGCTCAGTGGTTGAGTGCCCCTGAGTTCAATCCTCAGTACCCCCCGCCACAAAAAAAAAAAAAAAACAGGAATTCACCCTCCCAGTCCTGGAAGTCAGATGTCTCAGGTCAAGATGTTGGTGAGCCTCTCTCTTTCTCTGGTGGTTCTGGAAAGAATTCCCGTTGCTGCTTCGAGCTTCTGGGGTGCTCTGTGACCTGTGGATATGGGACTGCAGTCTCAGTGGTCATGGCCATGTGGCCGTCCTCTCTGCGTGTCTGTGTCCAGACGTCCCTCTCCTGATAGAGGCACCAAATATTAGACTTGTCCCCCCAGTCCAGAATCACTTTGTTCTTAACTTGATTCATCTGTGAAGGCACAGCCCCCAGGTGAGGTCATGTTCTCTGGTTCTGTTTGGACATGAACGGTGGGAACACTGTCCAGCACAGATGTGGAGGGATTCCAACTTGATCCAGTAGCAGAGAATCAGGGGAAGAAGCTCTTGGTGACAGCAAGATCCCGCCCTGCCGGGGACATCCCATCCGGCCCCGTTCAGTGCCGCTCCAGTACTGACTCCTTCTCTCCAGGTCCCTCAATAAGGTGATTTGACCCATAAAAAAAGAAAGGAAATAGGGTACTGGGTACTTGAAGCCACAGGCACTTAACCACTGAGCCACATCCCAGCCTTTTGGACTTAGAGGCAGAGTCTCCCTGCGTTGCTTAAGGCCTTGCTAAGTTGCTGAGGCTGGCCTCGAACTGGTGATCCTCCTGCCTCAGCCTCCTGAGTGGCTGGGATTACAGGTGTGCACCACGGTGCCAGCCCCTTGTTTTTTTTTTTTTTTTTTTTACATACTGAGTACTTTAGATATATTCACACCTTCGCATCAAATTTATGAGAACACGCTGGGGTGAGCCACTGCCACCCCCATCTTAAGGATAAGGAAAGTGAAGCTTCAAGAGGTTAAGTTGCTTGAAGAAGGTAGCAGACAGAATCCTGAAGACGGGTGTGTCGAACTCCAAAACACCGACACGGAGACGCTGCAGCTCAAGGGTGCGGGGCACAGCACCCCTGTATTCCTGCTCTCTCTCTCTGTGTCTCTCTCTGTGTCTCTCTCTGTCTCTCTCTCTCTGTCTCTCTCTCTGTCTCTCTCTCTGTCTCTCTCTCTCTCTCCTCAAAGGCAGGGACCCTATCTTAGGTCAACTCCCCACTATCCTGCCCAGATTTCAGCCCGGTTCCCTTCTGAGGGCTCAGAGGTGGGTTAACGCCATTGCCTGTGTTTTTCGCCCTCTGCTGGGAACTGTGGTGTACTGCAAGGGGGCTGACCCGCGGCGGGGGTCTCTGGGTTTCCCAGGGCTTTGGACATATCCGTGAACTGGGTCAGTTTGAAAGGCGACCCCTCAACAGACGTCTGCAAGAGAACAGGGCACAAGACGGTGAATCAGAGTGCACCCCGAGCCCACCCTTGACATTTCTCCTCCTGGTCAAAAAGTCCTAGGCAGAATCAGGTTTTCTCAGGAAAATGCAGCGGGTTGGGAGATCCTGGTTATAAGGCAACCCCATGCCCCCACTGAACTGTACGGTATCATCGTTTGTGGTTGATCTTCAACTGGCAGAATGTCACACCACCTGGCGTGGAGTTCCTCAGTCTCTGTTCAACCTTAAAAAATATATTTTATAACTTAATATGGAGCCCTCCAGTTAAAGGAACCCTAGGAGAGGCCTTTTGTCAAGGTTACTATGAGCACAGATATGAAATATTGAATCCCACTATTATGCACAATAATAATGCATCAATAAAAAGTTGGGGAAAGGTCATCAGCCAGAGGCATAAGCTTCCCTTTCAACAGCATATCTGGAAGTTTCACTCAGAAATTTCCCTTTACCTCCTTGGCCATCCCTACCTGCCTGGAGAGCTTGGGTCTAGCTGGCTAACAGGGCATCCGCCTAAGAAGGGGAGAAGAGCCAGGTGCCACGGTGCACCCCTGTAATCCCAGTGGCTAAGGAGGCTGAGGCAGGAGGATCTCAAGTTCAAGGCCAGCCTCAGCAATTTAGCAAAGCTAGAAGCATCTTAGGAGACCCTGTCTCAAAATAAAAAATAAAAGGGCGGAGGATGTGGCTCAGTGGTTCAATTCCCAGTACCAAAAAAAAAAGGCCGGGGTTTGGGGGATAAAGATAGGCGACTAGAAACCACGCCCTACCTGTGAGATCAGAAGAGCCACCGTCCAGAGCTGACCGTCTGCACAAACTCATGCTCCCCCCGGGCCTCCCAGCCTCCTCACCCGGTTTCTTTTTCTGATAAGACCTTCACTCAGGCCGTGTCCTTGGCTCTCGGGTTCATACACAGTGACGGTTTCCCAAAGGACTGGGGCAGTGCACCCCGAATCCTGGCCTCCCGCAGGTGGGTAGGAAATGCTGAGAGGAGAGGGGCTTCCATTCTTGCGTCTCAGCACCATAATCAAAAGGGGAGATTGTGCTTCTAGAAACCGCCAAGGGAGAGGCCCTGGCTGGAGGAGAAGGAAGGGAAGGGCGGGCAGTGGGTCAAGAGCCAGGGCCAGCCGGGGCCTCCCTCGTCAATCGCTCAGCTGCCTGCATCTCTCTGCTTTTCTGCTCTCTTTGGCTTCCCGTGTTGGCTTTGGGGGTGCTGGGGATTGAACTTAGGGGTGCTCCAGCCCTGAGCTACCTCCCTAGTCATTTATGGGTATTTTTAAAATTTCAAAACAGGGTCTTGCTAAGTCGCTTAGGGCCTCACCAAGTTGCTGAAGCTGGCTTCAGACTTGCGATCCTCCTGCCTCAGCCTCCCACGTACTGGAATCATAGGCGTGCGCCACTGCGCCTGGCTCAGGGTTCATTCTGAAAGTGTTCACTGCTTTATCTTGGTGAAGGAGCCATTCCTAAGATCAGGGTAGGAACAAGGCTTCCACAGATCCCAGGATTGAGGTCCTTCAGACATAGGGAGTGTTTTCCTCAGAGGGCTCTGGGACCTCCTCACCCAAGGGCTCCCCCGAGGGCCCTACACCAGCGACTCCTGGGGTGCGCATTCGGTGGCACCTGGGCCCCGCTGGGCTCCCCTTCTCTGGGCTGCAGTGCCCACCCAGTGGCCTGCCCTGGAGAGGGGACGTGGCTGGGCCATCCAGGAGGACTTCACTCTGCCTACACTTTTTCCCTGTGTCCGTCTTTACCTTCCTGCCAAGACGCCGTGTGGGGAAGGGGAGCTGGGGGGTGTGCCCCTGGGAGGTGGGAGTGGGGGCCGCAGGGCAGAGGCTAACTCAGGCCTCTGTACAAATCTGAGCATGGTCACCTGTGTGGTCCAGGACCCGGTTCTAGCTGTGGCCCCGTTTCTAGGCTGAGGTGGGTGCCAGTGGGAATCAATCTCTCTCTCTCTCTCTCTCTCTCTCCCCACCCCCCGGGTCATGGCAGGTTCTGGAGACCCAGGCTTCTTGGGGCTGGGATGCTGGGGGCTCCCAGGCTCTGGATTCCTTCTCCGCCCAAATACAGAAATACAGACACAGGACCCGTCTGTGTTGGGAACGGCTTTGGCGACCCCTGCAGAGAGCTCCTCTGGGTGCCGTCTGCCCAGGTCCCGGATCCCGGCAAGCTCTCCAGTCCCACCTTGGACTCGGGATGACAGATGCAAAATGGAAAGGCCCGAGGACAGAGTTTTGAAATGAAACGGTGCATAACACAGAGAAGCAGGGTGCACAGGATGCACCCCACCGGCCCCCGTCACCCTGCAGACCCCCACACATGTCCAGGTTCAGTTTGGATTCATCTTTAAGAAGTGAAGACGCGTGGGTGACAGCGCATAAGAAAAAGGATGCTCCTGTAGGTGCTGGTGTCTCCTCCCTGGGTTTGCACACACACGTGTGCGCACGCTCGCACACACATCGCAGGCTCTGAGCCTCAGCTCTGGCCTCCCGTGTCTGGGAGACTCCGCATTCTTTCCATGGAGGCCGCCCAGCCAGGGGCTCCTTGGAGGAACTAAAGACGGAAGAGGGAATCTCCGTCCCTCCCTTTGGCCCCCGAGCTTGGGTGCGTCCTTTGCAAGGTTCATTGCGATTTCTCCACAAAACAGTGAACCGCACCAAGCGGCCTTCTCATCCCATGGTCCTCCAACTCGGCCAGCCTTCAAGGTGTCCCTCCATGGCCTCCTCTGTCCCTGTTGATAACCGAGGCTGTGTGGTGAGAGGCTTCGGTTTTTCTGATCCATCGTTCTTCATGGAACATTTAGGTTCCATTTCCTGAACCAGATGAAGCTGCCATTCCTCATAGCGTCTGCCGAGGCTGAGACCAGGAGGCGTTTTTACTTTCTGAAGATCTCAAGTGAGTGGGGGTGGTGAGTGGGGCGTCGCAGGGTGAGCTGGGGCTGGGGCTCAGCAGCAGAGCGCTTGCCCAGTACGTGTGAGACCCTGGGTTTGATCCTCAGCATCCATAAAAATAAATAATTAAGATGAAGTATTGTGTTCAAATCTAACTTGAAAAAAAAGTTAAAAACCAAAAAGAGATTGGAAGGTGCCTTGTCCTGGTCTTAATTTGCATTCTCTTGCTTCCAGCATGGTTGAGGATCCTTCCTCTATGGTTCCTTCTGCCTGTCACGCCCCTGGGGAGGACAGTTTCCTAATGCAGGAGAGTGTCTGTGGGTCACACTGTGTTCCCCGGGAAGGCAGGAAGAACTGAGAGGCAGAGGTTAAAGATGCTGCCTAAAGGTGAAGATGCTATCCTTCCTCCATTGCTTGCTTTTAGCCCCTTTGTCAAATATAAGATAATTGGAATTTTGTGGGTTGGTCTCTGTGTCCTCTATTCTGTACACCCGCCTGTTTTGGTACCAGTACCATGCTGTTTTTGTCACTATTGCTCTGTAATATAGTTTGAAATCTGGTATCGATATACCTCCTGATTCACACTTCCTGCTTAGAATTGCTTTTGCTGTTCTAGGTCTTTTATTTTTCCAGATGAATTTCATGATTGCTTTATCCATTTCTACAAGAAATGCCGTTGGGATTTTGATTGGCATTGCATTAAACCTGTAGAGAACTTTGGGTAATATCACCATTTTGATGATGTTAGTTCTGCTTATCCATGAACAGGGTATATCTTTCCATCTTCTAAGATCTTCTTCTATTTCTCTCTTTAGGGTTCTGTAGTTTTCATTGTATAAGTCTTTCACCTCTTTTGTTAGGTTGATTCCCAAGTATTTTTTTTTTTGAGGATATTGTGAATGGGGTGGTTTTCCTCATTTCCATTTCAGAGGATTTGTCGCTGATATACAGGAATGCCTTTGGTTTATGCGTGTTGATTTTATGTCCTGCCATTTTGCTGAATTCATTTATTAAAGGTGAAGCCAAAGGTCCTGGGGAAGCTGGGATGGGACCCAGAACATGGAGATCAGGGGTTTCTTCTCTGGCAGGAGGGGAAGAAGGAGGAGGAGGAGGCTGATGGGAAATGGATGAAGCGTTTGCTGTGGCCTGAGTTCCCTCCACTGTGGCAGGGAGAGGGGATACTGCAGGGCTGGGGAAGAGGCTCTGGGATCCGCTGGGAGAACCTGGAGGATTGATCAAGTGACTCTGAAGGGCCTGGTCGTTTGGCTTGGACCAGAACTCAAGCCACGGTGCCATCCTGAAGTGTGGGTGAGAATGCTGACCACCTGCCCCCCGCTGGGAGCCCTGGTCATGGGAGGGCTTAGAGGAGCCAAGGAGGGGCTTGGGTGCCTTTAGGGGGGAAGTCCCACCTGCAAAGGAACCGCCCAGGAAAAGCGGGACTTGTCCCTGGTCAGACTCGTTCCTTGGCCACCTGTCCTCCTGCTGAGGAGAGTCTAGGCCTCTAACAGGGCAGGGGCTTGGGCACAGGAGCCCATGCGGGGTCCTCCAGGAGCCTCACTAGAGAAGCTGGGCTGCTCAGAAGGCCAGCAGGTTTCCACCCCTTCCTGTGGCTGCCAACTGCCCCACAGGGGGTGACTTCTGTCCCCACCTGGGAGCAGGCTGGGTGGGGGCAGAAGTCCCTCACCTTCTCCAGCTGCTCCTGGTGGTCCGCCACCCTCTGTCCACAGCCGCTCATCCCATCCTGCCTCACCTTCCTGAGACCTTCTCCTCCAGGTATCCTTATATGACACTTGTTCCCGTGGAGGGAAATGGTGTGTGTGTGTGTGTGTGTGTGTGTGTGTGTGTGTGTGTGAAGCTGGAAGAAGGACCAGTGTTTGAAACCACGGACCTTTCAACTTCTCTGCTGTGTGACCCTGGTCAGTTAGCTAACCTCTCTGAACTCCCTCTTCACCACCCTGTGAGCCAGGACCAGTGACCCCAGCTCTCTCTGTGTTAAGCCAGCAGCTGGTCAGACGGCGGGTGTGACAATACCTGGCGTGTAGTCATGACTCCACAAATGAGCTTTGCTTTTTATAAAAGGAAAAATGTTTCCAATCTGCAAAGGAAGATAAAGTGCAGGTACTTAAAATAATAGCTAGCATGTACCTGTGTTAGAAGTTTTCAGAACATTACATGGTTTCACTGAACAAATCTTGTTATCCTTGTTTTTTTTTGTTTTTTAGAAAAAACATGGTCCATCCACACAATAGACTCTTAATATATATATATATATATTATAAATTTATTTCATTTATTTATTTTTAATGTGATGCTGAGGACTGAATCCAGGGCCTCACATGCGCTAGGCAAATGCTCTGCCACTGAGCCCCAACCTCAGCCCCTTCACCCCCATTTTTCAGATGGGGAAACTGAGGCTCGAGGTCTCAGAACGACTGCATGTTAGAGCTGGTCCGTGCCCCGTGGGTGGATCTGAACCTGGCTCCATGCTGTGCTCTCCACAGAAGGAATGTGGGGAGGGGGAGAAAGAGGCTCAGAGGGGCCCTGAGGGCTCCAGGGAAGAGCTCTGGATGGGGCTACAGAGAGACCCGGGCTGTGAATGGCATCAAAGGGTCAGCTGGAGGTGGACAGGCAGGTGTGACAGGACAGCCTTGGAGGTCCCCCAGCAGTCTGCGTCCCTCGCCTTGGCCGGCTCTCCCAGAGCTGCAGGGACGGAAGTCCCCCTCCCCCAGGGGGAGAGGACGCGGGCCTGAGGCCAACAGCTGGGGAGGGTGCTGACGGGGACCTTGTCCCCCAGGCCGGGGCACCCAAGCTCAATTTGGTGGGTTTCCAGCCTTCAAGATAGAGCAAGAGGTGTTATAGGGAGCCAGACCCACGCCGCCTTGTCCCTTGAGCCCCTGGCCGACATGGAGACCAGAGACGAGCTCTCCGGGGAGGTGGTCCAACCACACAGAGATGGGTGCAGAGACCCCAGAGGAGCGGCCCTGAGGACACGTCCCCGTCCCCTGCTGTGTTGGAGGGGTGAGAAAGGCCAGAGGGAAGGACCTGACAGAAACCTCAATAAGGAAGACGTGCAGGTGGCGGACGGCATGCCAACAGGGATGGCACGAGGTGTGTGGTCAGGGACATGCCCAGGATGGCGACAGCGAGAGACACCTGTTACTCCAGGCCTGTCGCCATGGCCCAGGCCCAGAGCACCAGCCACAGCCAACACTGGGAGGACGTGGAAACTCGTGAGTGCTCGCTCACTGCTGGGGGGATGCAAAGTGGCACAGACACGGTGAGAGATGGTCCCCTGCGGGACACACGGTCCCCACACACTCCAGCAATCAGGCTCCTTGTGTTTGCTCAAACGCACTGGAACCTGCCCACACGGCCTGGCCAGGGATGTGGAAGCAGGTTTTTCCTGACCACCCCAACTTGGAAGCAGCCCAGGTGCCCTCCAGGGGGTGAGTGCACGACCCCTGGCCCAGTCTGACCTGGGAATATGATGGAACACTCAAAAAAATTATCAAAAGGAAATAGGAAGGCCACTTGAACGTGCCTTGCTAAGTATTATCATCCCATCTGATCAAAAGCTGCATGAACCCAGCTGGAGGACACTCCGGAAAATGCAGTTCTACAGGGACCATGAAAAGATCTGTGGTCAGATTGGTGGTCGCCCAGGGTTGGGGGCAAGAGGGAGGGACAGGAAAAATGCAGGGGCCTTTCAGGGCTGTGCACGAGGTGATGGTGGTGGGTCCACGTCAGGTACCTTCCACCAAACCCACAGAAAAAGTCCAGCACCCAGAGTGACCCCCGTGTGCCCTCTGGTCTTGGGGTCACAAGGGCAGGTGGCGGGGGCCAGGGGTCGTAACGGGCGTGCCTCCCAGGTGGGGCGTGTGGGTCGCGGGGGAGGCTGTGCCTGGGTGGGGTCAGGGGGATCCAGGAAATCTCTGGACCTTCCTCTCACACTTTCCAGAACCTAAGTCTGCGCTAGAAAACAGTCTATGAAAAAGTAGATTGGAGAACAACAGAAGGAGGCCCCAGGTGAAATCCCTGACTGTCCCCTTTCCCCTGAGAAGGGACTTTCTGGCTTGTGAAAGAGGAACACGGCGGGGTTGTTATCTGAGTCATCCAGGCAAGAGACCCCAGGGCCTGCTGCAGCTGCTAGGACACCTCGGGCGACCAGGGCTGGGTGCTGGTTTTGCTTCTTTTCACCAGATGAGTCTCTGTGGGGTGGTGGTGGGTGCCGGGTCCGGAGGTGAGCCCAGACGCTCAGCCCCACATCCCCGTTGTCACCAGGGAGGACAGGAGGGCACTGAGCCGGGTGTGTGGAGAGCCACACCTGGGCCCTGACCTCGTCCTGCCTCCGCCTCGCCCGGGAGGCCCCACTGGTAGAAGGGGCTAAAAACTGACCTTGTTTTGAGGTGCTCCTGTGACCCCGGGGGAAGAGGCAGTCACAGCCAGGGCCCTGGCTCAGGGAGACACGGGGTGCAGACAGGGCCTCAGAGAGGCTGGGTGCAGCAGGATGCAGCAGTGGCCTGAGGAGAGACTCCCCTTGGCACCCCTGGGTCCCAGGCTGGGGCTGCTGTGGGCTCAGCCACAGCATCTAGAAGGGCCAGGGGGAGGGCCAGCAGGTCTGCACAGCTCCCGGTGTCTTTGAAGAAGAGGAGAAACAAGACCCTCGAGAGAGGAGCCCAGGGTGCCACGGTGGTGACCGAGGCCCAGCCACCTGCGCACCTCACCTTCAACGGGTCACGGAGCCCCGCCTGGGGCCGCGCTGCAGTGGGACTGTCCCTCGGTAGGGGCTGGGGCTTCCCTCTGGAACCAAATGCGTCAGCTGGCCCCAGGGCACATCCCGTGGATCTGCTTGTCTCCGAGGGCATAATCACCTGCTGTTGGCACGAGGGCAGGAAATGGCTGATTATGGCACTGTCCCGAGAGTTGAGCTGCCGTCGGTGGCGATGGGAACACTGGCCTGTGTGGGGTGGCCCAGGCTCTCGGCAGGCAGTGGGCAGGAGGCCTGGCCCCGCAGCCCTGGCCCCCTTGCTGGTGCTCCCCAGCGAGATGTGCACGGGTCTGAACGGCATGAGAAATCGCTGCAAAGAAAACAGGAGTTTTCCCTGGATGAGTGTGAAGGCGTGGGCTTATTGTAGCTGGTGAAGAGTCGGCGACGGCTGCTGGAGCCTAGTGTGGCTGTAGGCTCCTGGACCCACACCCAGGATGATCTACCTGCAGACTGGCAAGTGACATTCAGGTGCTTCTCAGGGTCAGTCACGAGGGAGAGTCACCGTGAGGTGGGCACAGGTGTTCCCAGTCTCCACTGAGCATTAGAACTGAAAATCCTGAAGTCCAGCCAAACACCAGGACCTGATTTACAAATCCTCCAATGGAAGGAAACAGGACTTTGCATAGACGGGCAGGATGGACACGGGACACGTGGTGTGGCAGAGAATATGGAGTCGAGGTGTCCAGGGGTCTAGGAGCTGATCCACAGAGCTTCCAGTGGCCAAAGCTGGGAGACTTTGAGCAATGAAATGAGTAACCCAAGTCTGAACCCTGACTCAACGTGCAAAATCAATATCCGCAAAGTCCACCCTGATGTAAATGGCGATTGAATATGTAAATGGAGGAGAACAGACAGATCCTCTCCATAGAAACAGTCCAAAAATTCACCTATACCCTCCTCCTCCAGGAGGGGATGATGACTCCCACTCCCAAGTGTCGGGGTGTTGGGTGAACTTGGAGAGTAGAGTATGAGAAAGTGAAGAAGAGCTCTTTGCAGCCCACCTCCACCTGGAGGTCAAGGTCAAGATCTCCACCAGGAGATCAAGGTCAACATCCACAAGGAAACGTGACGTGGACCTACGGACCCTTGATGCCCGACACCTTCTGGGGTCTTCCTCTCAAACCCTGTAGCCCCCGACCTGGAGAAAAACATCAAACAAACCCCAATTGAAGGACAGTCTGCAAGACTCCAAAACAGGGGTCGTTAGCTCCTCAAAACTGTCACCAACCAAAGCAAGGAAAATCCAAAGAACTGTCCCAGCCCCGAGGACTCTCCGTCAACGTCACCATGAAATGTGGTGTGGGACCCTGGATGAGGCAGAAAGGGGTCATTAGATAAAAAACCCAGGACATGTGAATAAAGAAGGAACCCTAGTTAATCACAATGTGTGTGTCTGTTAAATGTGAAGGAGGGACCACAGTGACGTCAGGCATTAACGACCGAGACACTGTGGGGACTCTATACCCACTCAGCTTTCCAACAAATATACAAAGACTCTAGAACACACAGTTAACTGTTTTGAGAAATCCTGATGCCCAGCACACCCATACCTGAAATCGGAATGGGAGCTGGAACCACACCCAGGTGTGGACATGTTTAAACTCCTGGTGACCTCCATGTGTGGGCAGCAGGGGACCTCGAGACCAGCCCAAGCAGAGTCTCTGCTGCCCAAGACGATGCTGATTTCCGTGCCCCTCTGGGCACTTGGCAATTGCAAATAGGCTCGAGGATGCTGTTCATCACAAATGCCTCGGAGACCCAGGCCAGCAAAGCAGTCACCATGTCCAGCTGCCACGGTGGGTGTGGGGCCAAGGGAATGAGCTGCCAGGGTCTCAGTCATCGCAGGCACTGGACAGAACTTGGCACTTGATTCCATCCAACCACAAGGTGGGACAGGAAATAAAGTCCTACCATGTTCCTCAGAACGGGGGGTGGGGGGATGCTGGGCGTGGTGGCACAGCGTGGTGGCACACACCTGTCATCCCAGTGGCTCAGGAGGCTGAGGAGGAAGGATTGCAAGTCCAAAGCCAGCCTCAGCAATCTAGTGAGGCTCTAGGAAACTTAGCAAGGGTGTAGCTCAGTGGTGTAGCTCCTGGGTTCAAACCCCAGTACCAAAAAGTAAAATAGGGGTGTTGGGGACAGAAATCTGTCAAAGAGCAGTAGCAGCTCCCACACCTGGGCAGCCAGGGCTTGGCAGGAGGCATTTAAATGGGAAGTTCCTCCTGATGTGCAGCGTTGACGGAGGCCGGCATGGGCCTCAGGCCAGGCAGCCCGTTGCACCTGGAAGGCAGAAAGTGGCTGTCTGTCTTGCTCCTGGGGCCCCGTCTCTGTCTGGATGCCAATTATTTTCTCTAAACTGAAGGACTTGAGTCCCCTCCCAGGGACCAGGGTCTTGCTCCGCTGGTAGAGGAAATCTTGCATTTGCTGACCAAGTTCCCCGAGGAGGCCCCTGGAGATTCCATTTCTTTCTTTCTTTCTTCTTTCTTTCTTTCTTTCTTTCTTTCTTTCTTTCTTTCTTTCTTTCTTTCTTTCTTTCTTTCTTTTTCTTTCTTTCTTTTTCTTTCTTTCTTTTTCTTTCTTTCTTTTTCTTTCTTTTTCTTTCTTTCTTTTTCTTTCTTTCTTTCTCTTTCTTTCTTTTTCTTTCTTTCTTTCTCTTTCTTTCTTTTTCTTTCTTTTTCTTTCTTTCTTTCTCTTTCTTTCTTTTTCTTTCTTTCTCTTTCTTTCTTTTTCTTTCTTTCTCTTTCTTTCTTTCTTTCTTTCTTTCTTTCTTTCTTTCTTTCTTTCTTTCTTTTTCTTTCTTTCTTTCTTTTTCTTTCTTTCTTTATTTTTTAGTTCTCGGCGGACACAACATCTTTGTTGGTATGTGGTGCTGAGGATCGAACCCGGGCCGCACGCATGCCAGGCGAGTGTGCTACCGCTTGAGCCACATCCCCAGCCCCTGGAGACTCCGTTTCTGAAGATGGGCTGCTCTGAGTTCCTTGCTCCCGTGTTCTGCCCAGCTGTCAGGACTCCTGTGACCCCTGTGGAGCCTTGTGACCAGCCACCTGGGCTGGCTGACCGGCTGGCACTTGGACTGCCATGTTGGACCTGGAGACTGTGGTTCCTTCTAGTAACAGGTGGCCCTAGACTCTGCCCTCTCCCGGGTCCCGCGTCCCAGAAGGCTGGGGTCCACCCACGTGACCTATGGTCTCCCAAAGCCTGAAGGCCTTTCCTCTAGAGGACACAGAGGATGAATGGCCAGGTCAGGGAGGCTGCCCCGGGGGGGAGGGGGGGCGCAGCCTGCAGTATTTTGATCTGCTGCAAGTCCTTCCTTGTTCCTCCCCTCCACCAGCTGGAAACCCAGTGTCCATCCGGTGCAGCCCAGAAGCTCAACACCAAGACTGAAAACTAGGGGGTTTGCCTTTGGAATTTACAGTCCACCTGGAAGAAGGATGAGAAGTGCATGTGTGTGTGTGTGTGTGTGTGTGTGTGTGTGTGTATCAAAAAGGAGAAATGGCCCTTGTCTAGGGGGTCTGGAACGTGAAACAGCTTTTAATAGGCAGCTTGATGCAGCTGAGATGAGAGATGATTGTCTCAAGTTCTTTGCTCCTCGCCCACCAAAAGATGGAGTCTAATTCTGCTGCCCCTGCAGTCCGGTTGGCCTTTGCCTCACCTCTGGAGTGTCATGCAAGTGGCTTTCTGGGTCTTCTAGGTCACAGGAGCCTTGAGCTTCTAGCCAGACCTCGTGGAAGATTTGCTCAGGGGGAAGCCGACGCTGTGTCCAAAGTCCCACTACCCTGAGACCCCGGGCTGTGGGGAAGCCCAAGCCAGCTCATGGAGGGGCAGCGTGGAGTGAGGGACAGTCAATCAGTCCCCTGCTGTTCTAGCCACCCCAGCCAACCCCAGACTTGGGATGAAGAAGCTCTTATTAGGTTCTATCCCCAATCCCTATCTGACTATAATTCCCCGAGTGAGAATCAACTCCAACTTCAGTCCACCAGAGAATTATGAGATATAATAATCAGCTACTGGGTTTTGGGGTGATTTCGCCACCATTGGTAACTAGAGACAGGAAGTGGATGATAACGCAGCCTGGGCAAAGGCCTTTAGAGTTCCTTTAGAGGATCCTGTTCTTTGAATCTTTGTAGGACCAGCTTCTCAGTTCTAGTTGCAGGACTCACTCCTCAGGCAGAGAACACACAGAGACTGTTGATCTCTCCACAGAGACGGCGGGGAGACGCAGATCCGTACAGCCTTGGAAGGGCACCGAGCTCACCTTGTCTGTGTGTGCCTTTGATTTCCCCCGGGGAGGGGGCCTTTGAGAGGTCTTTACGAGCCAGGGGGTCTTGGTGATGTTCTAAACCATCTAGATCTATTTTGAGAACTGAGTGGTACAAAGTAGATTCTTCCAAGGAAGAATCAAGGGGAATAATAGGATTTAAGTCAAGAAGTACAGATTTTCTACTTATTCTATGTTGAGTTAGTTGATAAGATTAGACATTTTCCCCTCGAGTTCTGGGAGGAGGGCTGGAAAGCATTCTGTGACTCTAAGTGTTAGACGCAGAGATGCAGAGGAACAGGCGGAACCCCGGGTTGGCGGGCCTTCCTGTTCAGACTGTGCGGGGGTCTCTGTGAGTCGAGGGCCTTGGCCACCTCCTGGCCATGCAGAGCTTCAGGTATGAGGTGGGCCCAGGGAACACAGCTGGGACAGCTGCAGGGTCTGGCTAATGATATGCTTTATCCCCAAGGCACAAAGGCCAGTCCCCCTGAGCCGCCCCCCTGCTTCTGCCCCCAGGGGTTCTCTGGAGCCACCTGCTACCCAACAGGCTTCACTCCAGTCTCCCAGAGAGCCCAGGGCAAATCCATCCTGTGTGGATTAGGAAACTCACCCAGAGCTCTCCAGAAGGGAGAGGCAAGGACAGTAGGAGAGCTTCCCGCCTCTCCAGGAGGGCCCCTGACAGGAACTTGGCATTTTAGTCCTCCTCTTAAACAAAAATAATTCACATCTTACATTGTTTCTACACTCCCCACCACACACAAACACACACACACACGCACACACACGCACACACGCACACACATACGCACACACACATGCATACACACATGCACACACGCACACACACGCACACATACGCACACACACATGCATACACACACGCACACGCGCACGCACACACACGCACACATAAGCACACACACATGCATACACACACGCACACACATGCACACACATGCACGCACACACACACGCACACACACGCACACACACATGCATGCATGCACGCACACATGCACGCACACACACGCACACACGCGTGCACACACATGCATACACACACGCACACACACACGCGCACACACACATGCATACACACACACGCACACACACATGCACGCACACACACACGCACACATGCATGCACGCACACACGCACGCACACACACGCACACATACGCACACACACATGCATACACACACGCACACACGCACGCACACACACGCACACATACGCACACACACATGCATGCACGCACGCACACACGCACGCACACACACGCACACACGCGTGCACACACATGCATACACACACGTGTGCACACACACGCATACACACACACGCACGCACACACACGCACACACACATGCATACACACATGCACACACGCATACACACACGCACACACACAGGCACACACACACATTAGAACATCTGCAAGTGGACCAGGCTTACTGGCCTCTGCTTTGGCCTCCCCATCATCACATTTTTAACACCTGATCAGAGGATTCTCTCTAGACCCAGGGAATATGGGATTCCTCACTTCTCCACTCCCTTCTATTGCTACGTCCTGTTCTTCCCCTGGTTCCTGGAGGTCTGCGCATGGTCTCATACGGCGCTCACCACTTCAGGCAGGAGATGGTGAGGCAGGGCCTCCCCAGCAGTCTGAAGGGAGAGTATTTTGAATGCAAGAAGCAAGGCGGCAGCCTGTTTCTGCTCTAGGGGGGCCCTTTTCAGTTTAGAGCCAGTCAGGAAGTGACTTCTTTTTTTTTTTCCCACAAAAAAAGTCATAGAATGAACCTCCTCTCTAGTTTTGGTAGCAAGCAGGACAACAAGTAGGACTGACCCAGAGATCCTCAGGTCTGGGGGAGACCAGAGCCAGGCGGGCTGTAGTGGGTACCACCTCAGGGCATTTCACACGGAGGAAGACACTTTCCAGAGAGTTCTGGAAGGAGCTCAGCCTTCTGCATATTCATGCCCACTGAACCTCTGAGGCTTGGCTTCAATCCCGATCTTAGAAATGACATTGGAGGACAAGAAAACTTACAAAAGAGAACATGCACTCCATGCCATAAAAGACAGGTAAGCTGCGCCTGGTCAAGGACGTCCTGGTGTCTGAGAGCGTGAGAATTAACACGGAGTCAGTCTGTATTACCTGGAGCTGGTTTGCCGTGGCTGTGGCTAACTGGGTAATAAGCTTTTTTTGTCCTCATTCTAGAGCAAGGATCAGCCATGCCGTTCACTGTCTTTTTGGAAACGCATGTTTATTAAAACTCCCCTGGGGTTTGTCACACATCTATTTCCTGTTTGAATACCCAGGGCAGCAAAGTGAGCCGGCAGCCATGCTTCGACGGAGCCCCGCCCTGAGAGGACACGATTCTCCTGGCCCACCAGGCCCCACGGAAAACATTGAGAGACACCCTGCCTTGGCCTGATTCCCTCTGAAATGCACCCTGAAACAAAGGCTGATGTGAACGGGGCTCATTCAGGATGCAACATCCCAGAGAGCAGGCGTGAGGGAGGGAGGGCCAGGAGTGGGGACAGGGAGCAGCTGTGTTACCCAGCTGGGCAGCCACCAGGTACTCTTTGCTTGGGACACTGCGAAGGATCTTCTGCAGTGGGACGTGGAAGCCTTCCCCTGGGACAGGAAGGGACCCATTGCCTCCTTCAGGGCCAGCCGTGTTTCCCACCGCTCAGCAGCTGGGGAGGGGTGGGATGAGGCTGGCTGGGTGCATCCAGCGAGGACCTCGCTCCTGTGGAGGTGGCTGGACAAGAGTGAGGCTGGCTTCCCAAGAAGTGTCCCCCAGACGTGGGTCCAGGCAGAGAACTGGTCAGCACTCTCTCCAGAAAGAGCCAATCCGTGGTGGCTGGCAAGGCTGCACACTAGGCCCCAGACAACCTGAGCCCCACTGCAGACCAATTGCACAGAAGCGAGGCTCTTGTGACGGAGTCAGCAGGAAGGTGCTCACCTGGAGTCCCATCATGTTTGGAAGTTCATCTCTGAGGCTGGGTTGGAGGAATGCAGAGCTCCAGAGACCGAGGGCCCCAGAGAGCGTGGCGCTTACCTCTGTGGCAAAAGAGGCACCTGCTTTCCTTGGCACTCGTGTCACCAACACCGTGTTGACATCAGGAGCCCCTGATTGGGTTGGCATTTGGTCTCTACCTGGAAGAGACAGAAGGTTGGGAAATGGATGGGATTTTTCCTGCAGAAGCTTCAAAGAGTTGCAAGAGAATTAGAAGGAGGAAGACACTAGAGAGGACCTGGGTGGGTGGGGCACGTGCAAGGGAGACTCCATGGCAGAATTTACTAGTTGCATGGAGCTCCTAAAAACAAACGAGACAAGGCTGGGAGGAAAAAGGGGTGCCTGGCCCCACTGACCCTTCTCCGGAGGAGCCTGGAGCTGTGGGGAAGCAGTGCGCCATCTCTTGCACTAGGGGGCGCTGTTGACCCAGGACCATGTAAAGGTTGCTGCCTGACCAGGGCCCCCGCAGGGTGGGGGCGGGGTGGGCAAGAGCAGTCATTGCTCAAGTGGATGGAAAACACGTTTCTTAGGGTTCCTGTGCAAGGCCCCGTGAATCCTGAGGGCTAATTTGCATTTTTAACATGCTATGCTAATAATATCTCATTGCAACAGAGGAAACGGCTTCCTGTCCTCCACGGAGGAGTCCAGATTCTATCCCCAAACTGTTGTCTCAGGTAAAGATTTATATAAAAGGCTCAGAGGGAGGCCGTAATAGATTTCGAGACATATTTCACACTATTTTTTTCTAGCACACCACTGATCTCACAGGCAGATTTATGGAAATGCAGTATTTATTATACAATATCCATGTTTTATTAAATCTGATTGCATGGCGAGGGAGAGTTGGCGCAGCAGTCTCAGGGCTGAGCCAGACTGAGCCTCCCCCCGGGGAGGCCAGGAGGGGACCCAGATGTCTCCTGGTGGTACCACGGGTCCTCAGCTCTGTCGGTAACCTCCCTCCCATAACCTCTCCCCCCCACCCCACCCCACCCCAGCAGCAGGACTGGGCAGGGTATGAATAACACGCTCAGAGACAGCAGCCCTCAATCTTATCTGAGCCGGGAGCCTGGCTTGTTATCCAGTCTGCCGCCCGCAACTTATCTAAGCAGCCATGGGGAAGGCTTCCTTGGGTCTCCCTACTCAGCGGGTCCCCAGTAGACCTGCCCTCCTTGGAAACCCTGGAAACCCGAGAAGATTCCCTTCCCACAGAGCCCTCTGGGCCAGGAATCAAATTGGCCTGGCTCCCCTCTGATCTCCCCGAGGCGGTGCACAGGGGGTCCGGGCAGCTGTAGTAACTCTACCCCGCAGCTCCTCAGGTCCTTTTCTTTCCTAGGCAAGATTTATAAGGCACGGTTTCGTCTTACGGTAGACAGACATTCCCAGGGGGGGCCTGAACTCCTGTATACCACGGCCCCTCTGTTCCCTGCAAGTCAACTCCAAGATGGGGTTTTAGATAAAGTTGGGTTGATACCCAAGGAAAAGGGAATTTGCTTGAGACCAGAAACCACTTTACAGGACTTGATGGATTGGGTTGACCTCGGGAGCCAGGGAGGGGGGTGGGCAAAGGAACCAGAATGGCCTGGGCACTTTCAGGCCTTTGTCTGCCCTGCCTGGGGCTGTACGGAGAAGCTGTAGGGGCGCTGGAGTCAGAAAAAGCTAAATCTGAGTCCTGGCTGCCTCCCTCACTGAGTGCCTGGGTGGGTTATTGAGTTTTCTTACCTAGAAGATGAGGATAATGCTCACCTCTTTGGGTTGTTGGGAAATAATAGATATTCAGCACAGACCCTGGCACAGAGAGAGAAGCCAATGTTAGCCCTTGTTATGAGTTCCCTTAGTGAATTCATTGAAGCCACAGACCCAGTGACCTTTCTGTTGTCCTGAGAAATGGACAGCGTCACCACAGAGAAGGGACAGCACCCGGGAAACAAGTGGGGGTCGATCCCCACTCAGACTGAGGTTCCAATCAACCCAAAGCTTGATCGGGGATGGGAGGGATGCTAGGTGGCAGGAGACAATAAGACACAGAATGACCCCCTGTCATTGGGGGGCTAGGGACATTTTCCACAAGCGGATCCCCAGGGTCACGAACACCTGTATACTTTTCCAAGGTGGGACGTGCCCAGTCTTATAGACTTATCACGAATGCCCTTTTATTTACCTGGAGATGTCAGTTGCCAGACAGCCGGGGCCTGGCTGCTGATCGGAATAGTAATCAGCTTCTCCTGTCTCCCTGTCTTCACAAGAACCTGGGACACTAATAACTTCCCCAGGGAGGGGCTGCAGCTTTGCCGAGTGTCTGTGGGGACGCACAGCTGGCCTCCGCCATCCTCCTTGCAGCAGTCAGGGATAAAAAAGATTTTTTTTTTTTTTAACTTAGCTGACAGTTTCATTAAAAAAATAATAATAATAAATAAATAAAAACACTTGTGTCTGTTGTCCACAGCGGAGTGACATTTGTATTTTTAAACAGCTACTCAAAATTTACTTTCTATGGAACCTCCATTTTATTTTGTTTGTTTTAAAATTTGGAAAATGCCAAAAGCCTACTGCTTTGTAACTCAGCACCCCAAGACATGGTGACAACGGCCCGACACCTCACTCTAGGCTTGTGTGCAGAGGGGGTGGCATTGGGAGAACCCCTTTTCTATATAGATACCCTGAGAAAGCACTTGGGTTGTTTAAAAAAAAAATGGTTTTAATGTTCTCAATATTGAACCCAGGCATTCTTTCATGCAGTGTCTATTTGCTATTTGCACAGTTGGCTCAAAAGGCCTGGTCCCTGGGGCTTCCATCGAAAGCTAGATTCTTGTAACTTCAGCCTGGGGACGGAGGCCCCTCCTGCCACCTGGGTCCTGCTCCTCAGCCCTCGCTGCTGACCCCCACCGCCCCCCCTCGGCTGTGCCAGGGTGCCACCTAGGAAGAAGGTGAAAGGTCGAGAGAGGAAGGAGTTCAGTGTCAAAATCAGCCCTGGGCTCAGGGAAGCTTGGGCCTCCTTTGGATTCCTGCCTGCACCACCCCTATTCCCAGGCCCCAGGAGATGGCAGGTCCTTACAGCAGGGTCTCCTGGAGAGTTTCCATTCCCACCACTAAATTTATACCATCAGAGTTTTTTCCTTTACCTAAATCTAATGGATGCTGTCATGATGTCAGAGCAAATGTTATGATTTTAGTCAAAAGCAGTAAACTAGAAGAGACAGTCTGGATTACAGCTTCCCTGTCTATCCCAGGACTACCATGAAAGGCCCAGCCAGACCCGATGGTGTGCCGTTGCCACCAACCCGGACCACGCAGAGCCCCGGGTAGAAAACCAGCCTGCCAGGCTTGTTCCCAAGTGAGTCTAAATGAGGTATGAATATACACCTTTATCACCTCTGTCTACCTAGATAGATTCATTCTCCATTAATTTCTTTCTAGGAGTTGTTCATTCTATCCTGCAAGATTCCTCAACATCTAGCAGTGTCAGATTTTGGGTGGGTGGGTGGATGGATGGATGGATGGATGGATGGATGGATGGATGGATAAATGAATAAAAGAAAGCATGCACGGTGCCTTGCTCATTCTGCGCAAAGCAAATTAAACCCACAGGCTCATCTTCCATGAGCTCATTTCCTAGCTGACTGTTGGGTGTTGGGTGACATGGGGAAAAAAATTTTAAAAAGGAATTTGTGTTTATACTTTCACCCAGCAAAATGCATATCAGATTATGGAAAAAATCAGAATGTCTGTAGATAAAATTAAAAGTGTGGGGTTTTATCAAGTCATCGAAGTAAATCATGCTTTGCAAGACGCCCACAAAATTGCGAATGTTCTCATGGCCCTAATTCAAAATGTGTTCCTTAAACAAAGAACATCTTGGTTTGATTCTTTGTGTTTTGAAGCCTGTATGGAACAGATATATGTTTTTCCGGTGTGATATAAAAAACACAAGGGGTATGTAAAAATGTTCCGTCATTTCATCAGATGTATAGATTTTCCAACCAGCAATTCTATAGAGGAGTACAACACAGTTAAGGGTAACTGATATGCACTTAACTTAATTGTCATCTAGTATTTGGGATTTTGTCCTTAGAGTTTCAGATCCCTGGTTTTTTTGTGCTTATTTAAAATCTGGTAGTTAAGGCACAAGTATCTTCTCTAGGACACACTGATCCTATCCACTGATGGTCCTTGGAAGGTTTTCTGAGAATTGGGGGGAATGTCATTAAAGACCCAGGGGCTGAACATGCCTAACCCTGCCTTTCTCTTTTGCATTTCAATGGGTGGCTTTTCACAAGCAGCTGATGGTAACAGTTGTGTTGGGTGGGTTGAAGTATAATCTCACTACCCCAGTATAATCTCACCTCAGCTAATTGTATCTGCAATGACCCTATTTCTGGGTAGGTTCCACTCACACAGTGACACGGAGTTGAGACCCCAATAACCATCGATGCTTTTTCAGGCACTGAGAAGCAATGTGACGTTGTGGTAGCAACTGCTTTGCAGTCGCTCCAGAACTACTGCTGCAGGTACATTCTGAGGTACGAGGGATGTGATACTCATCCTACTGTTACTGTAACAAAATACCCGAGACCATCAACCTCGGAAGAAAGGTTTATTTTGTCTCACCATGTTGGAGGTTTCAGTCCATGGTTGGTTGTTCCCATTGCTTTGGGACCTGTGGCAAGACATCACACTATGGCAAGTAAGATGTGGCACAGCGAACCTGCTGACCTTATAGCTAGGAGGCACAAAAGATTGGGGTTCCACAATCCCCTTGGAGACACACCTCCAAAGACCCCCAAACGCCTACCAGACCCCGTCTTTTAAAGGTTCTATCATTTCCCAGGAGTTGCATGGGCTCATACGATGAGATTATACTGGGGTAGTGTGGGCCTCTATTCATTTTGACTCTCCTTATAAAAAGGGGGACTTTGGAGACACACACACACACACACCCCAAACCTTTAATACACAGGCCTTTGAGGGACATTCCAGTTCAAATTGAAGTCGGAGCTTAGGACTTTGATGTGTGAATGTGGGGGCCACACTTCAACCACCTGGAAGACGTCCATCACGAGTTAAGACCCGGAGAAAGGCTCTGCAGCCCAACTGCCCTCCTTCCCTTCTGCCCCTTCCAAGCCCTCCTGCTCCTTCCCCCACGGCTGTCTCAAAGCCCTGAGAGACTTGTCCCTTTACATCTTGCCTGTGCCTTGGTTTCCTGAGACCTTCCAGACACCAGTCATGAGCAAGAGACGCAGCAATTAGCCACGTCCTGCTAACTCTTTAGCACAAGGACTCTTGACCTGCCTGATTTTGATCCACGTGTGATTTCTTTTTATAAAACCGTGCGTACCTCTTGTTACCCTAGCGTCTATCAGAAGGGACACTGGATTGGGTGGCCCACATGACGAGCGACGCTGCATGACTCACAGAGACCGGTGAGAGGCAGAAGGAGGAGCCCACTGGCATGCTGGACTTGAACATGTGACGTCCCACTCACACAGTGACGTGGAACTGGGCCCCCAAGAACCACCAGAGCTCCTTCAGGCACCAAAAGGCAATGTGACACTGCGGTGTGGATGGCTTTGCAATTACTGATTTCTGAATACCTGTCAAGACGACCCTTTTAGTGCATGCCTCGGAGCACCACGGAGACGGAAAAATCCCACCCTGCCAGGTGCAGCTTTCCACCTGGACGGCAGGTAGATGGAGAAGGGAAGGCAGTTACATCTGGGAAGAGCCAAAGAGGAAAATCTAAGACAGCAATATGAGAGCAAGAGGAACCCGTCAGAGAGCTGGGTTTGAATCCGCACTGGATGGCTGGATGACCTCGGACAAGTCCCGGACCTCCCCAGACCTCCCCGTCTGTCTGTTCAATGTGCTTATCATGATGCCTGCCCTGTGGAGTGCTCACGAAATACATCACAGTGGCTCTAGTGTCCTAGGCTGTATCCATCTCTGTGAGTCCAGCCCTGGTGAGCGGTGCAGGCACAAGCTCTGTGAGACTGCCCTCAAAGGACGTGGTGGCTGCTAATTTGCCTTTGCTACAAAAGCTGCTCTTGCAATGCAAACAGGCCAGAGTCCCCTGCTCCCCCAGCTCCCCCAGCTCCCCCAGCTCCCCCAGCTACCCCAGCTACCCCAGCTCCCCCAGCTCCTGACCCGCCATCAGGTTCTGCATGCATGGCTGGCTTCTGAGCAGTGGGGGGCTGGGGGCAGGAAGGGGAAATGAGAGCGGCCAGCTGTGCACACCTGGGCTGCATCAATGGCCACGTTGTAGAGCTGGCCCTCCTGGGCTGCTGGCTCTGCGGCTGTGTTAGTCATTGCCTCACGGGGCCTTGGTTTGTTTTCATACTTTTGTGAGTGTGACTTGCACCTTCAGGAACTCATCTTTAATTGCCTTCCTTTCCAAGGGACCCAGTTCCTTCTCTACTCCTCTCTTCTTTCTAAGTCATTTCTTTCTTTCCTTCTTTCTTCCTCTCTCGTCCTCTGTATTTTTCTTCAATCAAGTAGAGATAGGGAGGCAGAGGTCCAGTAATACTGGAGCAGGGAAGCTCACTGATGTTATTCTGGAAAAATCTCCTTGGCTAACCCAGAGGGGCTCCGTCAGCTCGCGGGTTCTGGTTCTCGCAAACATGAACAGCATGTTCACATAGGAAATTTGTTTCCTAAGGCCTCTATGAATATGTCCCTGTGTTTACAGAAGTCATGAACAGCCCTGTAAGTAGCCACTGAATGAAAACGTGTCTCAGACTACACCAACACGGGCCCTTCCTTATTTCTGATTATATGGTGCAAAGTCATGTAAAACTGCAAACTTTACAGGAACTATATATAATCTTGTTTCTAGACACACACTGCCCCAAATTGGTGCCTAAGTCTCGGTCTTTTGCACCAACACTAACTCTTCTTATTGCTGTTATTGTTTTGGACATGAGCTCATCCAGCTCCGAGTTTCACATTCACTCTCCGTGTCAGCACACAGAGGTCTAACACATGTTAAGATGTCACATCCAATGCTCTATCGTGTGGATGTACCAACATTTATCTGACATTCTTCTTTGGGGTTCATTTGGGTTACTTCATTTAACATTTTTAAGTAAAGACACAGGAACATTCTTAGGTCTTTGGAAACACATAGTTTTAAAAGCTTAAATCTTGGATGTAGAGATACTGGGTCAAAAGATACGAATTTTAAACATTTCTGTAGATATGGCTAAGTGGCAAACCAACCGATTTCCACTTGGACAACAGTGTATTCGAGGGCCTGTGTATTACCACTTCCGACCTTTAGCCCTCTTGCTCCTTGGCCATTCTGGTGAGTGGAACAACATGTTGCTGTAGTTTCGTTCACACACCTTGTGAACCCTGGTTTCTTCCTCCTGGCCCACCTCCACTTCTTCACTCTTTTCCTGTCCCTTGTAGGTAGGTCATTATGGTTTGGAGATGAGGTGTCCCCAGAAGTTCATCTGTGAGACGATGCAGGAATGTTCAGGGGGTGAAATTGTCAGATTGTGAGAGTTGTGACCTAATCAGTGGATTAATCCACTGATATGGATTAGTCAGGTAGTAACTGGGCAGGTGGAGACGGCTGGAAGAGGTGTGTCCCTGGGCGTGTGTCCCTGAGGAATGGAGCTCTTTCTCTCCTGGTTGCTGCGTCTTGAGTGGCCTTCCCCTGCCCCACCCTCCCGCCATGATGTTGTGCATTACCTTGGGCCCAGAGCTATGGAGTCGTGGCCTGAACCTCTGAAACCAGGAGCCCAGATAGAATTTCTACCTCTAAATCTTGCCCATCAGGCCTTTGGGTCACAGTGATGAAAAGTTCAATAAAACACGTGAATGGGAAGTGCCCCAAACGTGTAGTAGAAACTTCAGCAAAACCAAGGCCAATAAAAGGCCAATTCACACCAGACCATTCAGAACAGAGATTGGCCTTTAGATGGGAGGTACCAGCTCTGGGTCAGGAAACCATACTTGAGACTTGCAGCCACGACGCTTTCTGACGGCCTTGACCCATGGGAAGGGTGGTGGATGGGCTGGGCACACTTGGGGAGAGTCGGCTTCAGCTGTCTCTGGGGGCCTGCTGAGGGGCTGCGTCCCAGCTCAGGTCAAATATGCAGGGCCAGAATGTGGCACAGAGCCGCAGCCCTGCATTCTGTGGCCACCTCCGTCCCTTCCAACCCTTCCCTGCTGTTGAACTACTTCTCATCCCAGCACATATACTGGCGGGTCCCCAACAGCCCTTGCATATGGCAGATCCCAGTGGCAATGAGCAAGAGGTCACTGGCCACAGAGGTTCCGACTCTACCCTGGATCCAAAGGGCTCCTGAGTGCATGGGAGTCGGCTTCGTCCAGATTCCCCAGACAGCCAACCTGCCTTCTCTCCTCCCTCCCTCCCTCCCTCCCTCCCGCGCTCTCTCTTTTAATGTCCTCTAATGATGCCTGGATAGCGGCCAGCCCTGGAACTGGCAAGAGACCTGCCTTACCCAGGTGGCCTCGAGACCACCCCCAAAGCCGGCTTGGACCTCTGCCCCTGGGAGGAATTGCCCATAAAGCATTCCGTGTTTTTCCTCTCAGACACATATTCTTGAAATTAATATGTCACCACCTTCTCTGTGGTCCCTGCCTGACGGAGGGTAAAACTATGTATGTTTCTGTACCCAGAAACTATACCTGATTTTTTTTTTTAAGAAAAGGCTCACATTTTTGGTACCACATGCATTTCTTTAATTTCTGTGGGCTCATGCTAGAATACCATATTGCTTTCCTAGTTAACTTGTCCTGAACATAATTAAGCCTGTTTTAACTAAGATTCACACTTGAGAAGTGTGAATAGCATAACTCACTCAACCCCTTTATGAAAAGAGGGGAAACACACAAAGCTCATTAGAGTTTCTCAAGCATTCGTTCAGGAACTAATTGCTAGTTTTTATGCCCCTTCAGAACCCGAACAGCTCTCTTTAGGAGCTGTTCCTAAAATCAGAACTTTATGACCACTTTGCAGAACATTTGCCTGTGACACCATAGGTCAAAGGAAAAATTCTTGTCCTCTGTGTTCCAACCTGCACCACCTTGTGGACTAACATATGAATGGGAATTTGTTGAGGGTCGTGGTGGGTGACAGAGGGACACATTGCCGAGCACCTGAAAGATAATCAAGACAAAGACACTGAGACAATTCAGTCTGGGGAAGAACCTGCCAAGTGTTTAAAAAAAAAAAAAAGGCTCATTTAAGTTCTCTCCATTATAAAATTATTCATGCTCATTTCAGAGATGAAAAGTTTGGATGGATAGAGGAGGAAAATCACTGACAAAGCCCCACTTCAAGATAACATCATTAACATTTTTATTTATTATATGCCTCTATGATAGGCCTTGACCTTGGACAGTGTCCAAGGGTAGTTTGTTCCATGATTATGGCTCCCATGGCCCTCCTCAAACCCTGTTCTTTCACTTATTCATTCAACGGATCTTCATGAAGTCCCATGTTAAGGGCCGAGTCCTGAGACCCCTGGAGAAAACACATACTCTAGTGGAAGGAGACACAATACATGAGTGAACGAGTGTGGAATGAGGCTGGGAACTCACTGGAAATTTGTAAGCAGAGAGCAGCGTTTTCTGCTTTCTGTGTTTTTAAATGGGTTTCTTCAGTGCCGAGAATGGATCCCAGGGAGAAAAGAGCAGCACAGGGCGGACAGGTGGGAGGCCACTGCAGAGGCTGAGATGAGCCGCAGAGCAATATGGCGGCTTGGACTGGAGTGGCCGAGTGGCACTGGGGGAGGGGAGGAATGTTTAGGCGTTTGGGTCCTCAGAACTTGCCGATGTGTGTCATGGATGCATCATGGGTGTGAAAGAAAAGGAGGAATGGAGAGTGGCTACCAGGACTCTGGAATGAGTATCTGTGTGAATGACGGCGCCAATTTCAGAGGCAAGAAGACTCGGACAAGAGCAGGTTGGAGGTAAAATCAAGAGGCCTGTGGTGATGGGCAAGGTGCCAGTGGACATCCAGGTGGGAAGGTCAAGTTTGCAGTTGGATGAATGAATCTGGGGTCCAGAGCCGGATTGTCTAATTGGGAACTATTGACACATGGATAGCATTTAAACTCTGGAAATGGCTGAGGTCAGTTGGGGACCACTGTGAGTTGAGAACAGAAAGACTCTGTAAGAGAGTGCCCCACCTCTTAGAAACAGAGGATGAGGAGACCCGTGTGCCAGACCCCAGCCACAGGCTCCCTGCCTCCACAGACGGTCTGCGGATACGTGAAACAGGAGGCAGATTTTCTTCTCAACAAATGTCATTTTGTGAAGGACTATGTTGTATTCTGGTACCTATTGAAATTGTGGAAGTCAAAACAGTATTCTACAATCTTGATTTAAAAGATGGCTATTGTCATGTATGTAAAAAAAAAGATGGCAGACTAGGTATTGACAATCCAACATGTAAATCACATAATAAAATACATTTAAATGGCTTTTTAAAGCCGCATAAGAAAGAAATTTTATATGAAATTGCTGTTCATGAGAATTGGTGAGCATTTTCACACCATTCTTTGTATGTTTGTAAATGTCCTTTGGAACTTCCTCTTTTGACCAATGAATTATTTAGAAGAATGTTGTTCACTTTTCAAGCATTTAGCGATTTTCCTATTTCCTTCATCTGAGTTTTAGTTTGATTTCATTAAGGTGGGAGAACATAATCTATATGATTGTAATTCCTTTACATTTTTTTGAGGATATGGAGTATTTTGAAGAATGTTCCATGAACAATGGAAAAAATATGAATTCTCCTGTTGGAAGGATGGTGGTAGAGGGTTTATATTTACCAGTTTGATTCTATTGGTCAAGTCTACTGTTTTGGGTCTTCTCTGTTCTTGTTTATTTTCTTTCTAAAAATTCTGCCAGTTGCTGGGAGACGGGTATTGAAATCCCCAACTATAATTACACATTTTTCTGTTTTTCCTTTTAGCTTTATTAGTTTTGCTTTGTGGGTTTTGAGACTCTGTTATTTGGTGTGTACACATTTAGATTCATTGATTTCTTCCCAGTGAATTGATTCTTTTATAATCATATAATGCTTCTCTTAGTCCATGGTAATTTCTTTGCTCTGAAATCTACTTTATCAGCTATTCATACAGCAACTACTGTTTTGGGGCTATTAATATTTGCATGTTATATCTTCGCCTACGCTCTTGCTTTCTATCCGTCCATGTCACTGAATGTGAAGTGGATTTCTTGTAAACAGTGTACAGTTGAAGCCTGTCTCTGCCTTTTAACTGGTTTATTTAGACTATTTACATTTAAGGGATGGTATGTGAGAACTCAAGTCTGCCGTTCCAGTGTTTCCTGTTTCTTTTCCATTTCTCGTTTCTCCTTGGTTGCCTTTCTGCAGGTATCTGCACGATTTTTAGGATTCCACTTTGATTTGTTTATGATGTTCTCAAGAGCATCTCTTCCTTTTCTGCATTGCTCTGGATCTTGTGGTAGAGATTTATTCTGTTCTACTCTGACCAGCATTTTTACCACTTCCCAAGGACGGTGGAAACCTTACCAGGGTTGACCTCCCTTTAATTCTCCCGTGCTTACGTGAGTAGGAGGTGGCTTTGTTTTCATAGTCAAATCTGATTTACGCAGCTCCCGAGGAGAAAGGTGGCCTATGGCGTGTGCCCATGCAGGATTCCTGGCATGACTCTTTTCTTCTTTCCTGGTGCTCCAAGATCCTTTTATCCTCTCCGTCCCATTTAAAGACCTTGTTTCAAACATTCTTTAGGGCTAGGTTGGTGAGCTGCAGATTCTTTTCATGCTCGGTCATTGAACAATAGGCGTGTTTCCCATTGACTCCTGAAGGATGGTCGCACCAGATAGAGAATTGGTGGTTGACAGTTTTTTTCTTTCGGAACTTGAAAAATGGGCTGCTTCCTTCCGGCCTCCCTACTGCGCCGTGTCCTCCCACAGGGACTGTCCTTTTCCTCTGGCTGCTTTTAAGAATTTTTCTCTGTCTTTATTTTCCAGAAGTTTAATTATGATCTTGGGCTTGGCATGGATTTCTTTGGATGTATCTCCTTTGGAGTTCACCCATCTTTATCAGTTTATGGTCTTTGGCCCGATTTGGGAAGCTTCCTAGGAGATGTTTCTTTGCATTCTCTTCAGCCAGGGCGTGCAAAGGTAGGACCTTTTGTTGTTAATCCCGTAGGTCCTCTGGGGGTTCCTTTTTTTTTTAATTTCAATTTGCTTCCTCTCTGTTTTTTTTCAATGGGGTTAAATCCACTCATATTCCTCAATCAGCTTACTGATTCGATTTTCTCTTGTCCCCTCCCCACCAACTGGGGTAAACCAATACATTTTTTAAAAAAATTTTAGTTCCTGGGTCTTTTCAGTTTTATAACTTCTAATTGTTTCTTTTTTTATAACTTCATTTTCTTTGCTGAGGCTTTTATTTTTATTTCTGTCAACAGAATTTGTAGTTGACTGTTGAAGTATTTTCCTAAAGGTCACCTTAAAATCCTTGTGGGATAATCCCCACACTGGGTTCATCTCACTATTAGTTTCTGTTCTTTTTTTTTTTTTTTCCATTTCTTTCAGTTATGATTTTCCTGCTTTTTTTTTTTTTTTTTTTTTTTTTTTTTTTGTATGACTGGGAATGTTTTTCTTGTGTCCTGGACAGTGTGACGATGTCTCAGGAGACTGTCTTTGAGGTTTAGTAAGCCCGCTAAGGCAGTGTGTGCAATGACAGTTTCCTTTTCACAGTCTTTTGGGGGCTCTTTTGTTCCGTTTGGTTTCTCGGATGCTCAGGAGGGCTCCCACTGAGTGAGGTATAGAAGGCATTTCTCCAAATTGGTTCCTTCAGATGGGGGAAGGGACCCTCTGGCCCTTGGAAATAAAGAGCACTTGCCAGGGTGGCGCCCCCTGCTGGTGTGCCCTGCCAGCCTGTGCCTCTGGGTGGGAGAGGAGCCTCAGAGCCTGGAGACCCAGAGGCTTCCTATGCTTAGGGTGTCTGAAGGGAGACTCTGCCCTTCTAGAACTTCCCGGCTTCCTGGTGTCTTTGGAAGAAGAAAAGTCCCTCAAGCTTGTAGGAAAGGACAGCCTTTCCCCGATGGTTTATCAGGGGGCCTCCGGATCCAACCTTGGGGTCTCTTGTTCTATCCTGGGGGAGGAGTCAGCCCCCGGGGGCCACTTTCTGTTGCAAAGTTGGGGGTTGGGAAACCTGGGGCAGAGGTGGCTGGAGGGTCCTGCAAAGAGCACAACCCTGCTGCCATACTGCTCCTGCGCTCCTTGGTCGCCAGTCAACTCACCTTCTTCCTTCCACCTGTCAGAACTCTTTGGTCGCCTCCTAAACTAAAAAGGAAATCTCTGAGAACTAGGGGTAGGCCAAGGGTTCTTGGAACTGACCCCGAAAGCACAATCCAGTTGATACTTAGGGCCTTCCTCCATGAAGACCCTGTGCATAGGACGAGCTGGTGAGAAAGTATCTCCAAGCCGCCCATCCACTGGAGGAGTGGTACCTCAGAACCCAACGGGATCAAGAGAACAAGAGGGCAAGTCAGGATTGGGAGAAACACGGGCAGAAACACTGACCACGAGGAACTCTGGAAACTCAGCAGAGAGAAAAGAAGCGACTTAAAATGGGCAAAAGACTTAAACAGACACCGCACCAAAGAAGACACGCACAGGGCAACGTGTTCAAGGTCATACGCCATTAGTGAACGGTAAGTTAAAATAATGAAATACCACCCACAACACCCACTGCCAGTGTGTTTCTTGGCTTTTCTGCTGCTGTGACGTAAACACTTCACCAGAACAATTGTAGAGGAGGAAACGTTTACTCAAGGCCTCGCGGTTTAGAGGTCTCAGTCCCCAGACAGCCAGCTCCATCACGGCTGAAAAGTGAGGCACAGGGAAACAGCTCGCTTGATGATCAGGCAGCAGAGAGACTCCACTCTCCAGATACAAAATATTCACTCCAAAGCCATGTCCCCAATGAGCCACTTCCTCCAGCCACACCCCACCTGCCTTCGGTCACCATCAGGGATTAATTCACTGATTAGGTCAAGGCTATGTATGGCCCAGTCATTTCTCCTCCAAACCTTCTTTCATCCTCTCCCATGTGAGTGTTGGGGGACACCACAGCTGAACATACCAGCCAGCCAGGATGTGCCACCCCAGGTTCCTTTGTTCCTTGTTACTGGTGGGGTGCAAAGTGGACCTCACTTTGGAAGGCAGTTTAGCAAGGTTTTTTGTTTGTTTGTTTGTTTTTACAAAACCAAACATGCCCTTGGCATGAGGTTTGGTAATTGAACTCCTTGCTTTTTTTCCCCAGATGAATCAAAAACTTATGTTTACCTACACCCCATCTGCACGTGGGGTGGTTATAGTCACCTTTCTGTAATTGTCCAAACTTGCAAGCACCAAGATGTCCTTCAGGAGGTAGATGGATAGACAGAGGAACGTCTTGACAGTTGAATATTCTTCAGCCCTAAAAGGAAATAAGCTGTCAATCCATGAAGGGAGGTGGAGGGAACATAAATTCACTAAGTAAAGAAACCAATCTGAAAAGGCTGCATACCTGCAAGTCCAACTACAGAACATTCTGGAAAAGGAAACACTATGGAAACCAAAAAAAGGAAAATGATGGTTACCAGAAGTTATGGGGGAGACAGAGGTGAAGGGAGAGGTGAATAGATAGGTACAGAGGATTTTTAAGGCTTTTCTTTTTCTTTTTTGGTGGGGAGGGGTACTGGGGATGAATTCAGGGGCACTCGACCACTGAGTCACATCCCCAGCCCTATTTTGTATTTTATTTGGAGACAGGGTCTCACTGAGTTGCTTAGCACTTCGCTTTTGCTGAGGCTGGCTTTGAACTTGCAATCCTCCTGCCTCAGCCTCCTGAGCCCCTGGGATTACAGGCGTGAGTCACCTTGCCCAGTTTTGAAGGTATTTTATATTTGTTTCCAACCCATGGAATGTACACCACCAGGAATGGACCTTAACACAAACTATGGATTTAGGGTGATAATGCTGTGTCAGGGTACACTGGTCCCTTATAACAAACCACCATTCTGATGGGCAAGGTCAGCAGCCGGTACATGGGTGGGGTCAGGGCACTTATTAGAAGAACTCTCTGTACTTTCCACCTGATTGTGCTGTGAACTGTGAACATCTCTAAAAAATAAAGCCTACTTTAAAAAATTGAATAAATCTCCATAGTCACACACACACACACACACACACACACACACACACGCACACAACTCAATTAGGAAATGGGTTAAAGACATGAGTAGACATTTCACCAAAGAAGGCAAATCAGCACATTGAAAGATTCCACCAACCTTCAGAAAAACGCAGATGGCAAGATCATCAGAGTGGCAAAAAATGAAAAATAATGACAATACCAAATACGGGTGAGGATGTGAAGAAACTGAATCACTCACTCACTGCACAACCACCCTGGAGAACAGCTTGGCAGTTTCTTAGAAAACCACCCATGCAACTACCAATGCTTTCTTGGGCATTTGTGCCAGAGAAATGACACTGACATTCATGCAAAAACATTTAGACCAATGCCCATGGCAGCTTTGTTTTTGTTTTGTTTGTTTGCTTTTGTTTGTCAATTAGTTGAAAACTGGAATAACCCACGTCCTTCAATGGGTGGATGGTTAGACAAACTGGTGCAGCCAGGCCATCGAGATCTACTTTGCAAGAAATAGGAACCTAATATGGATACTGGCAATCACTTGGATCAATCTAGGGGGAATTTTGCAGCACAGAAAAAAAAAAAAAGTCAATTCCAAAAGATTACATGTTGCATAATTTCATTTATATGCTATACATATGAACTAAAAAATATGTAGACATGGAAAACAGCTTAGTGTTTGCCTAAGGTTAGGGACAGAAAGGAGGCAGGGGAAGGAAGTGGGTGTGTCTACAAAAGATCAACAGAGGGACTCTGGTGGCAAGGGAGCTGTGCCGAACCATGAGCTGAGGGGCACACGCAAACCTGCATAGGTGGTTAGGGTTGCACAGAACTAAATACACACACACACACACACACACACACACACAGAATATGAGCACAAGTGGGATGATATGACTAAGATCAGGCGTTCTATTTATGTGAACAGCCTGGTGTGGTGGTGCTGGGGTGTTGCAGGATGTTACCAGGGGGGTACGCTAGGCGAAGACATCTCTGCATGTCATTCTAAATGTGAATCTACAACTGTCTCGAACATTCCCACTTGCTTTTAAAGAAAGTCAGTGTGCACTCACTTCTTTGGGTGATCTGCAGCTGGGCTCCGAGTGTGCAGGTTCATGGGGTGGGCGGGGAGAGTGACAGAGAACGATGCCTCTGCTTTGGTGGCTGTAACTTGGGGACTCCAGCTGGCTAACTGGCAGAGCAGCTGCCAGCCTCAACTCCATCTGGATTCTGAGTTGCAGGCAATGAGAATGCTTGATGGAACCCCTCCCGCCACTTCTCTTCCAAATACCACTAATTCCTGCAGGCCACACGGCTGCCTGTCACACGGATCCTAAGAAACAGAACTTCATGAGGCTTTCCTGACGATGCTACTTTTCTGTCGTTGTTTTGTTTGCTTTTCGATGAGACAGTTAGATATGTCATGGTGGAAAGTCAAGTATATCATATTTTAATGCTCATTAATGGACATTATATGTTTTTACTTATTAAAAAGCTACGTGTTGGCGGTTGTGGTGGTGCACACCTATAATCCCAGTGGCTCGGAGGCTGAGGCAGGAGGATTGCAAGTTTAAAGCCAACCTCAGCAATTGAGTGAGGCCCTAAGCAACTTAGCAAGACCCTGTCTCTAAATAAAAAAATAAAAAGTGCTGGGGATGTGGCTCCGTGGTTAAGTGCCCCTGGGTTCAATTCCTGGTACCAAAGCGAAACAAAACAGAATAAAAATAAAAACAAGGAAAACAAACTCTTCAAAGTTAAAAATATATATATAAAGTGCTAATATGATAAATGGCCATGCATCATGCTAATGGAGAAGGCAGGCCGCAGGGAACACGTGGTATAAAGGGTGGAGTTTATTTGCAACAAAGAAGATCTCAGACAGTGCATTATCAGGAAGACACGGAACAAAACCTTTGGAAACACAAATAGAAAACACCAAGCCAGTGATTTTGTGCAGAATTAAAATTTTAGAGGCTCCTCATGGAAATCTATGGACACCTTTCATACTCTGTGTGACTAACCTGGCCTCCTCTCCAGGATGCATTTAAAAGGAAAATTGGTATCCGATTATGTTATAAACATTTCTCCAAGTCAGTAAATCTCTTTTTAAAACATAATTTTAATGGCTTTATGCTGTCGATACAGTAGATACATCATCTTTTTCTTCACTACCAGACACGGACATTGTCTGCCTGTTTTTTTTATATCTCTGGTATTGATTATGTTCTCATGTGTCGTAGATGAAAAAGGATGAACACCTTGGTGTCATATTGGGGTCCAAGTTTCCCCCAAAAAAGGTGTTGTGTAAACTTACCTCCCCTAGAAGAGGGTTTGCTACAGGAAAACCTTTTTAGAACTTGGTGGTGTATTTTTAAAGAGAAACATGTGCTAATTTTGTCATGGAAAAGTTGTATCCTATAGCTTTTTCTTTTTCTTTTCTTTTTTTTTTTTTCTGGTTGCTATGTGGGAAATACTTTCCCAGTGTGTCTGTTATCAAGGGGAAGTCTCCTCTGAAAATCGTTTGTGCCTTTTGAATAGAGCCCAAGAATGGTCCCATCCATTTTGATAAGTGTGTAACTTCATTGAGAAGCCAAACTGGGGTATATTTATCCATTTTCTGCTGTGGCTCTGGGTGGTTTATGAATTATAGTATTATAAATTAATTCTGGTATTCCCCGGCAGATATTAAGCGGGTGGTGTCTGCAGGTGAGTCACCGTGACTAGAGCAGTGACACAATGGTACAAAGGACCTGCCTTGGAGGGCCTTCCATTCCCCTGCAGGTAGGGAGTCAGACCCTAACCGGACAAGCCTGTGACAAGTCCGTGGGACCAAGGTGCCCAGGAGAAAAATACACAGGGAAAGAGGACCTGGGGGTGTAAGTTCGAGCCTGTGCTATTTTTAAGGCTGGTGTTAGGAGAAGGCCTGAAGGATCAGAGGCCACAAAGAAGTCAAGCAGAGGTCAGTAGGGAAAGTGCCCCCGTCAGAGAGCCCAGAAAATACAGAGGTTCTCATGCAGGTCCTAGGAAGGACAATGGTGGGTGGCATCCCAGGTGGAGGGGAGATGACGGGAGACGGGGTCATTGAGAGGGCCAGAGGCCAGGTGTCTTTGTAGGTAGATGGAAAATCATTCAGGACTTGTGGCCTGGTACGGGCGATATGGCTTTGTTTATATAAAGGCTGGTAGTCTCTGGCTGCAGGTAGAGAATAGGCTTTAAAGAGTCGCACAGAGAAGCCAGGAAGCCAGTTGGGTCATGGCCACGCTCCTGTTAAGGGGATGACGTTGGTGGATTTTTGGTGTTGTCTGGAGAATCGGCTGAAGGATGGCTTGGGGCCTGGGAGGGAGGGAGAAGTCAAGGTGGCTCCAAGATCTGGGGCCTGAAGTGCCGTGATACCCGTGCACAAGTAGAAAGGGGCACCGCCACTCCGCAGTTCTGCTCTGATATCACAAGCTGGACTTGAGCCTGAGCCCAGGGCGGAGGGGAGGAGACAGCAGCGTGTGAGTCGGCCAGTCCTGGGGAGGGTGGAGACCTCGACTCAGAGGCTGTGAGCAAGGGCTGGAGGCACAGCTCAGTGGCAGAGCGAGTACTCAGTGTCCACGAAGCCCTGGGTTCCATCCCCAGCAAACCCCAACAGAAAAAGGATGGCTTCAGAGGTTACGAGTGATTATAACCAATGATACCCCCTATATATAGAGAGAGGGGTCCGTGACTGAGAACCAAGCCCTGGGTAGCCCACCAACCTGCAGTTTGGGTTTACAAAGAGGAACAAATCTGAGACGGAGCATTGAGGCAGGAGGAGAGCAGACGGTACCACTGGGACATCCAGACAAAGTCCAGGTCCTTGGTGTGCTGAACAAAGAATCGAGCAAGACAACGGAAGTAACAGAGTTCAGATCTACTGAAGGGGAAGAGAGCCCTCCATGAGGTGGAACAGAGGGGGCTGGGAGGGAGAGAGAGAGAGAGAGAGAGAGAGAGAGAGGGAGGCCGCCCCAGTCTCTGGAAACTAGGGTGTTACATTCTGAGCTGTTTGAAGACCTTACCCCACTTTCTCCCATTGGTCATCTTATGATTCCTGATTAGAGTGTTTTCCAATTTCCTCCCCATTGGTTTCTTTAGAAAACCTACTTAGAATATTGCCCACTTTACTTCCCTGGGTCATTTTAAAATTTGAACCTGAGGTGGGAGTTGTCACGGTGTTGTCCCCAGTGGTGGGGTTGTCATGGTAATGGGATTTTACTGTACACCAGGACAGGACGTGTCTGCTCGTCTGGTCCTCCAGTGGCTTCTTTCTGATCCCCGTCTCCGCTGTCTTGGTGACCCTGGACTCCTGCCCAACACGGGGAGACGGTGGGATCCTGGACCCCAGGGAAAAAGGTGTTTTGAGGAAGGGATAGTGAGTTAGATGAGGACTTAGGACTGAACCTGGGGTTGAGGGGAAGGTGCTGCCACCCTGGGTGACAGCTGACACAGAGTGAGGAGACTGGAAGGTCACGTTGAGGTGGACTGAGGATAGATTGGGAGAGGAGTAGAGCAGAGACCACAGGCCGTAGAGACCACCAGAGGGAGAGCTAGAAGTGGGGCTGTAGCTCACAGGGATGAGGGTTTTTAATTCTTTCTTTCTTTTTAATTTGGGGGTGGATTTCAGCACCTGTGTTCTCATGTAGAGACTGGGAAGTTTATGATTTGGAGAAATAAAAAAGGTGGGACAATGGCTGGACTCAAGTTTTTTAAAGGCAAAAGGGATCCCACGCCTAAGTGGAAGGGTGGCTAAGTGGGGACAGAGTCAGGTCACCCCTCGTAACAGTGGAAGGCCATATCTGGGTCCAGACTTCAGTGAGTTGGTGGGTTTGTTGGTGGAGGTTGGCAGAAGTTCTTTTCTGGTTTCTTCCGTCTTTTCTATGGGATAAGAAGCAAGGTCGTCAGGTGGAGAGGAGAGAAGGTATGAAGGGCTGTCACCAAGGGAGAACACACAAAGGAGGGTGGGTGCTCAGGCGCCACCTGAGCAAGTGGTCGAGATTTTCCAGGGAGACTTGTCTACAGGTTGCATGGCTTTCTTCAGCCTCCGGCTTCTCAGTTGCAGGTGTGCAGAGAGGTAGACTTGTGCATGGCTGGGGTTTGGCCAGGTGAGTCTAATCCAGGGAGACCTGGTCAGATATCCCAGGGCACAGGTGAAGGAGTAGCAGAGCCCAACGAGGAAGGAGGCAAACCTATAAAGACCTACTGTGAACTTGATTCAGGAAAGTCAGATACCTTTAAAGTAAGGGGAGTAATGTAATGCACTGGGTGTTGGATTTTTTTTATTTATCTACTTGGAGAAAGAAGAAGTGAAGTGGCACCCCCTTTCTCCACAGAAAAGCCCTCTTCACCAGGGCTGATTTTAGGACTGTCAGCAAAAGAGGCTCTGCAAAAGAGTCCAATGTAGATAAACTTTCTATTTTCGAGTCTCCCTGTTTACTTGGCCACTGGCGGAGAAGATACCAGCACTCCAGGTGCTGGACACCCCCTTACTAGTTATCACAAACACATCCAGTATAGTACTTTGAAGAAATGTGTAAACAAGGCCTCTGGCCTTGAGCTGAGCTTCACAGAGATGTCTACATTTTTTTAAGATAAGTTACAAATGGGCTCCATGGTAACAGCTGGCAGGGGGAGGGAAGAAAGGGGAGAAGAAGCTCTCCCCTTCTCAGGTGTTGTCCTTGAAGAGTTGACTTGCCCAGAACAGTGAAAGAAAAAGCTGCTTTTATGTGAACTTCTGCAGACTGTGAACTTCTGAGCCCCTCCCCTTACACGCTGGGTATAAAACTCTGAAACTTCCTGAACTCAGGGTTCAGGGGATTGACTGATTACGGCAAAAGCTGTGCCCTCTGAGCCTGGCTGCAGCCAAATAAAACTGTTTCCCGCTATCTTCGGTGCCTTGCCTCGTTTGTCCCTACAACAGAAAAAGAAACTCTTCAAGTTGTCTAGCAAGCTTGGTGTCCCTGGCCCCACGTGGCCACTGAAGTAGATATAAGAAGGACTCTATTTTGCAGTTCGGTAAGTCTTTAAGTACAACTAGAAGCTGCTTGGGAGGGTGATGTCAGACACTGCAAGATCTATGGGCTCAACCTCCACATTAGCCAGCTTTTTGTTACTCTAAAGAAACACCGGTGGCAGTCTACTTATGAAAAAACACAAGAGAGACATTTATTTAGCTCACCGTTTTGAAGGCTGAATGTCCAAACAGCACAGCACAGACTCTGGTGAGGGAGGACCTCATGGCAAATGGTAGGAGTGCATGGTGGAGGAAAAGATCACATCTCAGAACAGAAAAGCGGAGAACAGTGGAGGGCAGGCTTGGTCTTCCAACAACTACCTTAATTCCTTCTGAGGGCATGTCCCTATTGACCCAAGGATCCACCTCTTAAAGGTTCTATACCAACTCTCCACACAGCCACCCTGGGGACCACTCCTGTAACATATGACCCTTGGTCGCGACCCACTGAAACCCAGCTCCTTCAGTGAGCAAAAGGCAAAACTCCTGCCCTCATGGAGCTTGCAATAACAGAACCTACCACTCAAATACAAAGCAATGAGGAAGAGGGTCTTAGGAGTGGGGTTGGGGATTACATTTTCAGTTGAGTGGTCAGGGGACACCCCACTTTGAACATGGCATTTATGTAAATTCTTGAAGTAAAAATAATATCTGTGAATAGCTAGGGGAAGGGTGTTCCGGGCAGAAGGAATGACAACGGCAAGGGTGTGGCTCTCTCTGGTCTGTGTAATGACATGAACCTGGAGTGGGCAAGGGCAAAAGCAGAGAGAGATGCAGGATGACTCCTGGGGTCATCTGGCAGGCGGCAGGGGAGAATATATTCCAGGCAGGAAGGAAGTTAATGACTATTGTTCAAGAGTGAGAGAACTTGGTTGGCTCATGCAAGGATAGAGGCTGAGAAACACAAATCCAGGAGGGACCACGGAATAGTTCCAGTCCAAGTCCAAGAGCAAATGAAGACAGATGTCCTGGCTCAAAGACGGCGAGGCAGAGAGAAAAATATTCCTTCTTACTAAGCCTCTTATTCTTTTCAAGACTTGGATGATTGGATGAAGCCCACCCACATGGCAGAGGGCAGCAGTCTGGGCTCAGTCTCCTGATTCAAATGTTAATCTCCCCCAGCAATGCCCTGGAAGACACATGCATAGATGAAATTTAAGCAAATATCTGGGCACCCCATGGCCCAGTCAAATTAATCATCACATGGGCCTTATCCCAAGAAAGCATGATTGATTTGCCATCTGCAAAAATCAATCCATGTCACATAATGAAGAACGAGAATCACAGGAGCCTTTCTACAGAGGCAGGGGATGCCTTTGACAAAATCCAGCACTCCTTTATCATAAAAACACTCAACAAACTGGGAAGAGAAAGGAAACTCCTTGACCTCGTAAAAGATATCCATGAGAAATTCAGAGATCGGGAACAGATACAATGTGTCTGTGCTCACCACTTCAATTCCACACACTGTGTGGGGAGGTTCTGGGCAAGACAAAAAAATGAAAGACATCCGGTTGGAAATGAAAAAGTAAAACATCTTTATTTGTCACGGCATGACTTGTATATAGAAAAAATCCTAAGGAATCCCCCACACACACCAAAAAAAATGATTAGAGCTAATAAATGTGTTCAGCGAAGTTACAAGATGAAGGATCAATATATAAAAATATTATGTCTAGACACCTGTGATGCGGATATAAAAATAAAACTGAAGGGCTGTTCAATGGAGAATGGCATCCAAAAGAAGGAATTTCCCTGCTCTTTCTCTTAGTTTGGGTGCAAACATTAGAATTTGGAGAATCTGGCAAGATCTGACCCTCAGTGGGCCCATTAAGAGGATGACTCCCAGGAGGTATGTGGTGGAAGGGTTCAATGACCCATGCAACCTGCCCTGATGGAAACCACTTTCAAGTTAGTCCCTCAGTCCCCACTGGAAGACACTTTGCCATGCAGATAAAAGTTTGGATTTCTGTAACTCAGGAAAATGTCCCTGCAAGAGACATTCCCCGTTTGCTAGGAATGAAGCTATAATCCTTTCATGCTAAACTCAGAGGGGAAAAAAATGGAAAGAGATTGGGTACTTCTGGAAGCCAAAATATAAAGTGGGAAGCAGCAAAGAGTGTTGGAAATAAACTTTTCTTGGTGCTTGGTATAGATTTTGTTGAATTAAATGGAGTGATTTCAAATGAAAGGAAGATCCTTGATCCTTGGGTGTAGTTGGATGGTTGATAAAGCATGGGTGTGGTCTCACATGGTCTTTACAGATGACTCAGTGAAGAAGCATCGATGTGATCCCCATTTTCGGGGAAGAAAGTAGTACACAAAACTAATGATCACCTCAGGTCCCACCGCTATGAAATGATGGAGCCTGAACTCAAATTCAAATTCTCTTCTTTCCAAATTCTTTGCTCTGGCAAGAGTGGGGAAAGAGTTTGTCTACTTATCCCGTACAGAGATTTTAAATCACAGTTCACACCCTTTAATAGGACACCATTTTTGAAATAGCAATTTTAAAAGAGTTTCTTAAGTAACTGAAAAAATGTAGGGAAGAAGCACTCGTTTTGCCAAATTCATCATTAGAACCTTCAAGTTCATTTCTTGCTCCAAAAGGCCACATCCCAAGGAGGATATAAAAAATCATGAGGCCATGAGCTCATGTTTGAGAATTTGCTGTTTTAATACAGGCCACGGTTTGTCAAATGAATTAAGCCATATTTTAGAACTGGCCCTTGCCAGGGACCACCTATATGTCCTTCAACTGAATTACTATAAATTCTTAGAGAAATGCTAATATGATGAGCATTTTGTGCGAAGCACCCGCCTTGCCCCAAAGCACTTGTGTTGGTGGTCCAAAAGCAGATCAGGGAATTTTTTTTTTTAGGATAAACACTTTTCTATTTCCATAGGTCTTTGCCTACATAAGGGCTCAGTTGATATGGAAACGGAAGCAATCAGAATTGTGTCTTCCTGGCCTACACAGGGTTTCAGTGGCTGGCGTTCATGCAGGGGAGGGTGGGTGCCGTGGGGGAGGATGGGAGAAAAGACAAGAAGGTCCAGCACCCGGATGCCAGGTGCTCTCTCTTAGCAGCAGCATCATTGGGAAGGACTCCAGGACCTACCACAGGGAGGGCACTTACACCAAAGAGGACCCTGGGGACTTTGATGGACAAACACTAACCCCACACCCGTATTGCGGGAGGCCTCTACCAGCCTTGCATCCTTCTCCCTGGCTGGCAGGCGGGGGGCCTCACAGGGCCAGCAGCCTGCCTTGAGCCCAAAGCTGCACATGGGGTCTGACCCTGCTGGGGTCAACCTGGAGGTCTGGGGTGTATGTTGTGCTCAAGCAAATCCATGAATGATGAAATGCGGAATCTTTGCACCTTCTCTATATCTGAAGCTCCGGGACAAAAACCGGGATCTCCAATCCTGGTTAGGAACCTGGCAATGAGAACTCCAGATGGGGTTTGACGACATCATTCTCCATTTCTGTTAATTAGTTTTTCTGCCATCTTGAGGTTGCTTCCTGCTTCTATTAAAACATTCTAGTTAGGTGGGGGGGGAAAAAAAGTCTCTCTGGGAAACAAAGGGAAGTGTGTCGCTGTATTTTTTATTGAGACATCTGGGGATGTTTTTAAACATTCACCATAAAAGAATCATATTTCCAAGGAGTGAAGAAGGATAATTGCATCAAGTTGACCTTGGCCACGTAATTACATTTCTCTGGGCCTCGATCTCTTCGCCAATAAAACGAGGAAGACGTGAGCTGGCCGACGGAACATCTGGAGGGTTCCCTGAGAACTCTCTTCTGCCAAGAAGACCCTGGAGCAGGAGGGTGCCAGGGGGAGGGTGGCCATGACCTTGGGCAGAGGCTTCGTCTGTAAGTGCGGTGAAGCTCCAGCAGCAGCCTGTGCTCTGGCTGCCAGGAGTGGGTGACTCCGGCACCTATTCCCTAGGGAGCCTGTGGTTCCCTGCACCTGACTGACTTTTCCCAGGTCCCACCCAGGACTCAGCTTTCCAAGGGAATGTCTCTGAAGCTCGTGAGCCACTCTGGGGTCAGAGGAACCTGGGTCTGGGTCATCTCAGCCGCTGACTGCGTGGGGGATGTTCGGGAACTGATTTAACTCTCTGGGGGTCTCTGTGTCTCTTTCGTGGTAACATGAGAACGATCGTTTTGTAGGTTCTACTTGGTGGTTCAGGGATGAGGCTTAAATGGAAGATTTCTGATAAGAGGGTTTGGAATACAGAAATTTCTCCAATAAATATGAGTCATAACAGCCGCTGTGGACAGAGGAAGCTGCAGATGCGTCTGATTGCCTTTGGCCCTGGCACGCATTGGCTTTTGGTCACTGCCTTCAAATTTTTGTATGGCCATTATGAAGTAAAACCAGCAGAAGCTGGGTAAGTGTTATGGATTTCCTCCGCTCAGCATTTGCTGGGCACGTGGAAGAAGTTCTAGTATTTGTGCAAAAAATGTTCAGGAAGGGGATAGAGCTAGTAGTCATGAGAATCATAGCAAACACCCTGAGGGACCACCCCGATCCCCTGCAGGCATGAAAGACTCGCTTCCTCCAAGGCCAGATGTCACCATCCATTTTCTGTTGCTATCATGAGATACCTTGGGCTGGGTACTGTACAAAGAAAAGAGGTTTATTTAGCTCACAGTTCTGGAGGTTTAAGAGCACGGTGCTGGCTTCTTCTTGGCTCTCGACAGGGCCTCGTGGCAGACGGTATTGCGATGGCAGGGAAGATGTGTGAGAAGGGCAAGGGTGACAGAGGGGTGGTCTCAGGCTTGCTTCTAACAATTCATCCTTGTAAGAACTAATCCAGTCCCTCGAGACCTGCCTTCATCCCTTCCAAGGATGGGGCTCCCGTGACCCAACTATCTCCCACCAGGCCTCCCCTCTTCAAGCTCCTGCCACCTCACACTGCCATTCTAAGACCCTGCCTTAAGTCTACCTGGCAGCTCAGCTTCTCTCCCTGCCTGGCCCCTCTCCCCTTCCTGCCTCTGCTTCCTTCCACGGGCATCGATCCTAGGGGCCCTGGTGGAGATAGGCCTGGGGACCAGACCAGGAGGAGTCTGGACAGAGTCCCGAGGTGTCCATCCGATCTGGGATGCTAAGTTGCGAAGTCTTCATCTCATGACTTGTGGTTCACAGCCTCTGAGACGGACGGGTGCTCCATAGTGGGTCAGAGTGCTGAGCCCAGCCTTGTCCCCAGCTCAGGGCCCTTGGAAAAGGGCGTCTTTAGCAAGCTCCAGGGTTATTCTCAACCATAAAGGAAGAGCGGCTGCCTAGGAAGGTAAACTTTGCATTTTTTTAAAAATTTTTTTAAATGTGTTCTAATTAGTTATACATGACAGTGGCATGCATCTTGACGTTACATAAAAGGGGTGCAACATCTCTTTCTTCTGGTTGTACGCGATGGAGAGCTACACCGGCCGTGTAGTCCTATCTGCCCGTAGGGTAAAAACGTCTGACTCGTTCTATTACCACTCGGGGTTCTGAGTCTCCTGGGGTCAGAGCGGGGTGTGGATGTTGCTTTTCTGCTCTTAGAAGGGGACGTGGGCCAGCGTGGAGATGAGAGGCAACATCCTTTAGGGGGCTTCAGTGCCACTGGCTGCCTCTTCTAGGTGTGGCCGGCGATTCTTGGCCCCTCGGAGTGAAATGACCTCCAGGTTCGAATAGCTTTGCCAGCCAGACCTATGATTTCAAGGAGATTCCAGAGACGATTGATATAGGCGGTGTTGGAAAATGAGTCAGAGATTATTGGCAACTTTAAATGTAATTGTCAAAGGAGGATGAGTCCCATCCCCAACAGCAACAACAACAACAAAAGCATCTGATCAGCTATGAAATATGTATAGGTCACTGTATTAATTCATGTCAGCGGGAACTCAGGAAAGCCCCCAAATTTCATAGGTAAGCTCATCACTCATTTCTAACCCTGACGCGAAGATGAATCATTTCAGGAAACTGTGCAGTGAAAATTCAAGACTCAAATTTAGTTTTCTCTATCACCACTGAAACTGGAGTCCAGCCTTGAGCCGAAACACACTTTCTCTCTGCTCAGTACCTGCTTCAGCAAGGCCACAGTCAGAGCACCGTGCTGCAGGGGAAGCGCGTGGCTCAGGACACGGGTCCACGGTCACATCCCAGCTCCAGCATGGGGAGCCCTGTTACTTGGGTGAGCTACCCCACCTCTCCAAGCCCTACCTGTAAAATGGGGCTCATAGACTCCTTCCCTTGCCGGTTTCTTCTGGGGCTCAGATGACATGGGAAACACTAGCACAGAAGAGGGCCAGACCAGATGGTTCCCCGCAGTCACACCCTGGTGCACCCTAGCAGTCAGCTGCGACTTCCTGCTCCCAATCTCAGAGCTGTTCAAAAGCCCCGAGGAAGCTGGGCCGGGTGGTAGGGTGGGGAGGCAGAGGCTGTTCAGGTATTCCCTGTAAGTGAGAAACAGATTGGCAGATGACAGTACCAGGAAGCCAATGCTGAGCTCAAAATGACTAGCAACGAGAAATATTCCAGGATTAATTACCGCAGAAGCATAAATTCTGGGAGACCCGGGTGGCTTTCCAGAGAAGTGGTTCTCAACCTCCATTGTGCAAGAGCATCATCTGAGCCACCTAAACAAAGTGCCAAGGCCTAAGTCCCACCCCTGGAGACTCAGATGGAATCAGCTTGGGGTTGTGCCTAGGAATCTTAAAATGTCTCACTTGATTCCCACTTGTAACTGGGAGCCAGACCTCTTGCTAGAGGAACAAGACCTGAAAGAGGAACTTATTTGCCTCTGGCATATGAACAACACTTGGCCATTTCCAAGCACTTTCACCTTTCATGAGATCAGACAGGTACAGAGAGGAAAGAGGTTTGAGCCAAGACCTAGAGGGCCATGGGACAGTAATGTTCCCCTTCCAGAGAATTCCAGTATCTCCTTCTTGGGCTTCAACATCAATAATGCCGTCGATTCTACCATTACACTATTCCATAGAGAGAAAGAAAGAATTGTCTGGATTACTGGCACGCCTGTAATCCCAGTGGCTCAGGAGGCTGAGGCAGGAGGATCGTGAGTTCCAAGACAGCCTCAGCAACAGTGAGGTGCTAAGCAACTCCGTGAGACCCTGTCTCTAAATACAATACAAAATAGGGCTGGGGATGTGGCTCAGTGGTCAAGTGCCCCTGAGTTCAATCCTTGGTACCCTTCTCCCCCACAAAAAAGCAATTGCCCCTTAAAACAGGTAAATGGGCAGAAATGGATTTAAGTTTTTGGAGCTTATACGATTTGAGGTACCCTCTCCAACAAATGCTCGAAAATCACAAATGCAAAATTTCACCAGCTTTAGGATGGATCGGCCCCTGATAGGAGGCGAGTAGCATGCCCAAGATCCGGCAGTCAGGAAAGGGCAGAATTGGCATGGGAACCTGACTCCAACTCTGTCACCTCTTGTGGCCACCAGAGGCCCTGGTATCGGCTCTCTTTTTAGTCTTTAAAATGTTTTCCTTTGAATGTTGGTCCCACTGTGGAAATTCAACTTCCCCGAGTCCTGAGTCCTAGTTTCTGTTTCCACCCTTCTGGAATGTCCCGTGATGCTTCTCAGGAAAGGTGCCAGAGAAGTCATCCCTAACCCAGCACACACTGGCCCTGCGAGGCCCCAGGCAGTGTTCCAGGGCAGGCTGGGGGACCTCCAGCGCGGCTCCTTGTCAAACTAAGAGCATCGATGGGCTGGCCCTGCCAGAAAACGCTCTGGGATTGAAAACCTCAGCTCTGGAGGTCAATCCTCTTAGGGAGGCAGGAATCCAATGGAGATGCTGCTGTTGGCGGAGGGGGAGCTGTCTCAGACCAGCGGAGGAGCCCTTTGGGGGGTAGTGGATGGGGGAAGAGAGAAGACAGGGAGGGAACTGTATTTTTAGCAGATCCATTAGAGGTCTAGGGTGGTTCTAAACAGACCAGAGCATTTAAGAGAAACAGGTTCACTCTCGGGCTCCCAACAGTGGTAGCCAACGTCCCACCCACTGCCATGGCCGCTCCCCAGCTGCCACCACGTCTTTGTCTGAAACCCTCGACCGCACACCTATCTTGGCTGAGGAACAGACGGCGGCAATAATACAGAGGGAAAGCAGATCCGTTTCCCAGGTGAGAAACCTGATAGACACCACCTTCTCCAGATAATGAGAGTCAATGTTACAGCCAGGTAGGACCAGCTGGCGTCAGACACTGATGCGTGGAGAAGGAGAGGGTCAATATTAATTCCTGAACTTGATCATGGCCTGTGACGGCAGAGGCTTAGGGTGGTGCCCCTGACCTCCACGTCCTGGTGATCTTGTCTTGCCCTCCCCTGGAGTGTGGGCAGGGCATGGACTTTCTTCTAACCAAGAGAAGATGGGAGGTCCTTGGTGACATGGGCTCTGTTGCACAATTGTGTAATATGCAACTGTACCCCCATCTTGCTGGACCCCCCCCCCACCTCCCTTGCTGGTTTGGAAGCTGTAGGTTGCGATGTTGTGGTGGTCTCCATTGGGAGGAACTAACTGAGGGTGGTCTCCAGGAGCTGAAGACAGCTTCTACAGGTGGCCTGCAATAAATCAAAGCCCAGAGTCCTACAGCTGTAGGGGGGACCGAACCCTCTCCCCCCTCCAAAAAAAAATGTAGATTCTTTCCCAGACAAACCTGCCAGCTGGCACCTTGATTGTAACCTTGTACAACCCCACGCAGAGAAACCAGCTAAACTGTGCCCAGACTCCTTATCCACAGAAGCCACTGGATAATAAAAGGGGGTGGTTTTAAGCGGCTCGATTTGTAGGACTCTGTCATGCGGTGATAGGAATTGAGTTCCGATGTGTTCTGTACAGGAACGTCCTTATTCATGGCAACTGCGTCCTGAAGTAGGGGATTATCAGACCTAGAGCTTAGTCTGAAGAGGCTCAGAAAAACAAAATAAAAGTATATAATGTGTTTCTGTATAGTGAGACGAAGCCAGCAAGATGAAGTGGCAAAACATCCATGATTTGAGGATCTCAGTGATGGCTACCTAAGAATAATCACTGTCAATATCTATGAGTTTGAAAACTTTCTAATAAGTTTAAAAAAGCAAAGTAACTTTCCCCTGATCACCTGACCAGGTGAGCCACCACGTGCTCTGACTTGTTCACGTGGCAGAGGTGTCTGAGGAGGAACAATCTACACTTCTCTTGGTCTCTCTCCAGTTTTTCGTGGGAAAACTGGTGCAAGCACAGTCTCGATTGTTTCGATCTTGTGTGTGTTGTTGCCTTGGTTTTGGAAGAAGAAAGCTTACCTTTGACTTCGTTGTTTACTATCCTTTGTTGCAATCAAGAGGTCAGGGCACCTCATTCCTGGTGGCCTATGGTCTGACATCTGGAACTTGAGTTTGCCACGATTCCTTTGGGTTTAAGGCTTGTGGGTTGAAAGTTCACGGGAGGCCTGTTGGTGAAACGGGAGCACCCCATTCTCTGTAGGGCTCCCGAGAAAACAGAGCATGCATTCACTATTTTTAAAGGCCTCGTTCCTGTAAAAGGCCAGTTGGGTGTCCGAGGGACTGGGCTACCTGATGCTGTGGTTCATGAGTGTGGTGAAGGTTCAGATCCCCTATGTCTCATGTCCCCCAGCTTGCTCCTGATGGTCCCCAAACTCTACTCAGACCATTACACAAATTTCTTCTTGAGGATTTCTCAGAGCCATTCTAATAGGAAATCCACGTTGAGAAGATGATAAGGCTCCGAACAGCGGAGAAGCCAAGGTCTAAAGAATCCCCTTTGCTGATGGAGTCGAGGCCGGGGGAGCTGGGGACGCCTGACCAGTGGGGAGGCATCCAGGGACACGGCTCGCCGTCCTGAAAAGATGCACCGTTCAGTGACTTCAGTGATGATGGCGGCCAGAAAGGGAGGGACTCAGAGAGCCAGGCAGGCCAGGATTTAGTGGGTGAATGAGTGTCGGGGATTACCTGAGCCTGGGTGTGTGCACTGGTAAAGGGGCCTCCTTCCCAGGACGGGACACAAGCAGGCATGAGAGTCAGTGCCGTCCCTGGGATGCAGAGCAGAGCCGGGCACCATGGCCAGGCCTGCCCTCAGCCCTCCTCCTTGATCTATACCAATGCCGACTCTGCTGCACCCCAGACCTGGGATCTTGGGAGTCTCTGAAAAGTGGTGGTTGGTCTTTCAGTGCGTTGAACCCACGGCTGGTCGTGGAATAATTCCCGATGCTCCAGTTTTCTGATCACTTCCACCACAAGGACGGGTGTTCCTTTCTTTCCTTGGACAGATGATGGCATTGTAGCACTTCCAGAGGACACCAGCCACCAAGCAGTGTCTTCCCTCATTGGATTGACTCAGATGTGCTGAGAGAGCCTGAGGTTGGGGGTTTTGCTTTCTGAGTCCTGGATGAAACCGAGAAATGCTATCATCTCCAAATTTCCTAAAAGAGAGTCACGGAAATCTAACATTGATACAAAAAAGTGCTCCCTCTTCATTGAAATTTAGGCCTGAACTCTCCACCCTGAGCAGGTCCAGAGTCCCTTTCTGGAAGCCGTGATGGAGGGAGAGAAGTCTGCCATCTGTCTCCTCCGGGTGCTGGGCTGTTAGTGCGGTGTATTGTTGATTACATCTCCCCCTTTATGTCAGGCCGTGATTTTCCTCTTCTTCCGTTATGAAGAATTCAGTCGGGCTGGTATGAAAATGGGGTTGGTATCCGCTTCTGCAGACTGACTCTTGAACAGCATGTTTTGGGGAGGTTTATAATTATCCCCAAACTGCTTTCATTCTAAGCCAGTGCTTAACATCGACTCTGGCTGCCACACAGGCTTCCTTCTGTCCCACGTGTGCCGGACCTGAGTGGCCGAAGGCAGCCATATGTCTCCAGGTTTCCAGGACCCTACACACAAGCCGGGGATGTTTGCTCCCAGAGGCTGTGAGATGTCAGAGGTGTGTCCACATACGAATGTACGGGGCCTCATGCTCACAGCAAATCCACAGCCTCTCAATAGGCAGTTTGTGACATGTGACTTAAAAAAAAAAAAGTAACAGACAAAACAACTGACATTCCAACCTCTCCTGGTCCTCCAGGGCAGATGGTACCGCAAAAGTGACGTGTTAACCAGTGCGAAGCTGTCCAGGCCCGTGGGGAAGGAAGGGAGCGGGGCTGAGGTCTGATCCTCTCTTTTTCCATCAGAGCGTGGCTCCTGCTTCTCAGGCCTGGGGCCTTCTGCTCACTAGTGCTCTGCAGGGGATCCTGCTAGTCCAGCCTGGGGAGGGGGACACAGCTGTAAAACGTCACCAGGCAGCAGGAGGGCAGTCAGAGGAGTGAGTAGATGGCACACCTGGGCCCCAGAGGTGACCCTGAGACCTGCGTGCATCATTGATCCCAGTAATCTTTCTTATTTGCTCCCACCCGCAAGAGACAGAGCGGTCCCTGGGTGCTCACGTCCTGCCTCCTGCTAACAGAGGCTCAGAGGTAGTGAAGTGCCCCCGAGATTGCTTATTCTATTGCTACAGGTGAGGGGGGATCACTTCCCACCCAGCATCTTGTTGATAGAGAAAACCTATCAGACACAGAAAGGAAAAGGCCAGAATCTTTTAAAGCATAATTAAAGTCTCACTTTTCTCAATGGAACATTATCTAGATTATTCCACAAAAAAACGTGGCTTACAACAGTGTCTATAAATGTAAGGTTGTTAGCTCGAATCGGGTGGAAAATGTTCCTTACCACACCATCTCCCACAGTTGTTCATTTGATGTGTGCCTTTGGAATAAACAGACTTATCTTTCCTGTCATACAACACCGTCTTTCATTTAATGGAGATGTTATTAAGATAAAAATCTCTATTCAATTCCATATTGTACCATATTAACACACACAATTAGTAATGCTTTATCAGTTATGAAGAAAGATGATGACTGTTTTTAAGCTAAATTACCTTTATCATGGTAGCACATGAAGGAAACTACAAATATTTACCCAAGTGTATGTTAATTCTTATTTAATTTTAACACTGCTTTTATCAACCAAATTAGCCAATGAATTTTATTAAAGGAAATATTATTATAGAAGAGCGCTTCCAATACTGCGTTCCATCTGCTTTTATTTATACAACTTTGATGGTTTCTTTTCCTCTTTCATTTCATTTTTAATTAAGAGGAACACGTGGAAAATTGAACATTTGGGCCTAATTTTAGCAGAATTTGGAATAATTAGAACAGTGTTCCTGTGAGTAGAAAGATTGTCGGAGCACACGATGCGGGTGGACCTCCCCCACGTGGAGACTTGCAAAGATGCCCAGTCATCGGACCAGCTGTTGAAGACCTTGTCCCCACAACCTTTCAACTCCCAGAGATCCAAGGGAGCACCCACAGCAAATCTTACCTTGGTGACTTTGCCCTGAGGGAAGCCAACCTACTCCTGTTCGTCATTTTTTAAACGCCATCTGCAGTATCAAGAGGTCGAAGGTCATGGCAGGAGGGCTCTTCAAGTTCAGGTTGGGGGCCTTCCTCCCATCAAATATCAACCTCATTTCCCCTCTGGAATTGCCCAGGAACCTGCGAGGCAAGATTCTAGATGGAAGGAAGGGTAATAAAGAAAAACTCTTGTACTGAGGAGCTTCTGGAACCTTCTTGGACTAGAACCTTCTGTCTCTAAACTTTGTGGACCTGGGTTTGCCCAGATAAAATACCCTGTGTCCTAACAATGTCCAAGGGAATCAATACACCGTCACAGTAGCAGTTTGCAATCAGAAGGGATAGGCTTAGGATCTTTGGGGGCAGTAGAGTTTGAACTGTGCTAAGTTTTTATTTGACCTTGGGAATCCTGCAGGGAGACAGAACTTATGCCCACCTTTCTTTACTCATAGGAAGGGAACCAGACCCACTAGAAAGGTGCCTGGGGATGAGATCGTGAGTAGATGGCCCCAGAGGGTCTCAGGAATGGGGTGGCAGAGCTGGTATCCCCCAGTGGCCCAGTCTGGCCAGATGGAACACTCAAAGGCATGCCCTGGTATCAGACCCCTGCTCAGGGAGAATGTGGAGAAAATCCACTCTGGTTTAGTGAACAGCGAACAGACTGGCCTGTATTTCCTGTGGCACGTCGGCACTTGAAGCTCTGTGGTCGAAAGGCTGCTGGTCAGGCCGCCTGGGTCCTTCTCGCTCCCACGATGACACTGCCTTGATGTATGACCCTGAGCAAGTCATGGAGTCTCTCTAAGCCACAGTTTCTTGTCTTCAAAATGGGCAGAAAACCTGCTTAGTCTATAAGGTGTAACAGATGACACACATCTTCCTAATGCTCAGGAGCTTTTAGAGGGGAAAGTGAAAATACAACGTAATATTGTTTTTAAATCCAGTCGTCCCCCCTTCTCTGTGTTCCAAGGCTCTCAGTAAATGCCCAAAACTGGAGATAGCCTCAAACTCTGAATGTAAATTAAGTGTCATTTGAACACAGCACTGTAATAGCATGACAGTTGATCTGATGCTTGAGAAGACTGCTATGCAATGAACGGGTGGGTAGCATATACAGTGAGGATACGCTGGACGAAGGGATCATTCATGTTGGGAGCAAGATGGAGTGGAGTGATACAAAATTTCATTGCACTGTTGAGAACGGTGGGCAGTTTAAAATGTATGAATCATTTATTTCTGTAATTTTCTATTTTAAAATCTCAGACTGCATTGACCAAAACCACTGAGACAGAAACCATGGATAAGGAAATCACTGTTGCTGAAAACCCAACAAAATGCAAACTATAATCCTCATTATTTTTTATTGAAACCTGAGTTATTTTTTTTATTCACTCTAAGCTGAAAATCTGAACGTATTACTGAAAAGGAGATGAGAAAATGTCTGTGGGTGAAAGAAAATCATTTCCAGTCCCAGAAATACCAAAAATCCTGAAAAACTTTTATTCTCTGAAAACCCAGCTCTGTGGAGGCTGAGGGCATTTATCATTTTATAAAATTGAAAACAACCAAGGGGTATTTTATCAAATCGGAAACAAATCACTGGAATCTAGTCCCTATGTGCCAGTCTTCAAGTAGTATTGGTAGTAAGAGAGGTGTCACTATTTCTATTGAGCAATGACGGCCACCTGAAAGCTGGGGTTATAATGGACAGTCTTACACAGTTTTATAGCAGTCCTAAATGACAATCTAATGCATCCAAAGCCTCTCGATCCCTTACTTAAGCCAGCACTTCAGAGGAATGGAAGACTCATAAGATTCAGGGGCTGGCAATTTATACTTAATCTCTGTAAAGACCGTGTGTTCAGGGAGATCCCTACTCTGCGAGATAGTATCTGAGCATCAACATCTCCAGCTACATAAAACAGCTTATCAGGAGTAAACATATTAATTTGACCCCGAGGGAGAAAAAGTGAGAGCAAATCAACCAAACCAGAATGAGCCATTTACATTCTTCATTTCTGAAGATAAATTCTTCATTCATTTTCATCTTGTAATCAGGCACTTTCCAAATACACAAAAAAAAATCTCATTTTCTATCTCTAAGGCATATGTGTCTCCTTGCTCCAATATGTCCTGTTTTTAGGAAGTAGAGATGGTTCAAAATTACATTTTAAATAGAAAAAAAAAACAGTCTCTCTATAATTAGTGAATGTAACCAGATTATTTGCAATCAACATATACTTAATGCCTTATTACCCTAATGGAAGATATTGTAAGTGATGATAAAATTGGCAGAAAGAAGCTATGCTAAGTGATGATAAATTTGGGATTATTAAGTGATGAAAACCTTTTATCTTTTGCTTGTTTTTTTTCCCCCCCATCACTAATCTATCCAAGTTCATCCCTAATGAGAAAAGCTGGATGAACTCTCTAGGCCAATAAGGGGAAAGAACCACACCTTTACCCACAGCCACAACAGATGGGTCGGCCTCCAGCCTCAGAGGGTAGAAGAGGGCTGGACAGCTGGAGAAAGCCCTAGACCTATTCTTAGCAGCTCTCTAGGGTTTTGCCCATTGGTGCATTTCTCTTTGTTCCCACTCTGCAGTTTTGCTGTTGGCCTGTGACTCCCAGGCTCTGCATCAGAGACGGGACGGGAAATGAAGCAATTATTTTGCATGCGGAGTGCACCAGGTAAGTGAGGGGGGTCCTGGGCTCCAGGGGCAAGTGCTTCTTATCCCCGGAGCCTGGGACATGCAATGGCTGCAAAAGTGTTCTCCATACCCCAGAGGCTCTACACTCTCATATTGAATAAACTCACGGGAAAAACAAATCTGCGTGGATGGCCGCGTAGGTTGGGAGGGACTCTGACTTTGCTGAACGCTCGGATGGTGTGTCATATGGGTAGGAATGAGGTCAACAAGGGAGACCTTTTTTCAAGGGTGAAATGCACAGAGGTGCTCTGGAGAAGGGCCTGCAGCTGCGTCTTTGGCCTGCAATTCCTGGCTCGGGATGTTCTCTAGTGAAAAAGGGATATGTTCCTTACCGCCCTAGACTATAAGCTTGGAGCAGGTGGGCGGTTTGGTCCTGGACCACTTGATCCTCAGCACCGAGGACAGAGCCCACGAGGCACTCAGCAGATGCTTGTTAAAAGAGGACACAGAGAGGGTTGTGAAGAGGAAACAGGAAGTCGACTATCCCTCACTTCCAGATCTTCTCGTCTTTCCAGGGCCCTTCTATCCTTCAAGAGGCCAAAGTTGGGAAGCTCTGGGTCACTTTTATTCTTCCTCCCATGTTCCCCACATTCTATTAGTTGGCACATCTTGTCTTTTCTGATTGCAGCTTCCTTTGTATTCCCTCTAGCATGGCCCTGGGCCTGGCCTGCAAGCTACGCAGCCACTGCAGCCTCCTCTCTGGCCTCCGGGACTGGCCTCCCTGCCTTCATGCATCCTACAGTGCAGGGCAGGATGGATCTCTCTCAAAGACACCTGCAACCATTGTTCGGAAGTTTGCCGAAGCTCCTCGCTGCCCGTGGAGCCCGATGTCACTCTCTCAGTTTTGCCTTCCCTAGGTACGTGACATCTTAACGGTCTTCTCTGGTTTGGGCGTGATGGCTTCAAACGTAAGTTTTATTATTCTTCGAGTCTGGTGAGGCCCATGGATCAGGAGATGAGTCATTGAAAAGGCAGTTTATTCCTCACAGATCCCAAGAAGAGGGGACACACACCAGGCAGGGACCAAAAGAGAGGCACCAGGTCCATCAGGCGTTAGAGAAAGCAAGGGGAAGACGTGAGCCAGAGACTTTCCTGGGTTTCTGCAGGAGGAACGGGAGAGGCAGAACAAACAGGCTGGGACCGGGGAGGTTGAATCATTTTTGTGGGCTCTGGGGAGTAAGGGCTGCCCTGGGTGGTCTGCTACCTGAAGGACAGGTGGACAGTGGCCCAGAGTAGAAGAGCTTGATCAAGGAAGCACTTGGGGGTGTGGGTTCTAGGTTGGTTGTTTTATAGATGAAAGATACAGCTTCCGCCATCTGCCATCTCTGGGAATCAGCGAGGTCCCAGGGTGTCACGGCATCAGGGAATGCAGAAAATAAAAACAGGATTAATATAACGGTCTAAAAAAAACCCCAAGCCATTTCACATTCCATAACGCTTTCCCTCGCCATCCTGGCCCTGAGGCTGGGTGCCCCGGCCCAGCCATAACCAGACACCCCCAGGGCCAGGACTTGCCCTTCGTTGGCTAGACAATTCTCAACAGGGATGGGAAACTGGACTCGGGTTTCTGGTGTCTGCTCCCCGGGGAACTGCTGATCCTTACACTTGGAGGGGACCCCCCGTTGGGGTCTCAGCGCTGATGGCTGGCTGCACCCCTGTCTGGAAGCCTGCTCTGGTCCATTTCCTTCACAAATGGCTGTCAAGAGTCAAACCGGTCATCGGTTCAGCGAGGCAGATGCCATCTGCCAATTCATAATGTTTAAAATAGTCATCTCAAACTACTTGGTTGATTTTTAATGGCTGCGTCCGTGCCCCTGGATGCTGGCTCCTGAGATCCAGCCTCGGCACTCAGCCTCCCGATGATGGAAGGACTTGGCCAAGCCCGCGAAGGCTTCTTTTTCTCCATCTCATAGGCTTTTATTCCAGCTTCAGGATCACATCAATCCCACCGGATTACTCACTTCCTTACTTAATTCGCACTTAGTCATCTGTTTTATTAAAATGGTGGCCCACCCAAATCCCATTACATGGAAAAGCGCTTTACCTTCAGTATTCCAGGAGAATGTCTTTTTGTTTTTTGGTACTGGGGATTGAACTCAGGGGCACTCGACCACTGAGCCACATCCTCAGCCCTACTTGTTATTTTATTTACAGACAGGATCTCACTGAGTTGCTTAGGGCCTCACTGAATTACTAGGACTGGCTTTGAACTGGAAATCCTCCTGCCTCAGCCTCCCGAGCTGCTGGGATTACAGGCGTGCGCCACACACCCAGTCTCCTTTTGAAGACAGTTTTATTTCCATTTTTTTCGCCAGAAAACATGGATAATGAACAAAAAGATGAGACCGGGACATTGTCATTTCTTACCTACTCCTCAACATCTTTCTTTAAAAGATGTTCATTTATTAAAATTTACTATATTTTGGTAGCTTGAAAAAAAACTATGTATGTACATATATGGCTATAGTTACATAGTTTTAAAAATCATAACATTTTACATTTACTATTTTATTTAAATATCAGATAATGTATGCATTATGTATACATATACATCATATATGTCAAACCTACATGGGTGTGTGTATATGCATTACATGGCATACACACACGCCATAACACATACACATATCTGATGTTTATATACCTGTATATATGCATGTCCACTTACATATGTATATCTGATATACATAGATATTATATATCTGACAAATAGGAGATGTAAAAAACATTTTTATTATTAAAGCTTTCTTCCCCCAAATTTCTTTTGTGCTTGAGAGTCAAAAAAGAACTCTCACAGTGTGATTGTTGACGTTTGCCATTCATACACTGGTGTTCTAGCACTCTGCAGATTTCTGATCTGGATTTAGAACATACATAAGATAGAGGGGACCCACCTTTGAGCAGTTAACTGCACACAAAGCTCTTGACCCCAAGGTTACAATCGTGCACCAAGCATGTAGGATCCGCTAGGGTCCAATGTGTGGCTGAAGAGGGTCAGTGTGGGGCAGAGGTCACCTGCGTGGAGAACGGAGCAGCGTTAGACATTGTGCCGAACGTTCCACGTGACTTTTTTCATCTCGTCCCTAGAGTCAGGCTCCGTGGTAGGTACTCTGATGATCTCCATTTGACAGATGAGAACACTGAGACCCAGGGAGTCTGAGCACCGAACCCGGTTGTCCAACTGCAGAGTCAGGTCCCCTGCCTTCCTGGGGCCCAGGCGGCTCTGTACAGGGCCATCTCCCTCACCCTGCTGCAGGACAGGACCTGTGAATTCTGACCATCTCCTGGAGACTGTAAGTTCCCTGGGGGGCAGGCTAGGTGTGGACCTTTTTTAATTATACCCACCACCACCTCCAGGGTCGCCAGTCAGAGCCACAGTAAACAGACTAGCCGTGCTGAGGACAGGGTGCCACCTCCCACAGAGCTCCACAGTGGTCCCTTGGAGGACCGAGCTCTGGCCTGGGGGTCCCACGAGGAACCTGAAATCCCGGCTTTGACTCTGGGCTCTGGTCTTTGCTGTGTGACATTAGGCAAGTCACCTAACCTCTGAGTCTCCGTTCTCTCATCTGAAAAGATGGGGATAAAATCTGCTTCCTGGGGTAGTTGTGAAAACAAGTGAGAAAATTATTGTGAAAGTGTTTAGTAAACTGCAATTAATATAAACATAAGCAAGTGATCGAGTCCTAGTTGAATGGCAACCCACTGAATGCCCGGACCCTCTGTCACCTGCTCTCTGGCAACCTCGACGCCCCAGGGACCCTCATGGCTGAGTCTAGGAGGGCTGAGAAGGCAGGTGGAGAGGTCTGGCAAGAGTTGAGGCGCTTGAAGTCAACCAAGTGGCCCGGTGGCCCTGCCTGGTGGCCGAGGGACCACAATCTCTGACATTAGCCATGGCTTCCTGCGCTCTGGCCGATGCTCAGGACGTCGCCTTCCCGTGACCATGTGAGGCAAGGACTGCTAGTGCCCCAAGAGTGCCCAGAGGCTGGGGGAGGGGGCGGATTCCCTCAGGCCGTGGAGCAGGGAGGATGCAAAGGCACTGCTGTCCAGCGTCCTCTCACTCTGGCTTTGTGTTTGTTTTGGTACCAAGGATCAAAGCCAGGGGCACTCAACCACGGAGCCACATCCCCAGACCTGTTTTGTATTTATTGAAGATAAGGTCTCCCTGAATCGCTTAGGGCCTCACCATTGCTGAGGCTGGCTTTGCCCTTGCGATCCTCCTGCCTCGGCCTCCTGAGCTGCTGAGATTCCAGGCGTGTGCCCCAGCTCAGTGGACTCTAACTCTGGAGTCCCACACTGACCACCCCCGTGATCCACCTTGGGTGGCCCAGCTGTCTCACTGGATGCTCGGGGAGGTTTGTGAGGCCCAGAGCTGTGCATCCTACCCCCTGGGGCCCACTCCTGGGGCACAGAATGCCAGAGATGCTGCCGACTCATGAAAAAACTAGCCTCCCTGTGCACTACAAGCCACAGCCCATGCTCCTCACCTGAGTCAACAGAAAGACAGAGGTGTCCGTCTCTCATTCTTGTTGACCTTTGTGGGGGTATAGCAGAGCGTACTCATGACCAGGCCCTGTCATGTGGGGAGAGCTGGCCTGGCCTGAGAGAGGGAGGGAGGTGGAAGGGCTGGGGACTGGACTCTGTGGAGGGGAAGGGTTTGAGGGGAGGTATTTTAGTTTTTTATTGAGATGAAATTCATCTAATATAAAATCAAACATTCTCAAAGGTACAATTTAATGGTATTTGGTCCATTCGTGAATTGTGCAACCAAGGTCTTCATCTAGTTCTCACACATTTTCATCACCACTGCGTCAGTCTGTTTTGTGTTGCCGTCACAAAATACCCGAGGCCGAGTACCGTATAAAGAAGGTAGGTCATTTAGCTTACAGTTCTGAAGGTCCAAATGACATTAGCTTCTGGTAAGGGCCTCATGGTAGTTGACATCCCATGGTGGGAGCTCATGTGACAGAGGTCCTGTGGCCAGAGTGGGAGATAGATTGAGAGCCAGAATGCCAAACTTGCTTTTTGACAACCTCCTCTCTCAGTAACCAATCCAGTCCCCAGAGATGGGGATTGATTCCTCCCAGGGATGGTGCCCCCAACGACCTAAAGGCCTCCCCCTAGGCTCCGCCTTTTAAAGACCCACTACCTTTCAGGGCTATGATACGTGGGACCAGGCTCCCAGCACAGAAGCCTGGGGGGACAGACCACATCAGGAGGTGGTGGGCTGTGAGGTGCATAACATGAACCCACCCATGTCCTCCCAGACACCACCCCTACTGTGCCCAGGTAAGTCTTCTGGTGGCTCACGTGGCTTTGTGTCCATGGGTTTCAGTGGGAGAACCCAGGCAGGGTCCATGTCCCACCCCTCCTCAGAGCAGAAGCCCAGGGTGGGTGGGGCCAGGCAGATCAGCAGGAGCCAGCAGGAGGCTGGACAGGGCAGAGAAAGCGTCCCTCAGCCCAGGGGCAGAGAAGCCCGGCTGACATGTTGGTTATATGAGCAATCTGTGAGTCTCCAGGCAGCTTCTCCAGCCTGGCACAGAAATTTCTAGCACACGGAACGCCTTCCCCGGAGCTGTACTGGTTGTGCCTGGTGTCACAGAGGCACTGTCACCTGTCTGCAGCGGAGGCTCTTCCCATTGGCTCTGAGATCACCTCCAAGGCCTATTCCAGTCTCCCTGCGGTGTCTGCCTTGGGCTGATAATGGTGCAGCGCAGGGAGGGAGGGAGGGGCTGGGGAGGAGGAGCCGAGGGGGCAGGGTGTCCCCTGGCTGGCCCCTCCCCTGCCTGCCCCTCTCCCTCCTCTGCCCCTGAGCCAGAGCCACATTGAAAAATTTTTCCCTTCGGATGCATTTCTGGTGTGTCTCAGTGGCTTTACCCAGAAGTCACTTCACAGAGCATCTTCAGTCTTGAAAGTGAGGTCCACCCAGGTGCTCCCAAGCTAAGCTGGTGTTTTCCTGAGGATCCTCTTAGATTGTGATTAGTTAATGGACCATCAGCCCTGCTGGGAATGGCCACAAATACAACTATTGAGGGGGGAGGATGCTTTTCCTGAGACATTTGGCAAAGCAAATCCAGCTTCTTACAAGAATGTAATGAATTTTCCTCTATTTTTAGTTACGCATAAATCCCTTTCATAGGTTGGAGCTCAAAACTCCATATTTGTCTGGGTCTGAAGTGGAATCGACAGGATAAATGGAAAGGACAGCATATTTGTCCAGGGCTATGCATCGAGGCTCCCAGAGCGGGACCCCGGGGTCACAATCACCCTAGAACTGAGATCCCTAAACATACCCAGGGGAGGGAAGGAAGGGACGTGCCTGGGGCCAGGCCAGATGGGGACAAAATGCCCACCGAGGGCCTGGGAACACCAGTTTTGACAGTCCGAATCTCTGAGAGGGGATGATTCTGAATTTAGCCTTTAGGGAATTTAAATGAAGGCCCTGGTGGGGCGGGGTGCATGAGAACATATCAAAAGGAAAATCAAAGAAAAAAAAAAGAGTTCTAGGACCGGGGCCATGGTCAGAGCCTAAGCAGCCGCATTGGAGGATGGAACGCCTTTCAACATGTCAACACAGAGTTCTTGTCCTAACCAGGGGACGTGGAAAGGATGGTACGGAATGAGAGAGGCGGGCCCAGCTTCAGTAATCGGAGGGACAAGGGGGTGACATCAATCAGGGAAGTCAAGTCAGGGCCCAACCTAAAAGTTCACAGGTGTCACACCATGTCACCAGCCCTCCCAGGAAGCAGACGCATTGGTGGCTGAAGAAGTGGACAGCAAAGGGTAGAGCTGTGGACTTCAGAGGTAAAGAGCCCCAAAGAGAGCAGATGAGCAACCTAGATCCCTGGTGAAAATATAGAAGGACGTTGGGGTGCGGGGGGGGGGCAAGGAGGAAGGGGAGCCATGGGCCCAGCCACCAGCAAACCCACGTCCTCCGTTGACCATCCATTTGGGTGGCTGAGCTTGGGGAGCCCCACTCACATACTCTTTTGTTTTTGGAGGGGGAGGTACCAGGGATTGAGCTCAGAGCCACTCGGCCACTGAGCCACGTCCCCAGCCCTATTTTGTATTTTCTTTAGAGACAGGGTCTCCCGGAGTTGCTCAGCACCTTGCTGTTGCTGAGGCTGCCTTTGAACTCACGACCCTCCTGCCTCAGCCTCCTGGGATCAAGGCGTGCGCCACCGCACTCAGCTCCCAACTCACATCTTCTTGCATCAGGGCCGCTAGAGAGGAGGAAAGGGAAGCCTTTCAGCTCAGGTCACCTGCTGTCCAGAGGTCCCCCCGGTTCACCAGGCACCACCTTTAGTAAATAAGCAGAGTCCAGAGTCCCTCCCTCTCCCAAACCCAGGCAGGTGACACCCCTGTACAAGTAGCCACAGGCCAAAGAATGGTACTGGCCTTCCCTACGATGCTCTGTGCTTCTCCGTTCTGTCCCCCTTGACCCACGGTGAGCCAGTGAGGCAGGGACAGCATCTTAGTGCCCTCGTTGAGAAATCAAGGCACAAAGAGGCCCAGCCACTGGGAAGGGTCTAAAATCCTGCAGGAGAGAGCAGGTCTCTGCCTCCGCGGCTGACGGCCCTCTGGAGAGTCACCTGAACTAGTGGAACACAACCTTCCTCTCCTGTTGGTATGATTCTAAGCAGATCCTTTGGGATGCACATGACCCGGACGTAAATGACTCCTTTTTAAATCTCCATATACAAAAATGACAACAAACAGAACTCCTTGAGTCTGCCCTGCCAACCAACAGACTTGAAAAGCCATCAACCTGCCAGGTCAAGACACTTGGTAGTATAAACGCCCATTAAAGCCTTTTGAAAGGACCTTGGCTACCTTTCAGTTTTTAAAATGGGGCTGGGCAGGAGCTCAATGGTAGAGCACTTGCCTTGCGCATGCGGGGCACTGGGTCGGATCCTCAGCACCACATATAAATAATGGTATTGTGGCCATCTATAACTGAAAATAGTTTTTTAAATGGCTTTTCTTGCTTTCTGTTTTTTCTTTTTTTTTTTTTGGCTTCTCATGGCTGTCTGTTTTAAGAATACAACACAAATCTGCCCTCACCAATGTCAAAGTGCACAATTCCATGTTAAAGACTGTGGGTACCGCACTGTACAGAGCAGATGTCTAGAATTTATTCACTCACTTTAAGGATAATGGGAATACCCTGAGTCCCTTCGATGTGGTCACCTGGGGTGTCTGCCGGTTCAACCAAAGCTGGGAACCTACGCAGTGCCTGACCCATGCGTGTTTCCTGGGGAAGCAGTTACTGCACAACTGATAGCCAGGTGTAATTTTTCAGCCAGATGTTTTCGTCCATAGAGAATAGACTTAGGCTTTGAGATTTTTGTAGTGGTGGTGGTGGAGGGGGGGTTCTGGGGGCTGAACTCAGGGGCACTCGACCACTGAGCCACATCCCCAGCCCTGTTTTGTATTTTACTTAGAGACAGGGTCTCACTGAGTTGCTTAGGGCCTCACTAAGTTGCTGAAGCTGGCTTTGAACTCACGATCCTCCTGTCTCAGCCTCCCAAGCCTCTGGGGATTACAGGCGTGGGCCAGAGACTTTTTAAAACTAAATCACAATATAGAATCTGCTCCAAATTCTACATTCTAAACCCACACCACATGGATGATAACGGGCTCCGCGTCCCCCCAGCCCACCACTGTGTCCACTCCTGGCCAGTCTCCCTGTGATGGGCAGAAGGATGGACCCTTCACAAGTGCCGTTCCTTTTATGTGAGTGAGCACAAGGACTAGCCCAACCTACATTTCCGCTTTAAGGGAAGTGTGCTTTGAAAGAGGGACACTTGTGCAGTCTTTCTGCTTCCTCCAGGCGACAGGGAAACCTAGATGGTCACAAAGGCAGTCTCCCACTTTCCCCATCGTAATGAAGGTATTCACAGAGACCACGGTGGATGCAGATCGCCAACTAGTGCACCTGGTAAACTGAAAAAGCAAACAAGACCCCAAAACTACTGAGTGCACTCATTAACTTTTCTTGTCCCTTGGCCCCACATCATGGTTTAGATCTTAAATGCATCCAAAGGCCCACAGCTAAGGGCTGGACCTCTCCCACAGAACTATTTGGAGGTGGTGAAACCTTTAGAGACAGGTGTACCGGAAGGAAATTAGGACATGAGGGACATGCCTGTAAAGGCCATATTGGAATCCCAGCCTCTTTCTCACTTTCCCTTTGATTACTGACCATCACGAGGTGCACAGATCCCCTGTGCCACATACTCCCACCATGACGTACAGTGTTGCCACAGGAACAAAACAACGGGCCCATCAACTGCTGACTCAAACCTCTGAATCAATGAGCTACCATCAATCTTCTTTAAGTTTATTATCTCAGTTATTTTGTCACAATCACGAAAAACTGACTAGCACATTCCCCAAAGACGTAGAGGCGTCACAGAGTTGTAACAACATCTCTGCTGGTTCCTGAAACTTTCTACCCCTCTATAGCTGGATCCTGCACCAAGCTCTTTGCTGGGCTTATCTGGTGTGGACTCTTGTTTTCTGCTGGGACCCAAACAGATAGATATTAACTTTATCATCTGTGATGGTTTTAATATGTTGGATTCATGACAGAATCCCCAAAGTCAACTGTTATCAGTAATTGGAGATTGAACCGTTGAGAGATAATTAGGAATAGATAAGGTCATGAGGGCCCCCTGATAGCATGAGGGGCTTTTTAAGAAGAAGAGAGAACTGGGCTAGCACCTTGTTGTGTCTCGCCCTCTTCCACGACACGATGTCGGAAGAGGGCCTTCATCTGATGCCAAGCTGATGCTGGCCAGGCTCTCAGACTTCCCAGCTCCAGGCCTACGAGTCCTACAACTTCAATTCTTTATAAATCATCCCGTCCGTGGTATTCAGTTATAGCTACAGAAAACAGGCAGAGCTATCACCCAAGATGGATGGATCGGATACACCTCAATGCTCTCCACTCCCTTCTCGGGTAGCATTTGTAGCCTCCACTGCAATCATCACATTTCTTCTGGTCTCTGCATTAAACCATAGGCTCCCTGAGACCTGACGCTGACTTGCTTTCTACCCACAGCATCCAGGATGCGTCGAGGTCTAGGATGCGTTGAGGCCCCGTGTGGGAAGTGCCGCACTGCTCCAACGCGCTTGGAATTGTGGTTAAACAAACAGGGTCTGCACCCTTCATTAACACCTGCTACCTGCCAGGCTGGGTGCAGGGTGACGGGAGCAGACCCACGGACAAGCTGGACTTCCCCGTGACCCTCAAGGAATTTATAATCTAATCATTTGAGGAACTGACAGGAAAATTGTGTGTGGAGTGTTTGGGCAGGGGAGGGAGGGTGTGGGCAGCCACGGGTAGCCCAAGGCAGGCTTGGACGTCTCAAATGCTGCAGGGCCAGGCAGGCCACATAAATGTGGGAATCCAGCCCGGTGGGTCCAGAGGAACTGGGGGGAGTGGGCCCTATCCACAGAAGGCCACTCGTCCTCGGCTTGAGCAAACGGAGCCCAAGGACCGTCTGGACCAGTTCTGTCCCCCGTTTTTCAAGTAAAGTAAGAAAACCGGATTTTTCTTTTTGAATATCCATAACCGATCCCCAAATAGAATGTATGGATAGACTATCTGAGGATGAGCAAGAGTCACCACGCGAGGCTCATGTGTGCGTGTGTGCGTGAGAACGCACACGTGAGCATGTTCTCGTGTGTTGGGACAGGAAACGGTGCCTCAGTGGAAAGAGAGTTCCAAGTCGAAAGGACAGGATGAGCAGATGACCCTGACAAAGCCAGGGGCGGTCCGGTAGAGAAGCGAGGAGAATTTCTGGTGCCTCTGAGGCCTGGGAGGTGAGGAGATGGGGCGAGGGACGAGGCTGGCGGGGCCAGCAGGGTCAAGGGCACAGAAGGGTCTTGTTGGTCTAGCACAGTGGGCATTGCTGGTTGACTTACCGGCAACCCAACTTCTCTGCAGCTAGAATCTCTAAATTGTTTAGTTACCAGGCAGCAAGCCACTGAGAGGAGACTCCCCAGTCCAGAGTCTAAGCCTATCATGGAAACCCCATTACCGTTCTAAGGATGCTTTGGCATTGGCAAGAACGCCATCAGTAGTCGGGGTCCCCAGTGGCTGCCTCAGACCACAGACCATACTGTTCCCTACCCATACTATATTTTTGCTTATACATGTCTACCTATGGTAAACTTTAATTTATAAATTAGGTTCAGTAAGAGTTAATGAAACTGATAACAACATAGAGCAACCAAAACAATTCCTACAACCAAAGCAAAGGTGGTCTCATGATACTGTAGGTTTAGTAACCTCAGTGTTTGGTTTTTTTTTCTTTCCAACTTCCTTAGTAAATTGAGAACTTTTCATTTTCACTTATAGGAAATATTTTGTGGCTTCTTTCTGACCTGTTTTGAATTGACGGCTTCACTCCCCTTGTATTTGGGACCCTCTATGAAATAAAAAAAGGGTTAGATGAACACAAGCGCTTCAGTATCACAACAGGCAATCTGACAACTGAGATGGCTGCTCAGAAGCTAACGGGCAGGTAGCATCTACAGTTTGGACCCTCTGAACAAAAGGACGATTCTCCTCTTAGGTAGATGGAACGAAACGATTTCATCATGCCACTCAGAACGGCACGTAATTTAAAACTTAGGAATTGTTTATTTCTAGAAATTTTCGTTGACTATTTTTGAATCGTACATGATCTTGGGTAACTGAACCCATGGAAATCAAGACTGTGGATAAGAGAAGGACTACTCTGTTTGCTAATGAGACACTGGGGGAAAGCATGCCTTCTACCCTCCTCTATTTCCCTGGGGACATGGCACACTGGCTGCTGTCTGAAAACCAGGATCAGCAGACACATCCAGACACTGGAAAAACAGAGGTGTCGGATGAACACTGGGGAACTCTGTCCATCAGGAGGTTATAGGGTCATGAATTGGGCCATTTAAAGTACCTCTTCCCGAGACTTCTAGTTAGGGGACGTGGTGCATCTGCTTATTGCTGGCCCATCATGAGCTGTATCTGTGATCCTGACTGCAGACCATGTGCGGAATGAGTCACCTCCAGTTAGGGATCTTGAACGTCATCTTGAGGGCACTGGGAAGTCTCTCAAGGGTTTTAAAGAAAGACGTGCTCTCTCCAGATCTAACTTTTAGAAAGGTCTCTGGCTGCAGTGGAGATGTATAGCCGGGGTCAGGCAGAATCAGAGCAGGAACCTGTGTGCTTCATCTCGCCCCAGGAGCGGAATCACAGATGGTCCCAAGAGCCTTCTTGGGTTGGCACTCAATGATTTTTTGGTGAATGGGATTTGTGGCCGAGTGGATGTCCCTTCCCTCATGGCAGGAGTATCTGTGACCTCCAACCGGTCACAAATAGGTTTCTGGCCGAACGTTGCCAATGAATTCTCATTCTCCCCTCCACCTCTCTGACATGCAGTATCCTGTAGACAGAACCAGCCACAAAATTGATTGATGGTGCATAGTGTGAAATGAACATCTGGAGCCCTTGTCCCAGAGAGAAGGAAAGCATGCCATTAAACTATTCACTCCTTTTCTCAGGTGGACACTACATGGTCCCATTGGATGCCCCGGACAAACACATCTCAAAGAATTATTCAGAATTTAAAGCTAGTGAGAGCAGAAGGCTACCTCCCAAGGCTGGGACCCATTTTGGGGGTGCCTAGGCCCAGCACCCCTGCAGTCAGCCCTGCCAGGAGCCAAGAGGTGCACAGGGGGCTGGTGACAGGGAGGGGCACACAGAGGTGCGTTTCTTGGTTACCAACCACATTCTAGTCCATGACAAGAATGGTTTTATAATTATAGTGCCTTGTAATTTATTTTCATGCATTTTTTATCTTTATTGTATTTTCCAATTATAAAAACATAAGTGAATGATAAAGACGAACTCATCCTGGGCCTAATGAATTTTCTGAATGCTCCTCTCCTTAGGGCCTCTTTCTTTATTTCCGGGATGGTCCTGGGGGTCTTCTCACTCATTCCCTGCTCACACCCTGGGAGCAGTTCAGATGCATAGATCCCCGAAGGCATGCTTTTTTAAGGTGACGAAGCACCATAAGTAAACCCCGAACAGAATTCAGGGATGAACGGACAGCTTAACCTCCCACCCCACCAAAGTGCAGAGAGACCGAGGAAAAATCGTATTCCAATTGCACATGGGAAAACCCAGCTCCATCTTCTGAGTGCACAAACAAGGTCCATTTGGCTCCCTCTGGGATGAAGGAGACCCTGGGTGTTTGTTCCGCATCAGCCTGTTCCTCACGAGGGCCAGAAGCACCTTCCTGACCCAGGGGAACATGATCAGCACCCCAGGTCAACCCAGGGCCCCTTCCAGATGGGGAACAGCATTATCCCTCCCGCTCCTGAAAAGGATTGTAGTCTCATTGGGGCCGTGTCCTCCTGGCCCTGTGATTAAGTAACTTCAAAATGTGGGGACTGGGCTCTGGCAGAGCCCTGCTATTAAGTGATCCACGTGCAAAACACAACAGCCTTGCACTGTATCACCTCGTGTCATCATTTCTATAATACATGCTTGTATTCTGTTGTTTTCACCTTTCTGGAATTCAGATAGGCTTTGCAAATCAAGGACATTTGGGGTTCTCTGTCTGAGCTCATGGTATAATTGCCATTGACTGGTCAGGCATGGGCATCAAAAGCACCAGGATCGAAACATGCAGAATGGGGATCAGCGGCCTGGATGAAAGTCCTGGAGGTCAAAGTGGAACACTGTTCTAACTCCTGTCAACTGACGGGTTCCCGGGATATGGTGGTGCAGGTGGGCAACCAGGTGTGTTTAGTATCCTCAGGGCAGGGGTCACATGTACGTGAACTCTACCAAAAGAGTATCCGTAGAGGAGCCCAGCACCCACGCTCTGTAGGGCTCCTTTAAAAATTGTGCCTCACCAGTGAGTCGGATGCTCCTACAGATGGGGACATAAAGTGGGAAATGCCATCTTCTCTCTGGGCCAGGTAGTGACTCAGGAAAGCCAGGCTGAATGGAAAGACGTTTCAGAATGCCCGGAATGATTGTTCTCACTGACGTTCTGATTGTTTTGGAATCACAGAGTGATATGTGATTTTAAAAAAAGAAAAACCATATGCCTAATTAGAATGAGTGTTTAAAAAAAAAAAAAACCAAGAAAATGGAAAAGAGTAGCTCCTGGGTGATGTGGAGAACTTAGGACCTTTGCGCATTGCTGGTGAGGATGGAAAATGGTGCAGCCACTGAGGAAAGAAGTATTTGCTGCCTCAAAAAAATTAAACAGAGAATCGCCATATGGGCCAGCAATTCCACCTCTGGGTAGGTACCCAAAAGAATTAAAAGAGGTCACTCAAACACATCGTGGACACCCATGTTCCATCAAAAGATGGAAGCAACTTTTGTCCTTCATCAGATGAACGATAAGCAAAAATCTGGTTTCATCTATATAATGGACTATTATTAAATCTTAAAATAAGAGGAAATTCTTTTCTTTTTCTTTTTTTGGCACCAAGGATTATACCCAGAGGGTCTCAACCATTGAGCCTCCTCCCCAGCCCTTTTTAATTTTTTTTTTTTTAATTTTGAGACAACTCGCTAAGTTGCTGGGGCTGGCTTTGAACTTGTGATCCTCCTGCCTCAGCCTCCCAAGCAGCTGGGATGACAGGCATTTGCCACCGCGCCTGGTGAAAAGGAGGGAAATTCTAAGACCTGCTACAATGTGGATGAACGTTGAAGACATCAGACTAAGTGAAGTAAGCCAGTCACACAAGTACAAAAACCAAGATTCCATTCGAATGAGAGATCTAGAGTGGGATTCTAGAGTCAGAAAATAGAAGAATGATTTCCAGAGACTGGAAAGAGGTGGGGAGAAGGAAAACTCAAATCTGAGGGGTACAGAGTTTCCTTTGGGGAAGATCAGAAGGTTCTGGAAATGGATGGGGACAATGGTCGCTCAATGCAACGTAGTTAATGCCACCGAACTCCACACTTAGAAATGGTACATTTAGTGTGACATATTTTTGCCACAAGAAAAAATGTATGTGTTATGAAGTCCATGTAAGCTCTACTAATTACAGTATGCAGGAGTAATTTCAAGTGATAAGCATTTGGCCACGGTGAACTGTGCATTCATGGTCTGAAAGGTCAGGTTGCCCCTTTTCAGACGTGGCACCCCAGATTTGTGAAACATGGTTGGGTGTCTTCCTGTGTCTTCTCCTTCCATATACAAAAGGCCCATTCAGACTTTCAACTTCAACAGTAAAAGGTTGTGCCCTGCAGCTTCGCCTCCGGTCAACTGTGAGGATCTATTCCTGGCCATTTCCATCCTACCAGCTGGGGTTAGAAACCTAATCCCTGACCTCAGTGAGGACGTGGCTGCTCAATCAGGTCAAAATCATCCAAAAGGCCTGGGTAGAATTGTGATATCAGCACCAGGGATCCAAACAGCAAGGTTTGCTGGTCTCAACTTGGCACCAGGTAAATCATTTTATTTCTCTAACTCTCCTCTGTAAAATGAGACATTTGGATGAAATTTCTGAGATCCCTAAATATTTACCCACATCTGTGAAAATAATTAGGCAAAGCATCATCGAAGAGCTGCATTAACAAACGTGGTAGAGACATATGTGCCCAGCAAAGGGGTCCCCTTCGCTCCTGGACAGACTGTTCAATGACATTTCCCAGGGTCGCTGCTCGCTGATCATCCTGTGGCTGCTTCCCTCGGCCACACCCTTCCGCCTTGATGCTCTGACTCATCCGGAGCCCCAAGGAATGGAGCCAACTGTCTAGGAAGTGAGACCTCTGAAACTGTGAGCCCCCAAATAAACTCTTCCTCCCCCTAAAATTGTTGGGATCAGATCTTTTAGTCACAGCAGCAAAAATAAATTAAGAAAGCTGAATAAAACATCTGCCTTGAATAAAACCAAAAGAGAGTGCGGTTAGAATTCTTTGGGTATTGGAGAAGTCAGAGGGGAGGCCCCTGAGGCAGACCCTACAGTCCCAAAAGGAGAAGAGAGATCTTCCAGTCTGGGTAGAAGCGCAAGGATTTGGAATTTGGGATTTGATTTGTTCACGAGCCGTGGATGAATATTTGACGTCATGGTCTACCTCAACCCCAATGGTCCCCCGACACCCATGCACCCAAAGTTTCTCCAGCATGAAGTGGTATCACCGGGAAATCTAAAAGTGATCCAGATGGAGACAGTAATATGGAAAGGATCTGCACATCGCCAGGAAGAAGCCAAGTCCACGTGGACCCGGGGGCATTGCCGGTGTGAGAGCTAACCTGGCACCTACCCAAGGTCAGTCTTCCGTTTGATAAGCCAGCCAACCCAGATGGAGAGGAGGAGGTGGGCGCCACCTGGATGAGGTGCCTGAAGTCCCAAAGGGAGGCCAGGTGGGCAGGAGGTGAGAGTGGACTCTAAGAACTCCACTCTCCACACTCCACCCGCTGTGGGTAGCTCACAGGGGGCACTGATGCTAGGGTGGCCGGGATGCCTCCACCAGCCCCAAGCTGAGTCCCTGGGTTCATCCCATGGACACCAGTAAGGATGTAGGAAGGGGGATAGAGGGAAAGAAGGAGAACTAGGAGGGGAAAGGGAGACCGGGAGGAGGAAGGATAAGTAGAAGAGTTGGGAAGAATTTCTTGACTTAGTAGAGGGGAGATAGTAAAGAATCCTAAATAAAGGACAAAACATCACTAAATACTTCAGGAGAAAATACCCAAAAGATCAATCAAGCAACTGATCGGACACAAGTAAAAATGATTGACATTTAGCCAAAAAAGCAAAACAAGTCTCTGGATTCCTGCAGCTTCCAGAAGCTTACTTAGCCACCTAAATAAGACGTTTCCAAGCATTGTATTGTGACTTCAGGCTCAGAGACCAGGGTGAGGATTTTTCACAGGTGAGTAATGGTTGTGCAATGACTGTCTTTAGCCAGGAGATATTTCTCTTCCTATTTTGGAAATACACTGGGACCAGGCTGAGGAGCAAGGATGGCGAGTGCCTCGGGGCCTTTGCACTTGCCATTTCCTCTTTCTAGAAGGCTTTCCCTTCCTGTTCAGGCCCCCTGGAGACAGAGCAGTTGGAGTCTGCCCTGGCTTGTTTGCAATCTCGCCTGGGGTTAAGGGAAGGAGGGTTGAGGTGAGAAGGTTCCATTCTGGCCATCGCCCCTCCCCCCCACCTCCTTGGCCTCCTCCTGTGGCTCACAACTATACCACCCCCTTCCTGATACAGAGCAGACCTAGCTCATGAAAGAGGAGTAACTTTGGAATAAACAAGTCCAGAAGTTGACACAGATGTCCCTTAAGTGACGGTGGGTAATGTCCAGATAACACCTTCGTGAGCTGAAAAGATTGTGTGTAAAAAGTGCACTTACTGCCTCTGACCCCCAGGGCACCACAGCCTGACAACCGGCACCCTGCAGAGCGTCGGGTGTTCTCCCACCATCTGGGGCAGGGGTCCAACTGGGAGCCGCCCTGCTGAGCATCCGCCAGACAGTCCTGTACCCACCCTGCCCACCCGGAGCAGACCCAGCCTCGGAATCTGAAGCTTGCTTTCTACTGAACGTGTTTCCCTGTCACACCACAAAGTCGAAAAACTGCTCACCCCCACCCATCAGAGGCCGCAGGCTGTGGGGTAGGTCACTGGACCATATCCACACCCGAGCCTGCAATCTGGACCTGTGGCTCGATTCTCTCGGTCCATTAAGCAAAACTTGGAAAGCAAACCTCCTTCCCCTTTTCCGATGGCAGGGGCCGCCAGGCCCAGCCACGCCAAGTTTCCTTTTGGATCAAAACTTTCATCGTAAATTCATGGTGAGCCCTTAAGTAAATGCCGGGGCTGGGCACACACGAGCCCTGGCTTCTTGTGGCTGAGCCACCTTCAACTCCATCTCCCACCAAACAAAATAAATCAGCATCTCTCAGCACCCTGGATCAGCATCACCCAACTTCAGGACAGAACACGGGATGGATGGCGCGTCTTGATTTCTCCCAACAATATGTCCCTCCCATTTCCTAGAGTCTCTTGCAGCCAACTGACGACCAGCATAATACAGACACGACTTGCCGAAGAGACGGCCTATTATTAGTTCTTAGAAAGGGTCTGATTTCCTTCCATGCTCCTGTGTCACCGAGAACCAGCCGATGGTTGGGGGGTAAAGCAAATAGATCGGAGCAGTCAGCACAGGTTTTGGAAATACAATGATAAAATAATTATGAGCAGGCATCTTCCCGTAGACTTCAGCTTACCCAGGAAGGACTGTTCTAGGATGGTCTATGATAGATTAAGATTGGGATTTCAAGTGACTTAATTGTGCCTGTTCTGAAGTGGTGCCACTTTGTCTCTAGAGAGAGGGAGAAAATGAGTTTCACATTCATGGATATAGATCTCTATATTTTTTCTTCTGAGGAGCTGTTTGGATTTCAGAGCTGATTTCTCACGCAGAAGAGAAATGTCAGGAAATGATGCGGAATTCCATTTCGGTGATCACCGCGTGGGATGGTTGAGCCGGCTACAGCCCCAGAAGGCCTCGTTCTGGCTCCTAATTTCTTTTCCTGCAGATAGAATCTGACACCAGTGAGTCCAAATCCCGGCTTATTCGTGCCTCCATCGTTCAGAGTCACTTTTCAGCAAGTGGGGAATCCAAAGAGATCATCCCGGTTCCTGTCTGCACACCTGCACGCCCCCACTCTGACGGGGTGACTGTCATTGCCACTGGGGATGAGCGGCCACTAGGCCCTGGGTCTGCGAATCTCCGCGCCTCGGCCCCCATCCTGCAGACCATCAGTGGGTGCGGACGGAGACGTAAGAAATGAGCCCCTCCGGCTGCGCTTGTCACGTCCTTTGGTCACCCGGTCTGATCCAATGCCACGAGCCAGCGAGGGGGCCCTCTCTGCTGCCCAGGATGACTGAACTGTCACACGAAATGAGATGGCGCGTGGGGCTCAGGCAGTCCGGTCTCTCCAGAGAGATGGGTGTTCATGTGAGGCTCCCAAGTCACTCACATGGAGGAAAAGATTCTAGCAGATGACACGAAGCCAAGGGACAAAGCACCGGGGGCCAGACCCTTTGAGGCCACCCTGTGGAGAGGTGAGATTCTCACAATGGTCCCATGACCCTGAAGAAACCTAAGCACCTACTGTATACCATGCTCTGAGTGGGATGGAGTGACCCTTAGAACAGAAAGGCTACCCTACTGTGCCATGTCCTATGGGTCACACATGGGTGGTGTCCGCTGGCATCTGGCCTTCATGAGGGACCAGGTCCCTTTCCAGGGCTGCCCAGGGAGAAGCACGTTGCCATCAAGTTGGTCGGACCTCCTGGAAGGGAGCGGCCAAGCAGCCCAGAGGGTTTCCGCCTTCTCTGGAGACCCCTCCCTTCTGGGGACTGGGGTGGGGCTCTCCCTCTGCCCAGCCGCGTCTCCAGGCCCCCGCCTGCAGCGGGTGAAGAACTCACTTCCTTCCATTAAACCACGAAGCCAAGGAACCCAGGGTGCTGGGAAGAAAGCCATTGCTTCATGAAAAACGAATGAGGGCCATTAGCCTTCGCCAGAGGCTGGCTCGTGCCAGAGACGAGATGGAGGAAGGGCCCTGGTATTTTATTTTATTTACCTATCTATTTAGTTTTAATGCTATTTATTTATTTAACTTTTGGGGTCAAAACCAAGGAAAGCTGTGCGAGTCCATCCAGGTAGATTCCTTTAGAAGAGCCTACTTCAGACTTGCTGATCACCAAACTGAAAGTGGTCAGGAAATTCCAGATGAGCCAACTTGGCAGGTAGACCCCCCCAAGACCCTGGCGCCGGGCTACATGCGTGGACTTGAACCCCAGGCTCCAGCACCCACCAGCTCTGTGGAGCTCAGCCGGCGGCCATCGGGTCCCATCCGGCCTCGGTGTCTTTTCCTGTAGAGGGGGGTACTGATCCAGGAAGGGACTCGGAGCAGCGGCAAGTGCTCCATAGGTCTCAGCAGCCATCGGTGTTGTTTCTGTCCTTATTTTTATTATTCTCTCTCTTTTCACAAACCCCGAGTTACCACTAGGTGTAGCGAATGAGTCTACCTCCTAAGTGCTAACTGAGCTGCAGGGCATGAGCTCATGTTGTGATCCCCAGGTCACGAAACGCCCTCTTCTAGCGGACCCGACAATGTCGTAGAGAATGTGTGTCCTTCTGACTCTGCATTGACGGGGAATGGTTCCATGTCCCCTGCCTGCCCACATCTGCGTCGTCCTGCTCACAGAACATCGTCGGTCAGTTTCCTCGCAGCCCCTCTGCCAAGTCTTCTTCTTCACCTGGAGTTTAGAAAAAACCTTCTGCCCCTGCTGTCTTCCTCTCTATCCGAGGGCTCTGACTCCAGCTCACTCCAGAGCGCAGGGCAGGACGTGTCTCTCATTTCCACATGGATTCAAAGGTGCGTCTTCTCCTAATGAACCCTTAGGAAAGAAAAGGAAACGGTATTCACGAAAGATAAACATATCGTCTTCTCATGTCACATTCCAAGTATCAGTGACGTAAAAGGCTATTTCAAATAACAAGACTCTTGGGTACCTGCTGGTCATTTAATGACTTCAACAAATGATCAAAACTGCGTCCTTTATTTCTTTGGTTTTATAGTTTCCAAGATGCTTCCTGACGTATTTCATTTATTGAGGAACTACTATGTGCACAGTGTGGCATCAGGCGCCTTGACCCTGTCTAGCCTTGGTTGGAGTGTTGGTGGGTCTGGTTGAGGGTAAGTGGGTGGGGGAAGTACAAATATTTCACAAAGTGAAACAGTGGGGACTAGCAGAGGCCAGGGAATTTCACCTGGAAGTGCAAGGAACAGATGCTAACCTGGCCCAAAAGTGCAGCTGGTGGCCAGGTATTGTGGTCAAGTGGGTACAGAGGTCCTGATTTTAGAAAGTATTGGTTCTCACTGACCAGGGAGGCAATGGAGGGAAAGCAGCCGGGATGCTGGTTCCTGGTTCCTGGAGATGCGTCGGCTGCAACTGGAAGAGATTTGGGATGCCGGAGCCATGGTGCCAGAGACACGATCAGGCAAAGGTTAGGCAGAGAGCAGTGGACAGGTGGGTTGGGCCTGGGGGCAGGACACAGTGTGGAGAAAAGGGAAGAAGACTTCAAAAGGCAGCCACAGGCAAGACGAGAAACGGGACTCTCCCGAGTCTGCAGATCCTTGTCTGTTTGAAAGGAAAGGAGACTCCAGGCTGTGGCCAGGGCGACTGTGACTGCGGCCCCATGTGCCTTATCTCAGGCCCAGGCAATGCCAGGGGGGTCCAGAAATCATCAACAGAGGTTGGAAACGGTTAACCGAGGTGTGAGCAGGGTCCTGGTGATACACAGAGAGAGCACACCAGCTGGGTACCTGGAGGACTTCATAAAGGAGCGACTCACAAGAGTGTGGGCAGCAGGACATGGTGACCCACACCTGATGTCTCAGCTACTCAGGAGGCTGAGGCAGGAGGATCGCTAGAGCCTGGGAGTCCTCACTGTCTTTTATTCCAGACGTGATTGGTACCCCCGTCCAGGGACAGGGAGTCCCCTCACCGGCAGTGAGAGGGTAAATGTGTCCAGACTCTCTCCAGTCCTCTCCATATGAGTCAGGAAGCAGGGTAAGAACAGTTCACTATTGAACACTCAGATGCTCAAGTGCCCACTTCTGGGGCTGGTCACCAGCCTCCGGTGACAACGCAGCTTCCTTCTTCTACCACACGGGCTCTGTGCTCCTTTCCCCCCACCAGCACCTCAGCCAGACAGGCAGGGTGACTCCCGTCTTTACTCCTGCGTCATCTCAATCTTTGGTGGCCTTGCTTTCGCTCGGTGGCCACAGATTTTCTTGTCTATTTGTCTAAGACTATGGGACAAGAGTATGAAGAGACACCACAGAGAGTCCCCTGGATTGCAAATGGCACTCCTCTCGTCCCCACTTTCTAGCAGTCACCCAATCTGCCCTTTGGCAATCAGATCACTCTGTTGATTGACTTCAATGACCTCACCACCACTGGATCACCGGGTGCCACCACAATCACCAGCTGCTTAAGGGTGTGGTCACCCCAGGTGTTCTCCAGGACACATCTGGCTACTTGAGCTGGTGATTCAAGTGGCAAGATGGCCAGAGTCTCCGCCCCTGTGGATGTGTCGGGTCTTTGGTAGCAGGACAGATCTCTGCCGGTTCCCAGGGACACGTTCCCTTCAGTTGACTTTCTTAATGATGGGATGGGTACTGGGGTGATTCCAGGGGTGTCACCCTGACTCTCCCCACCCTGGTCTGCATTCCACAGGCCAAGGAGCTGGCACTGAGATCCTGCCAATAACTTGGTGTATTTATTGCCACTCTAATTCTGATGACGGGCATCTTTGCCTGTTGTAACCTATGATAACAGAGTACTGCAGACTGGGCCATCGAGCAGGAATTCATTGGCTGACAGTTTTGAGGCTGGCAAGTTCGATATCAAGGAGCCAGCTTCTTGATGTGGCCTTCTTGCCAATAGTCCTGGGGCCGAGGGCAGAAGGGAGCAGAAACCACCCCCTTATAACAGCACCGGTTCCACCCATGGGGGGAAGGCTTCATGGTCTCCACGCCTCTCTAAGGTCCCACCTCTTAACACTGTCACAATGACAGTGGAACTTCAATGTGTTTTTGAAAGAAAACACTCAAACCATCGCAGGGAGAAAATCAACCACAGGATGGGCTCAGGATGGGAGACAGCTGAGAGGAAAGGCTCCATCTCTGGCCTCAGAAGGTCCCGATGGTGACACGTGGGTCTCGGTGGCTTCGGGTTCAGCCTACTTTAGCGCTGGTGCAGACCAGGATCTGATCCCTGGGAAGTCCAGGGACTTCAGGGCACAGTCCTGAAAATTGGCCTCAGAGCCTCCTCCGGGGAAGGTTCAGAAAACTGCTCACGATATGCTGTTCCTCTGTGTCCATGTTTCTGGAGCCTTCTTCAGAGTTTCAACTCAGAAATTCTTGAGCTACCAATGGGCTCATGTCTAAGATCTGCAGGAAAGATCTTGAGTTCCCATTCTGGCAACTCAAGTTAGGTTTAACTAGTATTATTATAATTATTATTATGATAACCTATTATTTTTTCACCTACACGCACATCAAACAGAAGCTTGGGAGGCTACCCACCTCCTGCACCCCCAGAACCCAGGCCTTGTCCCACGAGGGTCAAATCCTCCGGATAACGCTCAGTCTCTGTCATTCATTACGACCATTGCACAGGCTTTGATTCTGAATGTTCGACACCACTACCTGCTCTCTAAAATATGAAGTTGGGGGAACCCACTAAGGTACCAAATACCTCCAACCTTCAGCGGACAGCCACCTCAGCTTTTCAAGAACTCAGGGACTCTTCACCGATGCACTTCTCATGGCCTGCTGATTTTTGTTTTTTTTTTTTAAACTGGGGATTGGATCCAGGGCCACATCTCTAGTACTTTTTTGTTTTTTTTTTTTTTTTTTTTTTTTAATTTTGAGACAAGGCCTAAGTTGCTGAGGCTGGCTTTGAACTTGCAATCCTCCTGCCTCAGCCTCCTGAGCTGCTGGGATTACAAGTATGCACTGCTGTGCCCAGCTGGCCTGCTGATTCTTATTCACACGCACACACACACACACAAAAAAAATGTTTTTAAGGCTGGGGATGTAGCTCCCTCCATAGTAAAGCACTTGCCTAGCATCCATGAGGCACTGGGTTCAAGTTCAGCCCTAGGCCACCCTTGGAGTCCAGCTTCAATTAGTCCTAACCAACTATGGATGCCACTCTCAGGTGCCTAAGACAATATTTTGCACCCAAATCCAAGGAGTGGCATCTATATTAATTAATTTGGCCTAATCATATTTTATATTCTTCCTTCTTGGCTGTCTGTCCCTCCATTCCCGTACACACTTCCTAGACTCTTGCCAGGAAAACGCAGCCTTTGTTGATTGGCAGGTGAAGAGGCCAAGGCAGGGCACGGTGATTGAGCCCTGGTCCCTGCCCTGGACACCTTTCCAACTTTTGACCCTCTTGGTGCCCTCCCACTTCTATTTCTCTCTCCACGGATCCAACAGCACTTTCCCTTTTCTCTTCCAGGTTAACCATGACCTTCTGTCCACTCTGGGAGGAAGCACAGTCCTTCCCGTCCCGGGGTTCTAAGCCCCTGGCACTGTGCCCACTTAGTACCTCGGGGTGTTCCCTCTTTTCTTTGAGAGCCTTGTTTTTTCTGAGAAGCTTCATCTATGGCGTACCCATCTCAATTACAAATTGTAAGAAAAGCCAGGATCCATCCTGGTTTTTCCACCCAGAATGGAGATGCAGCCACGTCTCCCAACACAGGAAGAGAATGGTCTTGATCAGTGTGCGTTTCTGTCCCTGCGCAGACCACAGCGCTGGCCCTCCCACCCCGGGGGGACACTGGGCCAGGTAGGAGAACACCACAGTCAGGGTAGCCCCCCATCTTGTCCTGTCCACCCAGGGGTCCCATCTGGAGGTCTCACCACGCCCCTAAGGGGACAATCAACTGGGCTCTGCAGAGGTCTGGACACAGAAAGGACCCTGAGAAAGTGTTTCTGAGATGTCTATGACTGGAATGTGGATTAAAAAGGCTTCCCGGGGTGATCTGCTAAATCTCTACAAATGTTTAGGATAAAGCACAAATGAGAAGAATATGTTCAGCGAGGCTTTGGGTTTCTAACTAAACTGTGTTCTTAATTCGCTTCTACTGAAATGTAAGCGTTGAGACCCGGCAGAAAACACTGCAGGCCACCTGCCAGGGCCCTGGTTCTCCAGGGGCCCCTCTCCCTCTCCCTCTCCCTCTCCCCCCACCCGTTCATGACCAGAAGAGCCCATATTGAGGGCATTCTTATTTAATGACAGTACACAGTGACGAGGAGCCACCGTCTCCTGGGCCACTCGCAGACATTTTAGATGGAGGTAGACCATGTTGGTGGACTAAGATGTCAGCTACTCAGGACCCTGAAAGGAAGCTGGTATCAAATGACAGCAAGAAGAAAGTAAATTGTGGGAGGAGAATTGGACTTCCAAGATTTTTATAAGATTTTTAAAAAAATATTTTTAGTTGTCCATGGGCACAATACCTTTTTCTGTGGTGCTGAGGATGGAACCCAGGGCCCCACCTGGGCCAGGCGAGCGCTCTACCGCTGAGCCACCACCCCAGCCCTGTTGTAGGATTTTTAAAGTAAACTTATGGAGGCATCATGCAGATATGTCTATATACAGAAAATCAGACAAACGGTTCAGTGAATCGCTCAATGAATTCTCACCGAATTAATACATGGGTGTTAGTCAGCATTTCATCACTGTGACCGGAACACCTGACAAGAACAACTGGGAAGAGGACAGATTTATTTTGGCTCCAGTTTCAGAGGTCTTGATCCGTGGTCAGCTGGCTCCCAGGCAGAAGGTGCAGGGCACAAGGGTGTGTGGAGGGAAAGCTGTGGGCAGGAAGAGAGGAGAGGAGAGGAGAGAGGGAGGAGCCAGAGGCAGACAGAGCCCAGGCCCCGCCCCCAGGGAGGGACTTCCTCCCACCAGGCCTGCAGATACCACCCAGTCCTGCATTCAGAGTATTAATCCACCAAATGGATTAATCCACTGACAAGGTTGTAGCCTCCACAAAGCCCCACCTCTGAACCTCACCACACTGAGAACCGTGCTTTCAACACTCGGGCTTTTTGGGAGACATTTCAGATCCAACCAGAACAACACATAACCTGTCAGGTGAAGATACATCGTCAGCCTCTCAGATGCCTCTACCATTGCCATTATCCCAAAGATGACTTCTACCCAGATTTCTATTACCATCATTTTGCTAGAATTATCAACATGCATTCTTTTTTTTTTTCTTTAAACATGCATCCTTTGTGAATGTGTCTTCTCATGTATGCTGTGTGTGCAATTCATGTTATTGCATGTCACAGTAACACATTCATTGCTCTCAGCCTAGAGCAGACAGGTGAACTGCAGCCTACCACGACCTGATTTCATATCACTCACCAGCTGAGAATGGCTACTATTTTTATTTTATTCTAGTTGCTGACAGACCCTTATTTTTAATTTACTTATATGCAGTGCCGAGAATCAAACCCAGTGCCTCACACATGCCAGGCAAATGCCTACCACTGAGCCACAGGCCCAGCCCAAGAATGGCTTCTATTTTATAAAACATTGTTAAAACAACAACAACAAAAGCAAAGAAGGGCATGCAGCAGAACAATGTGGGGCTTGCAAAACCTAAAATACTTACTTTCTGGCCCTTGATGGAAAAAAGTTTTCTGACCCCACCTGTAGAGTATTCTGCTGTATGACGATACCACAATTTATTGATTCTTCTGGGTTGTTCCCTATTATAGCATTTGTGAGTAGTGCTGCTATAAGAATCTTACACGTTAGTGCACTTTGCTGTATGTCTGTACCTTTTTCTGCTGGGGATAAGTCTGGGGTATTATTATTGGAGTATAAGTTAGTACCAGCTTTACTTTCATCAGCAGTGATTGAGAGTTCTAGTTGCTCCGCATCCTTGTCAACACTTGCTATTGTCTGTCTTTTACATTGTGATCATTTTGGAGAATGTATAGCAATACATTTCCTTTAGTTCATATATTCTCCTGATGCCTCATGATGTTAAACACTTTTTCATTGACATATTGAGCACTTGAGTATTTCTTTTGTGACATTACTGCTCACATGCTTTGTCCAAGCTTTGGCCATATTTTCCTGATTGATTGGCATAAGTTCTTTATCAAATTCTTCATTGAAGTTGAATGTCAAGTACTTTGATCTACTCTGTTATATGTGTGTTAACTCCCTAGTGGTATTCTTCAATGGGCAGAAATTCTTGATATTAAAATAGTCTAATTTATCAATTTTCCTTTATAGCAAATGCCATATTTTTATTCTTCTTTAAGGCTGAGTAATATTCCATGGTGTATATATACCACATTTTCTTTATCCATTCATCTGTTGAAGGGCACCTAAGAAGAACTCAAAAAACTTAACACCAAAAAATAAATAACCCAATCAGTGAATGGGCTAAAGGACTGAACAGACACTTCACAGAAGAAGAAATATCATTGACCAACAAATACATGAAATGTTCAACATCTCTGGCAATTAGAGAAATCAATTCAAAACCACTGTAAGAGTTCACGTCACTCCAGTCAGAATGGCAGTGATCAATAATACAGGCAACAACGGATGTGGGTGAGGGTGTTGGGTCGGGGGAGGTGGGACTGCAGTTGGTGCAACCACTCTGGAGAGCAGTGTGGAGATTCCTCAGAAAACTTGGAATGGAACCACCATTTGGCCCCGCTCTCCCACTCCTAGGTTTATACCCAAAGGACTTAAAATCAGCCCTCTACAGTGACGCGGCCACATCAATGTTGAAGGCAGCTCAATTCACAACAGCTAAACTGCGGCACCAACCTAGAAGGACCCTCGTTTTTATGTTGTATCCAAGACAAGCAGGTAATTCACCTGAGTTGGTGGCAATGGAGAGAGCCATGTTCTGAGCAAGCTGTGGTGGGGCAGATGCTGTTGGAGTTCTGCCCCGTCCGTCCCCTGGCCCTAAGGAGCCACTTGGGACTATGCCAGTCTCACCTCCACCAGCCGGGGCTTGACCTTGGCTACAAGTCACACTTGGCCTTCCTCGGTGGCAGAGTGGCAGTGCTGGGAATGAGGGCCTCTGGCAAGTCCCCGTCAGAGGACCAGAGGTGGCACACACCGGCCCCAGCCCCAGTGCTGCGCGCTGGTTCCTGGGCCATGTTTTTCCAGAGAGTCAGGCTCCCGTTGTTTGCCTTGGCTGCTCTCCCCAGACCCCCCCGCCCCGTGATTCTGTCCCTCTCTTCTGAAGAAGCTATTTGCCCTGGGACCCCTGTCTCAGAGTGGCTTCTGTGAGAGCCTGAACTTAGACTCGTGGCTTGGACTCGCGTGGGTGCGTGGGGACCCGGCTCCCAGGCAGCGGCTGGGGAGGCAGGGAGAATCCCAAGAGGAAAGGTGGGGGTGCCTGAGCGCTTTGGGCCAAGGGCAGCCTTGCAGGGGTCCCCGTGACTGTTGTTGGACAGTGAGTGCTGATGAGCTCAAAATCAGGGAGTGACCCAAACAAGTGCTCTTGTTTGAAAGGACAGCCTGGACTGACTTTTTTCTCTTCTCCCAGTGCTGGGGCTAGAACCCAGGGTTTCACACCTACTAGGCAAGCCTGCTGCCACTGAGCAACATCCACAGCACATTCTTTAGATTTCATTTTGAGCCAGGGCCTGGCTAAATGTCTGAGGTTGGCCTCGAGCTTGAGATCCTCCTGCCTCAGCCTCTCAAGGAGCTGGGATGACAGGTGTGCATCACCGCACCCAGATTACATTCAGCTTTTTATCTGCATGATGTGTTCTGCTCTCTTTACCTTTATTTGTCCTGTATTAACCATCAGAGTGTTAAAAAAAAAAAAAGTGCTTTTCCTGAATGTACAGAACCAAGTAGACTATCATCACTGTCTCAGATATTAACTTCAAATCTTCTGATAGAAAAGAAGTCAGAAGGTTTTTCTTAAGTCACTGAAGTATGATACAACACAGTGATTTCCAACTCCTTTCTGAAACTTCCGTTTTGCTTATTAAGCCTTAGAAGTCAGGTGCGACTATGAAGCTGGGGGTGAAGTAATTTGAAGGGTTAAATATGTCCTCAACTTCAAAATGCAAAATAAATTTGTTTTTCTAGAGATGGAAATGTCCATTATTAACCGACTCCTATCTGTGTACATACGGATGGACAAATACGCCTTCCCCACACAAGTCCAGTGGACCCTTCATTCTATTGCTTCTCTCTTCCAAGTAAACAGGAGACTCTCTTGGACATTCCTTTTCAAGGGAAACCGTAAGAGATCACCTTGGCCCAGTACTCATTATCCAGATCGCTGCAGTTAGGAGGTAATGTAGAAAAGACAAATCATTGATAACAAGACCCTAGCAGGATAACCCACAGTGGACACACCAGAAATCAAGTTGACAACACAGTACGTATCATACATATTTGGGTTTTACCAAAATGGAGTGGTGTCAAATATTCTGCTTTATCACCCTCCAAGCATCACCCAGCGGCCTACTCTGCTAGCGTGGTCATGTGATTCATTGCCAGGTTTGTCCTCAGAAACACTTTTAGGAAGGGCTGGAGTTCAGCTGGAGTTCTAGCTGCAGAAGAAGAGGCAGGTGAGCCCCGGGCACTCAAGGCTTAGGAATCCTCTAACATCCAACCTGCAGGAAGCCATGGCTAAGTGCTGCGGAGCCTGCATCTCCTTGCCCCCTGCCGTGGGGACAATCATGCTTCTCTCTCACAAATGCTCCAACAGACAAGACCAACTTTTAAATAACTTTTGGGATTTGGAAAACTCCTAATATCTTACTGTCTTCCCCCGGTCATCACGGAGAGGCTCCTACTACCCGATTTGGAATTTTAGGCTCTCTTTAGGATACCTCCATTGATGAGCCCCAGGACACTTGAATCACTCCTGGATTCTGTTGAGGCTATTTTAAGAGCTCATTGCTTTTCATTCACTTGAATAAAAAGTCTTAACTGTTAAAAAGAAAAAGGAAAAGGCACCCATAGCCCATGGAGCCCCAGGAACGGTCATTCCCCTTGGAACACCCTTCTCCACTCCCTGAGTTGGAAAGCCCGTTCCTGGTAGGCCGTGCAACGGGTCATCTTCCCCTGTGCCTCTGATCCAGTGTCTCCTTCCTGGGGCCTCTGTGTCCTGGGGCTCCCAGTTAGAGAGGTCACCCAGGGGCCCCCTTGCTTTCTGGTTCCACCTGGGTTTGGCCAGTGCCAGTCACTGGCTGGACACCACGGCAGGAGAGGAGCAAGATCAGGGCCACCGACAGCTCTCCCAGCTCCTTCTCCGAAGTGACTACAAGGGACTGTGGCCTGTGGCCTCGGTCACTGGTCCTGAGAGGGAGCCCCTCCCCCACCTGTGAGCCACAGGTGGGGGTGGGGGAAGGGAGGTGGCTGCCATTGACTTCCTGCTGTGGCTAACCCAGATATCCTTGGGCCTCCTTGGCTGGTTTCCCCTAGCTTGACCCAACAGCACTTTTTAGGGCTCCTTTATTTAAAAAAATCCTCAACGGCAAAGGCTGACCCAGGGTGCCATCTGTTTCCTGCGGAGGACCAGGGTTGGTACAGCTCAGCCCTCTCCTGGGGTCAGACAGAAGCAGTCCCAGACCACACACCATGATGGGCAGGCAAAGCTAGCCGATTGCAGAGTGGCAACAGAAGATGACTTTGGGGGAGAATTGTTCAAATCCCATGAAAATCCTTCTCTCATGGGGTGTGGCAAAGGTTCTCCAGTTGAAGATGGGAAAGAAAACCTAAAATTCACTGTTTTGTTTTTTTTTTAAAAAGAGAGTGTTTTCAATGTCCAAGGATTAAGAGAAGCATTGGAAAAACACATAAATATATGCATCTTATCTTTTAGTCAAAGAAACGGACATTTCCTTTTTTTTTTTTTTTTTTTTTTTTAAGAATCACTTTACTTAGACCTGTGACATAGAACTCTGCATGAAGTTAAAGAACTTCTTGACCAAAGGACCATGCAGTTGGGAATCTAAAAATCACCAAACAGTACTCAGTTTGGTCTTTCTATTGTTAGGTTAACACTCACTGACAATTGTAACCTACATCTCAATGCAAACCATGTCATCTTACTTTCATAAACTTCGCTCTTTTTTCAAAGATAAAGTCACAGGTAAGCTTCTTTTCCCCATGATTTCATACATATTGATGGAATTTGCTGTTACATGTTTGCGCACGCTCATAATTTAACAATCTAATTTGGCCAATATCATTCCCCAGTATCTGTCCTACAATCAACCTTCTTGTTCATGTCAAATTTTGGTCCTCGCTTTAGGTGGCCTTTTCCAAGGATTAGTTACCTTAGGTCCTAAGAACCTTCTGAAACTTGGAGGAACTGCAGAAGCAGGAGAGGTCCATCCCCAGGGCCTTCCCTTAGGAGACGGAAGTCGGCTTATCGAATCACCCAGCCTAGAGTCACATTCCAGCCCCATCCCCTGCCACCCTGTGGGCCCTGGAGCCCCATCACCCAGGCACATCCTTGAAACACTTGGCCACCTAGCCCAGGTTTCTGGCACACAGTAGGTGCTCAGTTAACGCCAGCCCTTACCAGAGTTACTAGAATAAATGGGCATTTGTTGCCCTACTTAATATGCAGCTCAGTTAAACATAGCGTTTCCTTTTCTACATTTCAAACAGTAAATATTCCTGATTTTTTAAAATGACAGTTTCAAATGAGTAGATTTAAAGAATCAAAGAACTGAAACAGAATCTGTATCTTTCAAAGAAAGTAATACACAATTCTTCTAAAAATGTCAAAACAAGAGAAGCAAGAACTATCAGCAAGGAGAAGCTTAAAAAATAACACAAGACAAGGCAAGTCAATTAATGAAGACAATAAAAGTCAGTGGGAAAAATCTCATTTTTATAGGGCAAGTACCAGGGAAAACATAAACTCAAACTAGGCTGTCAATCTGTGAATCCAAACGACAAAGAAACATAAAACTAGAAAAATAAAGACTCGGAAAAACGCAAAGAATAAAGGAGCCAGGGGTGATGGCATCTCTATCCAGGTCAAGCTCAGTGGAAAAATGCATTGTAATCACACTGGGAAATGGAAATTGTTGGTAAAGGTAGACTCAGTACGTAAATAGACAAGAACATTGACGTGCTCAGAAACAAGCCTCAAAACACAGAAACATTTCAAGACAAGGAGTAATCAACAGACCTCAAACAGAGGGACCAAATGACACACTCAATGGGGTATTGAGTTGGAACATCACAATAACCAACTCAGCTGTGAACTTTAGAACAGTTTCTCAGCGGATAAACACTCTTGGACCACACAATCGCCCAAGCCTTCAGGACATCGACAGAGATCAGGGCTGCTCAGAACCTCAGTTTGAGCACCTTCAGCCTAGAACAGCTTTTCCTGGAATCCCTCAAGCCAAGAGCTGTGCAGAGTGGATTCTGACCCCATGTTTCCCAGGGGCCTGATACCAGAGACAGAATCCAAGAATCCTACGGGCCCCAGACCAGAGAGCTACATCCACCTCACTCCACTGCATGCAATTCACCGAACAGGGGCAAGGAAGTGTCTATCCCAGGGCCATCTGATTCAGCAGCCACTCAGAGTGACCTTCAGCTGCCAATCAGGAGCAGATAAATTCACCTAGGGCGGCCCAAGGAGCAAACTTTACAGCACGGATTGGCTGGGAGTTAGGCCAGGAGCAGATCCGGGCCTCAGCTATAAATCTCTGATGTTATATATTTTGAAGACTTCTGTCCCTTTTCCACTCCAGCCACTCTTCCAACAATGGGACAGCCTCCTTACAATTTTAAACTATTGACCTGCAGTTCAATTCGATTCAAAGTCCATTCGCACTCCACGATGTATTTCAACAATGATTTTTTTCAAGAAAAGTAAACCAAGGCTCTTAGATTTCGCACGCATGATCTTAACTGCAGTAAAAGCCTCAATAGTTACTTGTAAAAGTTGCCATATTTCTTACCTATTTACAGAAGCAAAGCATGTGTCAATTGTTAACAAGGAAGCATTGGAAGAAATCGCTCTTTAAAAATCTTGCCTAGAATTGCATGCAGTCTATCATGCGAAAATTAAAACTCATGTTGGGGAAAATGTCGTGTTTATTTTAAAATATCGGTGCCTAAAATAATACTTCCAGTGCATGAGGCCACGTAAGAAGAGGCAGACACACATGAAATCCTGGTCCTCGTGTGGCATGGAAAGCCGCATACCTGTTTAAAGCTCAGTATGTCACTTAAAATTTATTTTGGTAATGTCAGGGAGCTAAACCTACACAGTATCCATTTAATGATTTTTTTTTCCTGCCGACATGCTTTAATAACATGTATGAGTTCTTATCTCTGTCCTACTCCTTTGCCTTGGATACCTCATTTGTATGCAAATTCTCTTGTATGCAACTTATTCTTTGGTAAATGCTACCAGCAGATTGAGAGGCTCTGTAATTATGCTCCCTCCTTGTCTGCCCTATTTGTTTCTTATTATATTACCGCTGGTCCCTGCTTTGCCTTCGCATCATGAATTACTGAGTGGCTCAGGCAGCAATTTTTCTTAAGGGTGATGGGGCCTGCTCTTCGCGCCCTCCCCAAACACACTGCAGCTTATGCGGTATCTTTCTAAATGGAATCTGTAGAACTTGTTCCTTCTTTGTTTCTATTTTTTTTTCAACTAAAAGAAGTCTTTTTTTTTTTTTGGTACCAGGGATTGAACCCAGGGGTGCTTAACCACTGAGCCACATCCCCATCCCTTTTTTATTTTTTTATTTAGAGACAGGGTCTCGCTGAGTCACTTTAGAGCCTCCTCAATAAGTTGCTGAGGCTGGAATTCACAATCCTCCTGCCTCAGCCTCTCCAGCCCCTGGGATTACAGGTGTGCACCACCACACTCGGCTAACTAGAAGTCTTTTGATTCTAACAGAAATAAGCTGTTCACCTAATCCAACTAGCCTCTTCCTGTGCCCTCTCCTGGTTTGACTTGGGCAACATGAAAACATGAGGTGACCTTACTTTATATACATTTATAAGTCTGGGATTATTTATAGAAAGGCGGAGAAATCCAAGGGAAATTCCATGTGAGACAGGCGTGCCAGGAACACACATAAACATGCATATAGACTTACATACAAACATAAACACAATGTGTATACCTGTCTGTGCAGGCATACGGGCATATGTGAATAGAATTGTGTGTGTGTGTGTGTATGTGTGTGTGTGTGTGTGTGCGTGTGTGTGTGGAGAGAGAGAAAGAGAGAGAGAGAGAGAGAGAGAGAGAGAGAGAGAGAGAGAGAGATTAAGCCTATATGCTCTGGAACAATAACACCTATATTTGAACCCCAGATCTATCATTAATTTCTTGAACTTCTGGGCCTCGTTTTCCCCAATGAGGAAGAGAGGACACACACACACTGACCTCAAGGTCGTCATGTGGTTTTCATAAATTAGTCCAGATAAAGTGCTTCTGGACGCATGGCAATCTCTGGTAGACGTCAGCTGTGTTACTATCACACAGAACAAACAGACACAGATATACAGGTAACGGACCCTGGTTAGACTAGATCCCTTATTCACTCAGACAAAACCCCGGCACCTGCTGGGTACCAGCCTCACTCCTGGCTGTAACAAAGGAGTCCTTGGGGGGGATTCGAGGATGGAGAGAGCTCGCAGGTGTGCATCCCTGGCCCTGCACAGACTCCCTGGTGACAGACCAGTGGGGCTTCCTCCCTCGGTACCTGTCCTTCTTACCTATCCTCACACCTGAACAGGCGAGGCCATCTCTACCCAGCCAGGTTGGAAACGATGGTAAATGGCCTCAGTCGGCACTAACCAGCCTTTTGGCCTGTGTCCGTCTTTGCCGTTCCCTTTGCCCAGCTGAGATTCCCATGCACGTGTCTGTGTCCCCTCCCAGCTTCACAAAAAAACTCACACAGCTGGGGCTCTTGGTGTCCTCATGCCCAGCAAGTGTGGCCAAGGTGGGCTTGTTTCCAAGGTCCTGCCAGACAAGCCAGGCTGTGTTCTCTGTGGTTTCATTCACCACCACGGCGTACAATATGGTGGCAAGATGCACTTCTCTTGTCTAGAGAAGCTGAGGGAGATTTGTACATTGTGTTAGTCAGTTTTCCATCACTGTGACCAAACACCTGAGAAAAATCAACTTAGAGGGAAAAAAAAAGTTGTTTTCTTTTATTATTCGGTTTCAGTCTACAGTCCGTTGGCCCATTGCTTTTGGGCCTGTAGCAAGGCATAACATGGTGTGGTGGCAGAGAGCTGCTCACCTCATGGCATCCAGGAAGTAAAAGAAAAGAAAGGTAGGGAGGAGGATCAGGGTCCTCCCAGGGCATGCTCCCATTGGCCCAACTTCCTGTCATCAGGCTCCACCTCCTGCAGGCTCTGCCACCTGCCAGTGGCACCACAGGCCAGAGAGCAAACCTCTACCACATGGGCTTTGGGGGATGCACACCCAAACCACAGCTCTGGCTGGCACAAAGGTAGAGCCGACTCTCAGTGTTGGAGAAGCAGGGCATGCTGGGAAGAGGGCCTGCTCAGGACACGGCGCTAGTCCATCTTTCTTCTGGAATTCCCGAACATCACGAATCTCACCCAGCAGCAACGGTGCTCAGGGACATCATTTTTTTAAAAATGATATTATTATGATTAATATGCAAAAGGATGAAATTCTGCGAGGACCACCTGGTTTGGTGACCACCCTGTCCCAGGGGAGGGTAGATCTTGTGCTCCCTCCCTTACAGACTTGGAAACTGAAACTCCGGAATGTCACAGATGACTCCAGGTCACACCGTGACCATGTGGCAGAATTCCGGCTCAAAGTCGGCTTTACCCAACTGCAGTCTAATAACCTCCTCGTTCTGTGATCAGCTCAACCCATAGTCATCGCGGGTCCACTGGGTGCCACGGGACCTGCAGAGAGAGACCAGGCAGGGCAGGGCCGCAGTCCCAGGAGAAGAGTCGCAGGTCTCTCAGTGATTACCGTTAAGGTGGTGGGTGTGGGGGCACAGGGAGTTCACTTATTAAACATGGTGCGAGATTTCTGCCAGAGGCTGGAAACAAATCTGGATGAATGAACCTGTGACCAGCTCTGCCTCTGGAGACCTGTTGTGGCTGACACCCGGGGTCTGCCTTCCCCGTGTCCGGCTGTTTGCCCAGGGTGGGGCCGTCTGTGGGGTCAGAGGGGGATGCTCACCTTGAGGAGCTCAGGCCGGCCCCCTCCGCGTCCTCCCTGACAATCCGGGGACAGCGGAGACCTGGTACTGAAGCACAGGGGCAAGATGCAGTCCAGGTGTTCATCACCTCCAGTGCCGGCGTGCTGCTGGGTGGGTGTGGGCCGAGAGCAGAAGGGACATTGACGGGCAGGGTGACAGCACATGCATTGTGTGCACTCTGTTACAATTGAACACTAAATGATTCACACTTTTTTTTTGTCATGAAGACATTCTGCCTTACTGGGGGTAGCTCTCCTGGGTATAAAATGTATGAATTTTACAAGAAGTTTACAGAACGGTGACATAAGCAGATAGATATTCCTGTTAATCCCTGCCACTTTCTGAACACATGCTACATTCTGTACACACACCATGTCATTGGGTTTCTGAAACCCCTCAATGGCAAGGATGGGGATTCATCATTTTTGTGTGGCTATAACAAAATTCCTGAGGCGAGAAACTTTATAAAGAAAAAAAGTTTATTTAGCTCCTGGTTCTGGAGATCGAAGAGCAAAGCCACTGGTGTCATCTTCTGATGAGGTCCTGACTGGGAGGTAGCATCCCATGGTAGGAGTCCATGCTCATGAGAGAGAGCCAGAGAAAATGGAGAGGGAAAGAGAGCTAGCCTAGGGACAGTGGACAGAGGCGGGGAGAGGCCTGGGGCCAGCGCACCCATGCCCCCCTCTGTCCAGCCATGGAACCTGGGTGAGAGGGAGCCACTGAAGGGTCTGGACCTGGGAGTGGGGTCGGGGTCTGTCCTGTCTGTAGTCTTGTACAAAGATGATTTGGAGGCAGTTTGGAAAACACTCTGCAGCTTGTCAAGTGAGAGCTGGTGGAGGTCACATTTCTGCTCTTGTTCCCTCTTCAGTTAAAAAAAAAAAAAAAGTCTTTATAACACATTCTCAGCAGATGCATGACTACGGACAGATGCCGCACCACGCCACTGCGCGTGACCTTGATGTGCGTTCATGTACACAGAAAGTGAACGCTGAAAGATGACGTAAAAACAAGCGTGAAAGCCAGGCACGGTGGCCCATGTCTGTGATCCCAGCTGCTCGGGAGGCTGAGGCCGGAGGCACGTGGGTTCAAAGCCAGCCTCAGCTACAGCGAGGCACTCAGCAACTCAGTGAGACCCGGTCTCTAAATAAGATACAAAACAGGGCCGGGGATGGGGTTGAGTGTCCTGGTGTTCAATCCCCAGGACCCAAATAAATAAATCAACCTGAAGCCAGGCGTGGTGGGGAGGCTGAGACCAGAGGATCACGAGTTCAGACAGCCTCAGCAACCAGCGAGAGCCTGTCTCTAGACAACACACACACACACACACACACACACACACACACACACAGGGCCGGGATGTGGCCTGGTGAATAAGTGCCTCTGGGTTCAACCTCCAGTACCTAAAGAAACCTGAAAACTGTGTCTTGGAAGTAGGTGGAGGACGCGGTCGTGCAGGGAGAGTGCCCAGGGCCACAGGACTGTACCCTTGAAAATGGCTCATTTTATAGGATGTGACCATCACCCCCCAAAGTGCACACAACAACAAAAATAAGTGGGGTTGAGAGGACCTCGAGCCTTTTCTCCCCACACCTCGGGACTTGTCCCGCACACCCTGGGCACCCTTGGCCTTGGGGCTCAGGCCCGGGTGAGAGCGCTGCCGGGAGGTCTGGCCCTGGGAAGGAGGAGGAGGGACTGGACGGAGTCTCCGAGGTGGGACGGACAGGGTGTGGCCATGGGAGGGGGAGCGCCTTCCGGAAACCCAGGAGCGCAGGCGGCTCCCCTCTGGTCTGGGTGTAGGACAGGGCTTTCCCCTGGTTGGGACCCGGTGTGGCCAATCCTGGGGCCACCTCCCCGTGGTGGGTGTAGAACGGGGTGGAGAAGTTTCTAGTTATGTCCAGAAGGAGATCTAGATTGGGACTGGGGTGGGAATGTCCACGTGAAACCGATTTCCAGGGAGACCCCAAGGAGCCCAGGAGCAGAAGGTGGGGGGAGGGGGCGAGGGGGGAGGAGCAGCAGGGAGTCCCCAGGCCAGGTAGGGGACAGCGCAGGTGACCAACAGACAGGGACCTCAAAGTGTGGGTGGAACCCCAGGTGCTGGGGGACATGCTGAGAGAACAGCAGAGCCGTGGGCGTGGGTGGACTTGGGCTGGTAGGTAGCCCCCGACAGCCGAGGAGGCCAGCCCCTCGGAACGCAGCCGTGGGCCTGAGGATGGAGTCCAGGAAGGACCCAGTCCACTGCCACAGACCCGGAGCCTGACCAGGAGAGAGATGGCCTGACCCAGACCAGGAGACCGCGGAGTCGGGGGCCAAGGGGAAGATTCCAGAAGCCAGGAACGGTCATGGGTGTCAAATACTCAGGGGGAGGAGGGAGTGCAGAGATGGGCAAAGCAGACAGCAAATGGGAAAGTCATTCCAAGATGCAGGAGTGGAGGGAAGGTGCGGGCTGACTCTTTGGGCGTTGGATTCCCTCTCTAGCGTTTTTCTCCTTTCCTAGAAAGTTCTAGAAAACTTCTTGCCCATCGAGAAGCAGGAGGAGCCTCTGGTCCTGGTCTCCTGGGTGTCCCGACGATTTGGGGATCCAGAGGGCTGTGACGAGTCGGCAGCCGCCTGATGATCAGGGCGTCCTTCAGGAATCCCAGCCTGCCCCTGGGCCCTGCGGCCACCTTGCTCCGTCTTTCGTCAGGTGTCGTCCCCAGGGAGCAGCCAGGGCTCTGCTTCCAGCTTCTGGTCGACCTGGGCCTGCTGCAGGGGAGGGAGGCCGCTTGGGGGCCTGGTGCGCCGTTGGCCTCCACACTCTCACATCCTCTATCGACACCTGCACGCTCGGGTGGTGACCACACACACTCTTCCTGTTTGTACAGAAAGTGCCACTCAGACGCTGCAGCAAGGAGCGAGCGCCACGCCGCCCAGAAGCAAGAAGACCGGCCGTTTGTTTGGGACAGAAAGAGAAGGCGTGCGAGAGCTCAGAGGTAAGGTGGGGCAGGAGAGCGTGTGGCCCCTGTGGGCCGCCATGGGTGCCCTCCGGGCCCTGCCAGGTGGGACTCTCGGGAGCCAGTCCTGGGCAGCGGGGAGCATTCCAAGTGCTCCACAGGGACATCAGCCCTGGGTGAACGGCCGAGCAGGCTGAGATGGCCCAGGTGGAGTGTGACCCAGGAAGGTCACAGGGTCCACATGCAAGGAAAACACAGCCCGGGTGCAAATGGGCTCCAAGGTATATTGGTGACGCTGGCTGGGCCCTTGGCCCCTAGGGAAAGTGTGTCTGAATCTCACGGAGGCCATTAGCTGTACCTCAAAAAAGAACTCATGGTGTGACGGCAGGCTGGACCTACAAATGGCCTCAGTGATCTCAGACAGGCCTGGTTACAGGAAGGGGAGAGGGTGGCGTGTTGTCTAGGTCCCCAGGGCTCCTGCAGATGTGGCTTACAAGGTGGGAGCTTCTCACCCTGGTGGAGCTATGGCTCCTGTTACTTGGACAGCACATGGTGTGTGTGTGTGTGTGTGTGTGTGTGTGCGCACACACATCATCTACTTACACACAGCATATGTGCGTGTGTCACACACACATGCCACACACTCGGACATGTAAACATCCACACAGCACGTATACACACACAAGGTATGTGAATATCATGATCTAAAATGGCACAATGACCCTATTTTTGAAACCAAAAGAGACTAATAGAATGACAAAAGGATTTTTTCTCTATATAATTTTTTTCTATATGTAACTTGGATTTTGTCATTCAAGTCTTACAATCGTAAAAGTGCAATCAGTCGTGCTTAGATATGCGTTTCACAATCCCTTTTATCCAAAGCAGGGGATGGAAATCCCGGGAGACGGGTTGGTTCAGGTAGTGGGAAGCTGGACATTGCGATAAGAACAGCTAAAAACCCAACGTCCACATTGACAAGGTGTGGGTAGACTCATTCTTTCAGTTTAAAAAAATTATTGTTTCAGCTTTTGTCAAAAGCAGCACATGTCCCTTAGGCTAACTTTAGGAATTCTTGGAACCACAGGGCACCTTCCTTCTCTGAGGGCTATGGAGGTCGCCCAGCGAGAGACGCTGGCAGTGAAAGTCACACAAACAACTTTCTCAGGGTTTTGCTTTTGCTCCTGGCAACGGCCGCTCCCTTGGGTGTTACCTGCAGTTACTGTTTGGTTGTATCAGGCATGTTTTTATGTAATCTGCCTTTTGAAAATGGAAAAAACAAATGCATTTCTTATTTGCTAGGCTCAAATCCCAACTCTAACAGGATGGCTTTAGGCGAGTCCCCATGCCTGTCCGCAACAGAATTCTTGCCTCTGTGAAATGGGTACCATAATGGCATACGTCTCCAATAAGGGCTGATTGCATTCACATAGGCAAAGTGCTCAGAAGAGCACTTGGCCCACTGAAGGCACCCGATAAGGCTCAGCAGCTATCAGTAGCAGCAGCAGCAGCACCTTTCATGCAATTAAACCATGAGACTTGAAGGAAAATGGTAGGAGGCTGGGAAAGGTGGGAAGGGGGAGGTGAGGCGTGCAGAATGGGTTTAGGGGGAACTCAAGGCCAGAGCCACGATACTGCAGCCCTTAGCTTCAGGGAACTAGTGAGCAGGAGGCTGAGGAGGGAGCCGGGAAGCCCCTCTTTATGAGGTCCACCTGGGAGGAGTGAGCACAGAGCTCTGGGCTGGAGCACAGGTGCGCATGCGTATTTTTCATGCCCAGGTGCGCAGGGATCTAGAGAACGCACCCATGTGACCACAGCGTCCTACGGACGGAACCGAACGAGGGGTTTACCTCTCAAGGATGAAGTGGGGTGCAAAGTGTTTCACCTGCACCCTGTCATTCAATTGCATGGAGCCACTGCAATTGTGCCTGTCCTAGAGAGAAGGTCTGTAGATGTCCTGTGGGTGCAGAGCTCGGAGATGGCATCATGGGGATCTGAGTCCTTCCAGATCCTGTGCTCTGAGCCCCCACCCCTTTCCTCTAGAAAATGAATCAAGCAGAAATGAAACATGACCGATGAGGAAACCAAGTCCCAGAGAATTCAAGAAACAAGTTTCAAAGTTGCAATGACAAGAAACGATGGTATGGAGCTGAGTGCTGGGCTCCAATCCACGGACCCTTCATTTGAGCTGGAAGTGTAGCTCAGTGGTAGAATATGGCCCCAGCAGGCACAAGGCCCTTGGCTTGACCCCCAGAGCTGCAAAAATAATCATATTAATAAAATGTGGCTGATGAACCTTTATTTCTACACCACCGTTCAGAGGCCTTCCTGACATCCTTCTCCCGAGGTTGACAGCGACAGGAACCCTGGGGTCATCACTTTTATTGTCTGCACTTCGGTTTCTTTATCTGTCCAGTGGGTATAACCTCTTCTGCATGGTGTTTTAGGAGCGTCCAATAAGGCTTCACATATCAAATGCTGCTATATCATCTCTGATTTATCACAAGGAAAAAACTTAGGAGGCTACTTTCAGGAAAGGTAAATTAAAAGGACAGGAAAAGTTACAAAGGACGTTGGTTCTTAATGACAGTCCATTAAGCGTGACCTTATTTGTTCTTTCAAATAGCTCCTTTGCGCTCTCTGGTGCGGACAATCCATAATTTGTTAAGCCATTCACGTAGAAGGAAAATTTGCTTTCTTCCTGAGTTTTAGACATTTCCAATCAGACTGTGATGACTGCTCTTCCGTCCCTGTCTGTTTTTAAAAGTTTTACAAATCTGAGAAGCAAATGGTGTTCTCTCATTTTTTTTTAAATTCTTGTCTTTATTAGTGACTTGATTCTGAGGGTTTTAAAAACATAGCTTTGGAAATAGCTAAAAACATTATCCCTCATCCAGAAAACAATCCAAGCACGAATTCCTTTGAAAGTGAAATAGCACCATTTTTCTCCTGATTAAAATAGAAGCAGGTGTTTGTGCACAAATATAAACCTATTAAAAAGCATCTTGCACAAATATCCCTCTTTATAGCTTTTATCTGTGCTAAAAATGGGGGTGTTTAATGAATACAAGACAACTAGACTCTGGCAATAACTAATAAACATGACAATTTGATTTATTGCTGTTCCTCTGCTATAGTCTGTTGACAGATTTTTCTTTATGGAAAAATTACCCTGGTTTAAATCTCTATCATATGGCACTTAATTCAATCGACAATATGTTACCAATTAGATCCTGCTTAAACTACCATCAGCCAGCAGACCACGGGACATGTTAAGTAGGATGACATTCGGATCACTTGTAAACTGCCCCGAGGCAGCTTTGCCACAGCCAAGGTGCAGAGAGAGACGGTCAAGAGAGAAAGAGAGCGTGCTTCTCCGCACCCTGAAAACTGAAATAGTTCTGAGTTCTACCAAACACCCACCAAGAGGGTGTGTTTGGGTTGAGAGTTGGAGACATTGATATTTACCACTCTCTCCTGCCCCTCCGTCCTCTGGCTGCTCCCTTTGATGACAAATTTGCAAACTGAAAAGCATCCCAATTCCTCTCTCGTGGAGGTGCACGATTTCCACCTGACTGCCAGGTCCTGTTTAGTGATGCGTCTCATCTCTCCCCAAAGCCCCGAAGGTTGGCCATAGTAAGAGAGAAAGCTTTTTACATAGGGTGAACCCCCTTTTCTGTCTTCCCTCCCCGAATCTGGTTGTATCGGGCGGTGCTGCTGTTGCAGCTGCTGCTGGACTGGGATCAGTGGAGAGGCCATCTTTCAGAACAACACAGGGGAATGTCCGAGTTTACAGCAGGAAGCACAGAGTCTGAAGGCCAGGCAGCGAGGACACTGTTCCGACAGGGATGGAAATGTGGCAATCGTCTGGACTATGGCTGGACAGGTGTGGCTGCAAGCGTCCCCATGTTGGGATGTCACTTATTTAACAATTCCAGCGAGGAGGGAGAGAGTGATGAGCCATGCTTCGTTCTGGCGCCTCCAGTGAAGGTCAGGCCCGTCCATCTGACTTCAGTCCCTGAAGCTATGCAGCCAGGCATCCCCCAGGGGAGGCCTGGGATGTTAACAGGAAGGGTGGTGGTTGGTGGTGACAATAAAAATCGCAAGCGTCTCCCGCGGCCACCTCTGGGTGGAGGCTGGCTTGTTGGACGTGGGTGAGATAGCCGTGGGTGGGCTGCTCAGACAGACAGAGGCACAAGGGGAGAACTGGGAGAGGGCCACCACCATTGCCTGACTTCTTTGGGGGCGGCTTTGTTTCTACAGCTGATGTGAGTGTGAGACACGGGAATCTTTTTTTTTTTTTTTTTTTTTGGTACCAGGGAGTGAATCCAGGGGCACTGAATCCATGAGCCACGTGCCCAGCCCTTTTTACTTTTTATTTTGAGACAGGGCCTCGCTAAGTTGCTGAGGCTGGCTTTGAACTGGCAATCCTCCTGCCACAGCCTCTGAGCGGCTGGGATTATGGGCCTGCGCCATGCACCAGGAGGAATTTTCTGAAGGACCTGAGCCATCCCGTGGGGCATTCTATGGACATTTCCCGAGTCCCTGCAAGGTAGATGTTCTACGCTTCTTTGATACGTGAAGAATGGAGGCTGTGAGGTTAAATGACCTTCCCAAGAGCACAGAGTCAGATGTGGGGTTCAAACCTGGCCTAATTCTGAAAGCTCCCACGCCACCTCTAGTCTAGGCTGCATCCCAACAGCACATGTGGTCTTGTCTGAATTAATCCCTTTCCTCCAGGAGGCCGCTGTGTGTGTGTGTGTGTGTGTGCGCGTGCACACGTGTTTTCCAGGCATGCATAACCTGGAAGAATGCTGGGGAACATTAGGGTCTCCGAGGAAAACCATCCCAGATGTTCTGACTTTGCCTGGGCTGTCCCTGTTTTTGAATACCGTGACAATATTTTCTGAAGCAAAGATCAAAAGACATATGGTCTGACTCATGGGTTAACAAAGGGGAAAAAAAAATGTTTGAAACTGGGACTCTCTGGGACATTATGAGATGTGTGGCTACAGTCACTCTCAGAGCGCCTGGAAATCATAGAGTTCTTTGGGAAATTTTATGACATACTGATATGAAATCCCGTCCTCCCAACTAGGCGTGGTTTTACTATCAGAAATCAGGACGGCGTAATCTGTAGCCGAGACCCCACTCCCACAAAAATGACCAAGGTATTGAGACGTGTTTATATCACCCTAACATTATTAGAAATAATTGGAGAACTCTTTATCTATAAGTAGATTTCTTATGGCAAAAAAAAAAAAATAGTCAGTAAGAAAATACAAAGGGGGATTTGATTCCCAAAAGTTAAGAAAGTGGAAATACCTAACAAAGAGTTTAAGAGGAAACACACAAGACTCACATGGAAAAAAAATTTAAATAAATCTACTTAGGGCTGTGACACATATAAATGGAAACACATCCCCTGTGGAAGGACTCTGTATGGACTCTCAGCAAACTCCACGTGAAAAACAAAATTAAAAATTCCTCCGGATTTAGGAAGGGAGAGGACTTGATCAAAATTCCAACCTAGAATGCCCAGTGAATTTCAGATGGAGGAATGACCAGGACATCTTTGAGAAAGGAAGACGGGGGTGTGCAGAGCTGATCTGGTCAAGTCGGGTCCAATGGTGGCCTCGGTCCAGAGGGTCACACAAGTCAACAGGAGAAAAGAGAAAATGTGAAAGTCTGTGCTCGCTCCCACACACACGTGCAGATTTCATAGATGAGAAAAGCCCCTATTCTAAACAGTAAGATCGAGAATGAGGACAGTCATAGCCACCCGTCCACCCTCATGGGACGCGATTCTCCCGTCGGTGTGACAGTCACTTGCACTTTCTCTCTAGGGACTCCTTTCTCCTGAGCTTCCAGAACAGTGTTCTCTTACTCCTTTGGGGGAGGGGGATCTTTCTTCTATCCCCCTATTGCCACGTCCCTGCTTTCCAATGTGACCACTGCGGCACAGATCAGACCGACTTCCGTCCCCTCCTGACTTCCCTCCTGGCCAGACTCTGGGGTCCCACCCCGGTCACCTCCATCTCTGCTCCTCTGCAGTTTGCTCACATCTCTGGAAAGTCCGTCCCGCAGGCTTGCTCCACCACTGTGAGCCCTCTCTCGTTCCTTTCTTTCTCCACCAGCAAATCCCATTTCCCTGTCCTGTGACCTGTACCCTGAGCTGAATCATTCCTCGCCACGTCTGCCTCTGCTCCCCTGGCCCAAGGCCCCGAGGCCTCCTGCTCCTCCACCCGCCCCATGGGCCAGAAACCTGAGCAGTTGGGAGCTGGCTGGGCCGGAGGGTCCCCTTCCATTCACGTATCTGACGTCTCGGGGCTTCTTGGCCTCTCTTGCCCTCCTCCCGTGGGGATCTCATCTTGCAGGGCTCTCTCTGCAGCTCCAGTCTCTCAGTACCATGGCATCTCGGGTCGCTGCACTTTTCCTCTTGAGACTGGCTCCAAAGAGACAGGAGGCAGAAGACTCCACGCACTTCAGGATGCTCCCCACACGACATTTCTGCCATTCTTCTCTTGGCCAACGCAGTCACCAGACCTGGCCAGATTCAAACAGGTGGAGGGACTACCTCCTGGTGGTCGCCTAGCCTGCAGGGCCATCTCTGGGAAACACAATCCGCTAAACCCACCCAGTGCAAAACCCAGAGCCCTTCCTGTGACTCAGCAGGGAATATGTGACCTCCCTCCTCCTGCCATCCTTCTGACCCCGAATTCCTGGTGTCGCCCAGAGAGAGCAGCCTCTTTGCTGCTGCTTGAACACCTCGCTTCGGGGCCGACACCTGCTGTTTGCTTGGCTGAGAGCTCTTTCCTGGAAGCGTAGGTGACCTCTCACTTCCCTTAAGTCTCTGCCCAGGGCCACAATTTCAGAGGGAGCCTCTCTGACCGCATGGAGAGCCAGCCCAGCCCCTCCCTGCCCACCGCATTTAGCACCTTCTAACATCTGTACTAACATCTGTACGTTGGTCCTTCTCATCAGTACACAAAGTCCCTGCTGTCTGCTCGGAGAAGGTTCTAGATAAACTATGTGTTGGGTGAGGCACTTTTCAGGGAATGATGATGGGACACCCTCAGGCTACGATGAGTGCTGGGGAGGAGCGTTAAACGGATGTCTACCGAATACCCGAAACCACAGTAAGTTCTAGAAGGATCTTAAAGTAATATCATAAACGTGGGAAATTTACCAGGGAAATATTCAGCTGAATACTAAGGGATCTTGAGATCACAAAGGTTTTAAAAATACTGATAGTGAATAAATGAGTATAAATAAAAAGCAGGGATAGATCTGACTCTGTCAAAAAGTATCCCACCAAACGATGTGCGGTAAACTTGGAAAAATACTTCAATATAAGATGCGTGCTTACTCTCCTTAGTATATAAAGAGCTCTGTCAAATAAATTTTTTAAAAATACAAATGCAGGGGCTGGGGCTATAGGTCAGTGGTAGAGTGCTTGTGCAGCATATGTGAGGCACTGGGTTCAATTCTCAGCACCACATATTAATAAATAAAATAAAAGTCCACTGACAACTAAAAAAATTTTTTTAAATACAAATGCATAATAAGTATTTGAAAAAATGAATTTCACCTCCGTTGTAAGCCAAAGCTACACATTGAAACACTGTAATATTACTAAAAATTTCCTGTGGGTATTAGAATTGAAAAAATGCACATTTTTATACAACGTTGGTACTTAAGCCTGTTGATTCAAATGTTCTTATTGGGAATCACCTGCAGATACCAAAAGCCTTAAAAAACTAGAAATGTCTCCTGATGGATATATATGCAAGTATACTGTAATGTGTTTTGTCATAGCAAAAACTTGTAAAAAGATAAATTTCCAAAGATAGAAGGTGACCTAAACACATAGTAATACATCATGCTGGTGAAATGCTATGTAGTCATGAAAAATATTGATGTATATCTCTTTTGCAATGTAAAGGTGACTCCTTTATGTTGTTAGTGAAAAAAAGCTGCATAAAAGTTAGTATTTATAATTTTTGTGCACTGTGATTCAATATACATACTAGAATACACTAGGTTGTGGGTATGTGTGTGGGTGTGGAGTTGCTGGGATTACAGGCATGTGCCACCCTGCCCAAATTCAACTTTTTAAATTAAATTATGTATTTTCTTTAACCCAAACCATGAGAAAGTGTTATTATTTGTCAATGTACAATCAATATAAAACATTAAATGAGAAATTTTATATTCTTTGTTTAGTACTAAGTCTTCACGTTGGACTAGCCAGACTCATGTGTGGCTAGCGGCTAGCATATTGGTCAAGGAGGATCTCGTTATCCATTTGGCATTTGGTACAAACTGCTTTGACACTTAATTCTAAACTGAAAGCTGACGATGGAGAGGAGGAGTCATATACTTTTTTTATTATTTTTTGGAAACGTCTCAAATTTTCCTTTTCCATCTTTCTTTCTCTTCACAGTATGATATCTTATTGCTCTTTCTCTTTGATTAAATAGAAAAATGATTATACCACCTTCTCTGTCTTTGTGGTGGTATAGATAGATTTGTTCTAATTCCTGCTTTCTCTTGTTCACTTTTAAATCATCTATTTTAATTTGACCCATAAAACTGTGCGTATTTATGATTCCAACATGATGCTTTGGTGTATCTACAGGATACACAACCGGCACATCAAAAGCATTAATGTTATGTGTTGACTCTGACTTTTTAGTTCTCGGAGGACACAACATCTTTGTTTGTATGTGGTGCTGAGGATCGAACCCGGGCGGCTGAGCCACATCTCCAGCCCCACTTTTTCGGTTTTATTGGAGCATTATAAGTAAGCATAACAGCAGGACTCGCGGTGGCCCATTCGATATGCGGACGACATAATTTGGTCAATTTCACTCCCCAGTACGGCCCCTTTCCCCTCCCCTCATCCTGACTCCTGGGGCCCTTCTATTTGCGTGAGAAGCCCCCCAACACGCTTCCCCCCCTTTTTCCTTTCTAGCTTCCACATAGGAGAGGAAATATACAACCCTTGACCTTCCAAGTCTGGCTTATTTCCCTGAGACTCATACTATCATTCAGTCATAAAGAAAAGTGGATTAGGTCATTTGCAGGAAAACGGAGGCAGCATTATTCAATTTGAACAGCAGAACCTGAGGCGCCTCCCATGCGCTTAGATTGGGGATCACTTCTGTAAGACGCAGGTCTCAGATGTTCTGCCAACAGGATCCGGCCTGGGGCGGGAGGGTCCTCGCTTCTAGCAGGTGGTGCTCCCCCAAGGCAGGCGCTGGCTCCTTGGTTGCTGTCCGTGAGGCTGGAGTGGTCTACCCTGATCCATAGAAAGGCCAGGCACACAGCTTCAAAGAGCAAGGGTACAGTAAGTGCCTGCCTTAGGACAGCACCTGGCCTGTAGTAGGTGCTCAATAAACATCCGGGTGTCAATGACGGTGATAATAGCCGTGCTGGTGGAATTTGAACCCATTCATCCATTCTTTCTCTTATTTGTTTGTTGGTTCCCTGGAGAGCATGTGTGAATCCACTTCAAGGGCAGTGCTTCGCTTTCTTCCACTATTTGACTCATAAATATGACACAGAGGGTGCTGCAAAGCCGTCTCTGAATTCTTGAGAAATCTATTTTAAATGGCCCTTTCTTCCTGGAAAACAGCACTTACATCCTATCAATAATTCTACCCTGAAAATCGTACTCATCTGAGTAGCTCTGGGGCTGAGAAAGCACCCTGGAGCCCTCGTACCAACCCCTCCTTGGTTTGATAAAAAGAAAAAAAAAATAGTCGAATGTGTCCCCAGGTCTGAGTTTGGTGGGATGAGCAGACAGCCCTGTTCTCAGGTCTGACCTTTTATCTCTGTTTCTTTAATGGCATATTTATGATCTGGGGCTAGAGAAATGCAGGGCTGAATATATTGCTGTGGCATTGCTGGCCATTAATTTTATGAGTCTCTGATCCCATCTTCACTCTTGTCTGGCCTGCAGTCATATTTTCGTACTGTAGGAGGAGCTTGGCAATCTCTGTTTCAGCTCGAAAGACTAAGCCGTCCACCTTCTTGACTGGCAAGCGTCCTCGGTCATCTCAGCAGAGATTGTCCAGGACTCTGGTGAGCTTGCCCGTGAGGTGGCCTGTGAGTGAGCAGGCAGCCACGGCAGGAAAATGATCTGGTGGCCCCACCCGGCACCCCGTGCCTTAGGCCACCCCCTCCTAGCAGAGCTCCAGGGAACCTTGATCTTGAACCTTCCTGGACATCCATATTTCAGACTGTCCCCTGGGTACCCAGGGGCTTTTATTTCTGGGACACGCACTAAGGGGCATTGTGATAAGATGTGTGCAGTTATCAGCACCTAACCCAGCCCCGAGCCTGCGCCCCAACCCCTTCCAGAGCGGTGACTTTCACTTCTGACCACAGGACAGGCTGGGGGAGGGGAGCGCCTGGCCTGGCAGAAGTCTGTGGGGCAGACGTAGGAGCTGGCATGCAGTCTCGCCACACAGCAGAGAACATGGGCACAGGTTCCAGTAATCCCAAAAGTACTGGTGAACTTCTAGAGACTGTCCCTGTGGTACCCAAGTTTGTAGAGGACCATGGAAAGTGTCCCACTGCGTCCCCGGGCCACCGGACACCTCCTTTCCGTGAATGTACAAGCTGTGCTCAGCAGAACTCCGGAGAGGCCAAGTGCGCAGGTTCAGACCAGGACTGAAATCCAGCTGGACCTTCTGGTATAAAATACTATCAGCCATCCAGCACTTCCGAGGGCCAGGCCAGGAAACCCTGTGACGGAGGGCAAGTCACTTCTCTCTCTGAGTCTCCATTTATACCCTTCAGTTAAAATAGGGGTAATGACGCAGCTCTCTTCGGGGCGTCCATGAGGATTCCGTGAGATCACACACAGCGCCTCTGGGGTGCCTGGGGTATACTAAGCACTCAGTTAAAAAAGTAGCCAAAGTTTTGTTATGTGGACCCTGGACCCGCATCAACTCTAACACACCCATTACTTGAAGAACGGGTAAATGAGACGTACTGGAAGAGGGTTAATTCCTCCGGCTGGTGGAGCCGTGTGTGAATCACCATAGTCATTTTCTAAATGGCTCTGAGCAACCTGGAAAAGATCTCACATGTGGCACAGGCCTGGGTGATTTCCCAGAGAGTAAATTGCCAATTGGAATGGCCGGGCCATTACTTGTTCCTAATGGGGACTGTTTTATACACACACACACACACACACACACACACACACACGCATGCACACACACACGCATGCACACAGAGAAAGAGAGAGAGAGAGAGAATGCAATTGCCGGGAAAACTACTAGGCTGATGATTTTGCTTAAGTAGCTAAGTTATTTTTTTTCTTTTGCCTAGAAAAATGTGTCAAATATATGATTTAGACTTTTTGATCAGCTGATTATTTCTGCAGGGAAGCATCAATCCAGGGTAACAGCACGTGTGCACCCATTCAAACGATACAACCGTACCCCTGCCTCATTTTCCTGGTTCCAGGGGGAAATCTTGAGGGACTCTTGCGTCAGGATCTCATCACAAAAGACCCTGGGGTCCAGTGACTCGGTTGCTGCTGAGTTTGTCCGTGGTGACCAGGTGCATGACACCAGGGTGACTCTGACAGACAGCTGGGCCTGTGAGCTCAGGTGCCCAGTGCTAAGACCACACACGCCTGGCCAGACGTGGTGGACAGTCGGTGCTGAGTGGCGGAGGCGACAGATGGACGGGAGGCCCTGACCGTGGGCCCTGACCTCTGACCCCGACTCCCTCCCTCAGCCCCCTAGAAACGTGTTCCCAGGAAGAATCAACAAATCAACTGTCTGCTGCGCGCTGGGCCCTTAGAGGTCATGGTTCTGGCCACACTCCTCTTTCCCAGCACTGGGAGAGCCGTCAGGGAGTCTGGTCAGCCACTGCTCCGCAGGGCCGCGCCTTTTAGAGAGTTGTAGCTGTCTGAAAGCCCTTCATTTCAAACTGGGAAGAGACTCTCTGCAATTTCAACACTGGAGTCCCATTTGGCCTTCTGGTGTCCCCTCAGATAAATCCAAGATTATGGGATTGACTTAGGCTCATGGGTCGGGTCTCAGTTCTCTGGGTTCAAAGCTTCCTCTGAGCCAAATAACCACCACCATTCTTCTCTGGTGGCCTGGGTTGGAACGGGCGGGCTTTGGAGAAAACATTCTGAAGGTGGCCCTCCGTAAGTGGGTCACTGGGGTCTTCCTTCAGAAGCCACACCCCCAGCCCTAGTTTGGATTTTATTTAGAGCCAGGTTCTCACTGAGTGGCTTAGCACCTCGCCATGGTCGAGGCTGGCTGTGAACTCTCGATCCTCCTGCCTCAGCCTCCAGAGCCACTTCCCAATTGTTGTTTATCCGCTAGCTCAGAGATTCTGTGCATCCCTGGCTCAAGGAGTGGGGGAGGCTCAGAGGTCAGGCAATGCAGGCCCCAGGGGCAAGAGGTCAGCAGGAAGTGCCCCCTGGAATCAGGAGACTCCTGCCCTCTATATGGCTCTGGCAGTGATACCCAGCAGCCTCCTGACCCGGCACAAGGGTCCTCGACCTTTCTGAGCCCCGTGAGCGCTCCTTACCTATTAAAGAGAAACCACCACTGCTGCCATCCCACCCCCATGAGGGCAGGGGTGACAGAATCCAGGGAGGTGATTGGAGGGAAGGGTCAAGAAGGGTCCCACCAAAGTGACGCAGAGATGGAGCAGTTCTGAGCTTTCTGATTCAAGTGGACACGTGCAGGTCAGTGATCCGGGGTCCTGGGCACAGCCGAGTCGTGGGCACCAAACACCTGGAACGTCATTGCTTTTCCTCCAACTGAACTGTGGCTGCAGACCTAGGTCCTTAGGAGATGGTGAAGTACGTAGGACTGCCACCCCCCAAGAAGTGCCGGCAGCATCCCTGTGTGTCACCTCACGAGCAGTCCGAGGGCTCATTGAAGCACATTTATATGCATCCACACTGTTTTCATCTTAGACTTTAAACAACTTTAATTAATGATACCCTCCTCCGCTGGTGTGTGTGTGGAGGCAGCTCCACCTTTTCGTTTTGAAAGAACTTAAATAAATATAGAAATAAAATATTCAATTATTAGAAACAGAAATGAGAAAATATAATTGACTGGAGAGGCTTTCACTCTAGAAATTCCCCCAGGGCTGCTGACTACATTTTCTTTAAAAAAAAAAGAAAAAGAAAAGAAAAAAATTCACACACTTAGATTTCTGCATTTCTTATGTGATCATTCTGCATTTCTCAGGGGGCAAACAGTATCGTTGAAAGAAAAAAAAAATAATTACGACAAGTGTTAAAGATGAGTTGAGCCGGATTCCCCTCGTGGGCCCCAGCACGGGGGAGTCAGCAAAGTGCCTTAGAAAGCCAGAACTGTTGTCATTGAGTAAATGACTGACCCGATGTACTAACGAGGACCCTGGTGGGTTAGAAGAGTTAATTCAGCTTCCCAAAGCTCAGAGCCGAATCCCTGGGCAGCATTTGTGCTCTGTGAGAATTTGGATCCGTGTTCCATCCACATCTATTTCTGTCTTTGGAGAATGGGCGTTTCTTCAAGAGGAGAGCCCGGATCTGTACAGTGATGGTTGGCAGCTGGCCCGGGCCTGTGCTCCTGGGAGCCAGGAAAGTCTCCTCCAGCCTCTTAAACAGAACATACTCTGCCACCCATCAGTGCCCAAATCGTCCTGATGATGTTCCTCTGCCCCCCTGCTAAAACACTGTCACCACTCCTTGACCAGCACCAGTACCTGGGGACAGAAAAACCCAGCGGTTTCCCCAGATTCCCGGGATGTCCCATTCCGGGTCCTCAGCATCACACGCTGTGTGCCCAAGGTGGGGACCGCTCCTCTCTGCTGTCCAGGAGGCGGTGAGCCACCAACAATCAAATCCAAAGGTCCAGTTCCCGCCTCTAGGAAGGGAGGGAGGTGACTGCTTCGGTCCCAGGCCCAGGCACAGAGCCTCCTCAGGCAGAGCAGCAGCATCCTCAGGGACTGGCCGGCCTCCACCCCAGCTCTCCAGGGCCTCTGCCCACACCCGTCTCTGCCCCAGCCCCCGGCCTTCTTCCTCCCTCGAGTCTTCCCGCCGTTCCCTCGTCCATAAGACTTGTCTCCTCGCTGGAAGCTCCCTCCCCCAAGCCTCCTCTCTCACCCCCTCTCCCCAAGGTCAGCAGCTCCTTCCCAGCATGCTCCATTGTTGTTGTGGTTGTTGTCAAAACACTACCTGGGTCTGGAAATCACTCAGGCTGGAGGGCAACAGCCTCTGCCCTTCCTCTTCCCAATTCTGGTACCATCTCCAGAGCCGACTGCTTCTCGCCTTTTACTAAGCAGACGTGCTGGACATGGGGCCATTCTAGGTCCTAGGGACACAAGGCTCAACAGGTGAGACAGACACGGCTCCTGCTCTGGGAGATTGTTTGCATTCCCTATTCTTCTTGTCTTACCTCCACAGACCCTCCATGGAAAAACATGCTGATACTTTTTTTTTTAGCTCATTCACCATAGATCATATTTACAGATTCTTCAAGATGGAAGCAGAGGAGTTAGCTCAATGGTGCTACCTCTTTCTCCTCCCAGGAGCCTGAACCAGTGTCTAAGGTTTCTCTTGCTATGTTTGTTCTTCTTGTGTGATACAGTAATTTCAAACATTATACTCAGCGTCCATTTCTCATTTCGACAACTTTTTTTTGGACCTGAGATTGAACCCAGGGTTGCTTTACCACTGAGCCACACCCCCAGCCCTTTTTGACACTTTTACTTAGAGACAGGGTCTCACTGAGCTGCTTAGGGCCTCACTAAGTTGCTGAGGCTGGCTTTGAACTCTCGATTCTCCTGCCTCAGCCTCTCGAACAACTGGGATCCTAGGCATGTGCCACCCTACCCGGCTCATTTCATCAACTCTTGATCATCTCTCTTGATCTCCCATTTTAAAAGATAAACTTATTTGTATTCCTCCCCTCTTCTCCACCTCCATCCTCACCTTCCAGATAACTTTTTTTTTAGATAAATATTTATTTTTTATGTTTCACGTAGCCGAGCCGCCACAATCCGTCCACAGACTGGCCAAGTTGTATGAAGAGTAAATTCTCTTCACACTGTGACCCCTGGATTAGTCAAGGTTTCCAGAATCAAGATTCCACAGAATGTCTCCCTTTGTTTTTAAGCTCTAATATTGCCTTATTTTAGTTTGTTTCGCCTATAAATGACAGCCTTAAAAGACATTCAGGCTTATCATACATTTCTTCCACCTGATCTCAGAGTTTCCAACCCATGTTGCTTTTCTTGCATTAGAGAAAAGAATGTACAGCAAGCAACTTTCTGAGATCTTCATGTCTGAAAAATATCATTATTTTACCCTCACGCTTCAATGATAGCTGACTGGGATTGAAGTCTTTGGAGTTTCTTTTCTGCAGTTATTAGTACTTGAATGTATCAAAGCTGTGTCTGGCGAGGTTCTTTTTTACTTATTGTTTGGGATACTCAATAAACCACTTAAATCTGAAGAATTTTATTTGTCAGCTTTGAAATGATTTCGAGTATTCCTTTAAGAATTTTTTTTCATATCCAACTCTGTCTGTTAAGCCTTCTAGACTGTCTCAGATCTCTCACATCATTTTAAATTATTTTGCTCTTCTCTCTCTGCATTCTGAGAGCGAAGAGAGTTCCTGGGCTCATTTTCTAGTCCTTTCAATTAACAACAACAACAACAACAAAAATCCTTTTTGGAGTTCCTTTTTTAAATCTGTGAGCACTCCCTTTATTTCTCCAGTTACTTCCTTCTTCCCGCATTGTGTTCTAATTTTCGGGATGTAGACTTTATCCCAAATCCCCCCTGGTGTATTTATTTGGGTGCTTTGAATGTTGCCTTCTGTTAGCTAAATTGTCATCCCCCCCTCCCCCCAGTCCTTCTTGTTTCTTTTGGTGTTTCTCTTGCAGTTGCCATTCTCTGTCTGTGTGTGGTGATGCTGGTTTTGCATCTCACTTGCAGGAACCTGTGGCTTTGGCGTGCTTGCTCTTAGTAGGTCTCCACTTGGGCTCTGACCTCTCCTGGGACTCTGAGTGGGGTGGGGCTGGGCAAGGCTGCTAGGAAGCTGCTTTAGGGTGGAAGGATGGTGACTTCTAGTGCTAAAGTCAGGAGGGCTTTATTCCACACTCCACCTAGAAAACCGGACACCTGCCCCTGGTGACATAGCTGGCCCACGAAGCGAGGTAGAAGCGAGGCCTGCTCGAGGACCACCTCTGCTCTTCATTGCGCCAAGCCCCGTGCACTTCAGGGTGAGGTAGACGAGTGCGCCAGGAATCATTAGCTCTATTTTCTTATGAACGTGGACTTCCCCAGCTGGGCAGAGCATTCTGCACCTTTCCACCCACCGGAACCCACGATTGCTACGTTTCCTCTTAAACAATTAGTACACTGTCTGCTATTAAAGAAGATGGGATCGTTAAATTTCACTCAAGTCCGCAGGCTCCTGAGCAGAATTCACAGTTTCAGAGGAACTGTGTGCCGCAGGATGGGAGGGAAGAATTTGTCCTTGGACTGGACAAACCGTCGGAATTGTTTTTAGTAGACGTTAAGAAAGCCACGCTCTTCCTAATGCTAAGGTTTTCTTCTGACTGTCAAGTTCATGGCTGTTTCATTTATTTTAGATCCACTTTTTGAGAAACTGTTGAGAACATATACTGATTTTTTTTTTAAAGAAAATTACTTCACGAGATTAAAAAGTAAGCACTCACTGGTCAGCCAGAGGTGAAACACTGGTTTCTTCATTCAGTACTTTCTCCCCATTCCTGGGAGATAGTCCATGAGAAATGCATCCCAAGGTCAAGTGGGTTTGCTCTGCAGTGGGTTAAATGGAGTTAAGTGGTTTGCTTTGCTGCAGGTTTTCTTAGAACCTTTTACTGCCAATATGCATTGTGAATCTCCAAGGGATTCAAGATTTGGGAAATGCACATTTTGGGAACTGCTCAATTTAGAAAACTCACATTTTGAGAAATATTGACTCTACTTATTAAAGAGCCGTTTCGCTTCCCACTGCTCTCTAGAGACAGCGTTGTTCTCAATTATCCACACCTGGGCATGTAGTTCCAGCCAAAGGTCACAGATCCAGTTTTCATGACTTTGGATAGGGAAACCTCACTGTTATAGTCTTCTAAATCTTCTATTTCTTTTCTCTCAAATTTGCCCTACACATCCTTAAATGGCGCTGTATCTTAAAACCTCAGTTTCCTCATCTATAAAAAGTTGACACAAGAACGGATCAGGCTTTAGTGAGAAATGAAAAAGAAAAGTGATAGCCCACCTGTTCTGTGAAGGTGATCATAAGTAAACTGGAAATGAAATTCTGGTTTAGGAGGATTCTCTCACGATCAGCTCAAGATTCAGTCAATAATCCCCTGTGCGGTAGGCAACAACATCAGAAGTATAAAACTGGGGCTGGGGTTGGGGCTCAGTGGTAGAGCACTCGCCTAGCATGTGTGAGGCACAGGGTTACATCCTCAGCACCACATAAAAATAAATAAATAAGATAAAAGTATTGTATCCATCTACAACATATATACATGTATATTGAAAAAATGTATAAAACCGCTTGGGCTCTAAGACAAAGAATATAGCAATAGCCAGGTGCAGTGGTGCAGGCCTATGATCCCAGAGACTCGGGAGGCTGAGGCAAGAGGATTGGGAGTTCAAAGCCAGCCTCTGCAAAAGCAAGATGCTAAGCAACTCAATCTCTAAATAAAATACAAAATAGGGCTGAGGATGTGGCTCAGTGGCTAAGTGCCCCTGAGTTTAATCTCAGATATTCCCCCACATCAACCCCCAAAAAAGGAAGGCAACAATAAAAAGGGCATTTGTTTCTGTACAACTTTAGACACTAACACTTGTAAGATATATGGGTCTGTTAAACATTAAAATTTTCCCAATTAATGACAAATGCCATGTGTTTGTTATTACCTTAAGACACCTGCTTCCCCAGCCACTATTTTGTTTAGCTCATGGTCCCACTGCCCACCCATCTTTCTGAATGAGAACTTCGAAGCTGTTCTCACCCTACATACTTTCTTTTCTGAGTTGAACTAACCCCCTTTCCACTGGCCAAACTCATCCCAGTTATACGGCCTGCATGTATGAATAGTAACCACAAATCCCACCATTGTGTACCACCGTCATGCACCAATTCAAGAGTATGAGGAATAAAAAGAAAGATCCAGCTCAAAGCCTTTCCTGGCTCAGACACTCTCTCACCATGCATCCACCCTGCTCATGTTGGTGGAGCATTTAGTGTACCAGGAATAGCCCTGGATTGCTGACTAACAAGGTACAGACCAGGTCTATGAAAACTTCACTTCCGTATCTCCACTGAGGGAAGCTGCTGTTAGAGATTCCACAACCATTTCTCCTCCTGTGCTGCCGTCTTTGGAAGTTCACCTTCTCACCTAAACCTTGACAACATAGTCCCTGAATCCATTTCTACCCCTACTTAAACTGGTCAGAGCAGGTTAAACGCCTCGGGTGGAGTGAAGCATTCTTCAATCTCATGATAATTTTTGGAAGCTACATTTTAATTTCCTCAAAGAAGTTAAGGGGTAAATTTATTTCCTCTTCTCACACAAGTAAGAATAATCTGGAATGTTTGGGTCCACGTGGGACAAGGACTCAGGAAAAACAAACTAACATATCAACAAAACAAGGAAGAACAATTTGTAAGAAAGCAAGGTAGCTAGACTGCTAAGCAACTCTCCAAATTTTATTATTATTTTAATTTAATGTTGCCTCTATAAAATATCCTTAGGTACAGTTGTCTTCTGCAGAAGGTCTTAGACGGGGGCAGCTCATTGTTACCCCCTGAATGTATGTAGGCAGAGAGTTTGTGGGACCATACACTCTGGTTGGACCCAGAGGATTGAGTGTTCCCACGCCCCCCTGGGTGCTGTCTTCCAGTTTGGACCGTTAGAAGCCTCTCTAAGAACTTCTTATCAAGATCTGGGATGGCTCCCTCTTATGGACTATGGACTAAGCATCATCGCCCCCAGGACTAGAAGAGACCCCTCTCCTGCCAGACTCTCCTCTCCCTGTTCTGCAGCGTTGGTTTTAATGTGGGCTAACCTGTTTGTTTTAATTAGGTCCTCAGACTCCATTCCCCAACAGCATCGTCTACAGAAGCATAATCGACTCCATTCTAATGGGGCAGATCTGTTAATAATTATAGACCTGTTAATTTGGTGGAAATTCTTTCAAAATTCCACCCTGGGTTCCTCTGTAATAAGCCAAGGGTCTGCAGCCTGATTCTCTTGATTCTCTGCTCCAGGAATGGCCATGAACCTTGTTGCTGGATTGTGGCCTTGGGTTAAATAGTTTGCCCCTGTAAAACACAGTTGTTCCCCTGTAAAACAGGGGTAATGACAGCGCCTACCTCCCTACCTCGTTTGGTTGTCTTGTGAATGGAATGAGAGAGAGAGAGTGCTCACGTTACCTGCCAGTTTGTTAACACCCAATACTTGTCAGCCACTGCCAAGCCCTAATTAACAATGGTGACACTCGCCCATTGTTTCGGGAAGTCCAGCCAAGAGCAACATAACATTGTTTGCTGCTTTTATTGACTGTTCACAGGGCTTTGACTCTGGGGTCAAGACCAGGTTAGGAATTAAGCAGCATGAGGTCAATGGAGACTCCTAGTTACTGGTGCTTAAATGAACCAGCTTTTAACAGCCCCTCAGCGGGAGTGGGCAGGAATGGTCTCCTGAAGGGTGAGTAATCTCTCCACATGTAAAGCAGAGCCAAGTGGCTTAAAGTAGGGCAATAAGGAGAGAGTCCCCGAGGGGAATCACAGGGACTTTTTACTATGCACCTTTGGCCTTACCTGTGGGCAAAGAGGAAACTGGTAATGTCATTTAGGCAATTAAGGAAATGGTAGAAACTGTGACACAGAGCCAGGGGTCTCACACATCTCTGTCAGAGGTGTGCTTTAAGGCTACATGGAGGCAATACTAGACTTTTCCTTAGTTGGAGTTTGTGATTGACCCCAGAAAGCAAGCAGTATTCCACTGGGTCCCTGAATCCTAATAGCATCAACATTGCTAAACTGTGGGTATGGAAAAACTATAAAGCACCAGGCAGGGTGGGGCACACCTGTAATCCCAGTGGCTCAAGAGGCTGAGGCAGGAGGATCACAAGTTCAAAGCCAGCCTCAGCAATGGTGAGGCACAAAGCAACTCGCTGAGACCCTGTCTCTGAGTAAAATACAAAACAGGGCTGGGGATATGGCTCAGTGGTTGAGTGCCCCTGAGTTCAATCCCTAGTATCAAAAAACAACAACAACAATAACAAAAATCTATAAAGTAGGTACTCTCAGGAGCTCAAGATCATGCCGAAGAGTTTGTTTCTGAAATAGAGCAATTGGGGGGGAAAAAGTCCATAAATAATTATATTCAATCAAACATACTTATCTTTGGAAGAAATTGTTAAGCATTTAAATGTTTCAAAAAGGGTAAGAATAGTTGCCATTTAATAAGTGCATCCTACAGCAGGTATGTCTTTGCAGTGTTAATTCATATTTATTTGTCAACAAAGCAGCTGGAATCATTAGCCTCATTAGATCAGTACAGGACACAGGAATTAGAAAGTTTAAATAAGTTGCCAAAATTTATGCTGCTCATCCAAGCACAACAAGAACTTGAACCAGATTTGCTGGATCTCAATCCTGTGTTCTTAACCAACACAAGAATAGCTTAGAGTCCTCTGATGAAGGAGGAGAAAGAAGGTTACCCAGATCCAAATAAAATTTTTGTTTTTCAAAGTCTATATGCCTCTATTCAGTTTCTCTAAAAGATGTTTTCAAATAATTGGGATACAGATGGATGGTTTCCAGGTAATATAGGATACAGAGATAAAAGAAAGTGATTTGGTATCTGGGGTCACTTTTCTTCTCCAGTTTTGGAGGCACTGATCAAGAGGCTATGGCATCAGCTTGACAGCTTCCTGGAGCTCAGGCGATAACAGTGAGGACCCCCAAGGGAAAGTGGAGCACAGCGCATCCCCAAGACTGAAATCTTGAAAGTGGACTGTAGGAGAAACGGGGGGCTTAACAGTACACAGGCCTCCCAGTGGACTGCAGTGGAGTTTAAACTCCCTCCGCCTGAGAAATTGTGTACACAGGCTGAATCGCTACTGTCCCCACGTATGTGGCAGAATCAGACCTAGTGTTTGGAGAAAAATAATGCAAATTAACTGTATGAATAATATTTCTACATTTATACAGAAAAAAAATAGCATTACCCTAGGCTTAAAATCATTGCTGTAAACGTTTGCAAATGCCATGTCAACCGCATTTAAAAAAACGACTATAAATATAATGAGGTAAATGAAGTGTTGGCAGTAGAAACAAGAGACAGGAGACAGCTGTGAGCTCCAGATAAAGGAGTCATTAGACACCAACTTTAAGATAACAATGTTTATTATGTCCAAAGTTCAAAAAGATGTGGCTGGGAAACTGTAAGAATCAACCAAGAAGAAAATCAGGAATCAAAAAGCATGGCATTCCCAATTAAGTACTCAGTGGATGGATCTAACTAGAGACACAGTCGAAGAAAGAATTAGTTAACTGAAACAGACAGTAGAAGAAAATATTATGAAAGAAATTTTTAAAAGACAGAAAGTAAAACAAAATTCCCAAAAAGAAAGCAAAAGGTAGAGAAAAAAAACCAACAAGAAATTATAACATACAGAATCAGAATCTCAGAAGAAGGGAGAATAAATGGGTCAAAGTAAATAATTAGAGGGATAAGGGCCGATAACATCTCAAAACTGATAAAAGATAACAAAGTCAGATGATGAATTTATAAGGCAAAAATTTATAGGATGAATGAATATCAATCCACACTGTATTAGTCAATTTTGCATTGCTGTGACCAAAAGACCGGACAAGAACAACTTAAGAGGAGGAAAAATTTTATTTTGGCTCATGGTTTCAGGGATTCAGCCCATGGTCAGCTGGCTCCATAGCTCTGGGTTCAAGATGAAGCTGCTTATCATGGCAGAAGGGCCCAGAGGAGGAGAGCCGCTCAGTTAAGGCTGCCAGGAAGCAGAGAGCTTGAATGGAAGGAGCCAGGGATAACAGAATCCCCAAAAGCACACCCCCACCACTGCGGCACTTCCTCTAGCCACAACCCACCGCCTACCACCCGTCAATCTATTCAAATTATTAATCCATCAAACAGATTACTCCATTGATTAGGTTATAGCTCTCTTAATCTGATCATTTCACCTCTGAACATTCCTGCATTGTGTCATACATGAGCTTTCAAGGAAACCCTCAGATCCAAACTGTATCATCTTCCCAGGTGCCTCGTGTTACAACCGCTGGTAATCAAAGGCAAAATAAAATCTTAATAGCAGCACCCGGGAACAACAACAGAGTTTACAGATGACTTTTTAATAGGTACAATAAAAGCCAGAGGACATGGCACTGATATCTTCAAAGAATTAAAAGAAGGACTGGTAACCTGGAACTTTAAGCTCCCCCCCCCAAAAAAAATATTTTGAATTGTAAAGGTAAAATGATATTTCCATGCTAAAATAAATGGAGAAAAATTTTCAGCAGTAGAAATATAATAAATACCAATCGGTATTCTTCAAGTAAAAGGAAAAATTATCCTAAATGGAAGTTCAGAGGTGTAAGAATGTATGGAGGACCATCAAAAATGCTAATGCAAATTAACTGTATGAAACAATGCTGTCTTTTGCTTTTCAATATACAGAGAATTAATACACAATAACATTTGTACATAAATTAGGCAGGGGTAAAAAGAATGATCTAAGTTTCTTTCATTTTCCTGGAAGAGAATAAAACTAACACTAGATTTTCATAACTCAAGAACGTGTGCATTTTTTTATCAAGTTCAAAAAATAAATAGTAAAAACCATATAAGTTTGAAGCTAGTTGAAGAGGAGGAACATAGAATAATAAAAACAGATGCATATAATCCAAATAAGAGCAAAACAAAAATAGAAAAAGAAGCAGAACAATCAGAGTATAAATAACTTCTAGCAAATGGAAGATGCAAAGCTTAATACGGATGTAATTACGTTAAATGTAAATGGATTAGGTGCTTCAATTAACAGGCAAATTTTGTCAAGCTGAGTAAAAAACAAATAAGCATACAGCTATATGTTTACAAGCAACACATCTAAATATAAGGATATAGAAAGGATAAAAGTAGAAGTAGGGAAAATATTTTTTCTATAAACACTAACCCAAGTAAAGTGAATGTAGTTATATCTATATGAAAGAGTAAATTTCTAAAGCAAAAAAAATCATTACAAATTAAGAGGAACAATTCATAATTATAACAAGGACAATTTGCAATTGATGTAATTATTCTAAATTTATGCACCTAATAGTATATTTTTAAATATGTAAAGAAAAACTTGAAAAAATAGAAGACATTTTAAAAATCCTCAATCACAGTAAGTAATGTTAATAAGCCTCTTAGAAATTATAAAACTTGTAGACATAATATCAATAAGAATGAAGAGTTTTGAACAACCTGATTAGAAGATGACATACGAGCATATAAGTAGAACACCATTCCAACCACAGTAGAATGCACATTTTTTTAAGCACACATGGAAAACCAGCTGTATGTGGCACCATAGAAGGGGTCTCAACCAATTTCAAAATATCAAAATGTTAGATCAAAGTATGTTCTGTGGTGACAGAGTAATTGAGCTATAAAACATTATGAAAAAAAATGAGAAATTTCTGTTTGGAAATTAAGAAATAAATTAATAAATAATTAGTGTGTCACAGAAGGCACCACAGTGGAAATTAGAAAATACTGCACTTTGGACTACATGGCGATCAAAATTTGTAGAACACAGCCAAATGTGCACCCATAAGAAAATGTGTATCAGTAAGTGTATCAATTAGAAAAGAAAGAAGAACAAATATAAATGAAATGAGCATCCAACTCAAGAAATTAGGAAAAGTGCAGCAAGTCAAAACCAAACACACTGGAATGAAAGGAAAGATAATGAGAGCAGAAATTGGCAAAGTAGAAAACAAACATACAATACACGTTACTGATCAAAAAAGTCAAGAGGTGGTTCTTTGAAAATACTAACAAGATTAAGAAAGTCCTATTAAGATTGAGCAAGATTAAAAGAAAAAAGACAGCATACTATAGGTTGGATCTGAAGCATCCCTCTAAGACCCATGTTTCAAAGGCTGTAAACCCAGCCCACTGGGAGTTCCACCTACTAGAGAACCTTTGGAGGTGGAGCCTAGTGGGAGGAAGTTAGGTCATTGGGGGTGTGTCCTTGAAGGGGAGATTGAATCCCGCCCTTTCTTCTCTCTTTCCTTCCTGACTTCCATGAGGTGAGAAGCTTTGTGGAACCACACACACCCATCCATGATGTTCTACCTTACCAGGCCCCAAACAAGAAGCAAGTAACCATGTACAGAAACTTCCAAAATGATGAGTCAAAGTAAATCTTCCTTTTAAGTTGATTATTTCAGATATTTTGTGATAGTAACAGCAAACTGGCTAACACAGATGGATAAAAGCCACAAATAAGAAATTTAAGGAACAGAAAAATGGATAACTACAGATCCTAATGTATTACAGGGATAAGGAGTGAATATAACTTTAGTCAATTATCTTGAAAAATATGAAGACTTGGGCACATATCTGGAAAAATAAAACAAAAATTGATAGAAAGTAGACTTCAAACTATTAAAAAAATTGAATCTATAATTTAAATTTTTCCTTCAAAGAAAACTCCCAGTCTCAAATGACTTTACTGGCAAATTCTATTAATTCTGTAAAAAAAATTCCGATATTATTCAAATTCTTTTTAATTTTTTTAACTGGATGCTTTATTACTGAGTTACATCTCCAGATGATTTTATTTTTTATTTGGGGACAGGGCTTCACTAAATCGCTGAGGCTGGCCGTCAACTTGCCATCCTGCTGCCTCAACCTCCTGAGTAGTTGGGATTACAGGCAAAACAGGAAAACTGTACTCACTTACAAGACCAATATTGGACATGATAACTGGTACAGCAGTTGCCTTTAAAAAGGCAAATTGAACCTACCAATAAGTACATGAGCAGTGGTTTACCACCGAGAGATGTCTATCCCATGAACACAAGACTGGCTTAACTTGTGAAAATTAATCAGTATAATTCACTACATTAACCACTTATAGAAAAATGGAGTCATACAGTACAATCACTTCAAGAGACCACAGAAAACATCTTATAAATTTTAGCATCAATTCACTATTTCAGTAAATAAATAAATAGATGTAAGTTTAACAAAGCTGCAATAGATGGGAAATTTCCTAATCTGAAAAAGGACCTATAAAAATATTCCTATGGTTTTGATGGCCACTGTCAGTCCCTCTATTCAATATTATATGGGCAGTTAGAGCTGATATGTTAATAAAATAAAATAAATGGAGTTATAAGGATTGCAAAGAAATAGCCATCACTCACAGATGATTATTGGGTCATTGTAAATATAGAAAATAAAAATGAACTTCCAGATAAATTATCAGAAAGAATGGGTCAATGTCATCAAAAACCTAAAGGATAAATCTGAAAAATGTTCTAGATCTCTTTGCAATCAACTATTAAGCACTATTGATATAAATAAAAGGAAAATTAAATAAACAAGGATATACCATGTTCAGATATAGGAAGACTCAACATTGTTAACAAAGTGAGCTACCAATAGTTAAAACACTGACGGGCTTTTTGTGTGTGTGCACACCTGTATTTGGGGGTTTGTGCATGTGTGTGTAACTTGACAAGCTGGTTCCAAAACAGTGCTGAAAAATGAAAGGTTAGGAAGAGCAGATTAGCTTACAGAGGCAGAAGGCACCAGGCAATGACTTACCATCCATTGTAAAGCCACAGTAGTTAAGAGCATGGCACTGGCCTGGCACAAATAGAGCAATGGAAGGGTCACCAAAGAAAAGGACTTGGATTAGGGCCAGAGGGGACACCATGCCCTGGCCACCCTGGTGCGATGGCCTCGCCTAGGTCAGGGCCTCCTCAAACTCGCTCCACCCTGATTGAATCAGTATCATGGGGTAGGGCAAGTGGCTGGAAATTTTTTACCAGGTGATTCAATCTGCAGCTTAAAAACCATCTCCCCCAACACACGGACTCACACATAAGACTTCCTAAATTTTGATGCATAATGCAGTTTTTAATTTTTTAAAATCTACTTATTATTTTGCGTGGCTGGGGATTTTGAACCCAGGGCTTTGTGCAGGTTAGGCAAGTGCTCTACCCCTGAGCCACACTTCAGCCCCAGTTTGTTTGTTTGTTTTGTTTGAAAGCTAAAGAGGAAGATGGATAATTGTATGACATCCTATGACAAAACTTTCAGAATCCCATTGAAATATTCTGTCTTTCTCCCCAAATCCTACTTCTTTAAATCTGCTGCTCTTTGTCTTCTCTGGCAAATGGGCAAAGTCCTTCATTCCTTCCCATGCTTAGTTATGTATTGTGTGTGTGTGTGAGTGTGTGTGTGTGTAATTTTGTACAACCATTTCCCCTTTCCTCAGTTTCCCTCACCTACATCTCCATCATCACCTTGCTTATTAAACAAAAGTCATTCAGAAGAGTGTCCAAAAAGAGGGAGGGGAAAAATGGAAAGTATTTGAGATGTGTCGTCCCCTCCCCATCACACACTACACACTATCTGTGCACGGCTTGCGTCGCCTTCCCGAGTGTCTCTTATGCACATGAGCAGGAAATAAGGGAACATTTTCATGATGAAACAAACCCAAGCACAGGGGGCTCTCACGTGTGCTAGCAGCTGGTCCTCGTGATTCCAGGACCCACCCACCCTGCTGGTGAGGAAGGTTCCCAGGAACATGAAATGACCACCAGGGCTGCCGAGCTTCATGTGCAGGGCGGGCTTCAGGTGCAGGGTGGGCTTCGGGTGCGGGGCAGGCTTCAGGTGCATGCCACCTGTGCTGTTGCAGGGGACCCTCACGGAGAAGGGTCCTGCCTTGACTTACAGCTCTGCTGTCAGCGTTTCGAAGCTCTTAATAATGTATGAACAGGAGGCTCCACGTTTTCTTTTTGCAAATGAGGCGGTGGCCCCGGGAGGGAAGGGGTTTGCAGACTTGCTGGATTTTACTACGGAAGCAAAACCTCCCTCCGGTTTGAGTCTTCTGTGAAATACTTTCTCTGGCTTCTCAGAAACCATTTCCTCTTTTCGACTCTCCTTGTCCCTCCGGGTTTGGCAGCTGGGTGTTCTCTGGCTGTTTTACCGAGTCTCTGATGTTGGTTTCCTGCTCACTGAAAATGCTTTCACAACACCAGAGCGAGGTTCTTCGCCACCTGGCCGCCTTCTCTTGTCCTTTCCCCCTCCCTCATTCTTGACCCTGTACTTGGCTTCGACAAGCTCCACCCTGGGGCAATGCCTTGACCACCTAGAAACTTCTCTGTTAGAGGTACGTGACATGCTGCTCCTGGCCTTGGCACTGCGTCACATGCTCCTCCACGGCTCTCACAACACCTCATTTGGCTTTTACACCATTAGACCCAACCCAAGTGTTAGCTTCTGTATTAAGCCGCTCAAGAGGGGCTCAGATGTCACCCACCCACTTTGGCTTCTTGGTCATAGCTGGGAACCTGCTAATGGTGCATGGGTGGTTCTTCTCTCCCATCTTCCCCCAACCCCTTCTTCTAGATAAATTGGTTCTTCACTTGGAATACAAGTCAGCCATTCTTTCTAGAAAGAGCTCCCGAGTGCCTGCATCCGTCATCACAGTCTCAACCACGTTAGAACTGAATTCCGTCTGACCTCCAGGAGACCACATCTGTTTTGCTTAAAGTGGTGACCTCAGTGCCTGGCAAAATTCAGAGCACAGAACTGACTCAATAACTGTTAGACTCAAGGATGAGCCAGTGAATGAAGATGTATTTGCATAATCCTCTCCACTACAGGCAGGCCTTTTGGCTTTTGAAATTCTTCTTCCCATCTCTTTTCTAAGACCACCATTTAACACATACTAGGTGCATGATGTTTGTTCAGGAAATCAATATCTGAAATGACTTATGTGATCATTTGAGATTATCCTCTTGGGGCCTGACCCCCGAGACCCAGGCTTGGGAAAGCATCCCCCCAGAACCTCAGCCCCGGCTTGAGGTTGCATTCTTCGAGGGATGACGGCATGGGAATCTGGGCTGAGACTCACTCAGGTCCAGGAGGATGAGTTTTCCTTTATGTTGCAATAAACCTCATATTGTTGCCTAGAGAGTGACAGAAAGCAATGCTAAATTCATAAAATTGTAACTGTTGGTGCCAAGCGTATAGAATTATAATAAGCAGCGCAGGAGAGGTGGAGCTGTGGAAAAGCACTGGCAAGGCTCCCCGGAAAGTGCAGCTCCGGTTACTTCAGTGGGGGGGAGGGCTGCCTGGGGGGCCTGGAATGTTCCTCGGGACCCCTGCTGTGCTGGCTCTCCCCCTCTCCCCAGGATCCTGGGCTCTCTCACTTTCCACCTCCCTTGTGCAGTTGCTTCCTGGAGAACCAGCAGGCAGCAGAGAGTGGGGAGATGGCTCTTTCCAGGGGATTCCTCCCTTCGTATCTTGTAGTGGGCATTTTCCTTCCTGTGGCCAGTTCCAGCTTCTGCCTGAGGATTCCTTCTCCTAAGAAACCAAGAAGTTGGGGTTTCTCTCATTCCCACGTCAGAGGGCTCCTTTCCAGAGATGGATTCTCCTTCTCTGGACAGTATTCCCAATGGACCTGGGGCTTCTCCCCTGCCAAAGGGTTGAGGAAATCACCCAAGCCCACAGGACTCAATATATGGAGAACCAAGAGAGAGAACTCAGTGAGACCACCGAGCTCTGATCCTGGGTGATGTTCTAGAAGGGCACAGAGAAGTCAATGTGAGATCCATAAACAGGAGGAAGAATGTTGTTCTGGCCAGACCTGAATTCTTTAAAAGGGAAATCGGAAACCATTTGTGAGAATGTGCTCCCTAACACTAGAATTGTCCACGTGAAAGCAGAACACACCAGGACTTACGTAGCAGGCATTTCTGCCTTGGGCAGGAAGTAAGCTAGAAAGAGCCTTCATGGCTTCTCTGGACTTTCAAGTGTCTGCCATTTTATTATGGGGTTCCAACCCTGCAAAGCAGTTTATATTTCAAAACACAGTGTCTAATTAGTTGCTTTTCTAAACTCCTTCTGAAGTAAAGTAGCTTCATACCGTGGTAATTGGTTTACTGGTAGAAACAATAACAAAGTCTGAGGCATGCATATTTTTAAATGTGGCAAGGACACAAGAAAGGCCCACTGTTATGATTCCTGCACTTTTTTTCCGTAAGTGAGATCTTTTGGTATCCCTGTGAGGGTGTAACAGTGACTGAACCTGGTTAATAAATCATGTGAAAATAAAGAAACAATTAATAGTATGGAATATTCCAAAAAATTCTGGAGCCAGATTAATCCGTCTTCAGACAACTGAGCATGAGTTTTTTTTTTTATTAATTGACAAATCATACAATTGCAGTGAACCCAGAAGCCAAGATTATATTTGAGGAAGCCATCATAGGCTTTTGTAAGTCACAGTCAGTTCCTTGCTGGGATATCTGGTAGACCTGGCTGGATGTGGCAGTGTGCAGGGTACACCCAGGAGGCTGTGGCTCCTCTCATCAGTTAGCTGTAATGACCAAAACATGACAACAGTGGCTTAGACACAGAGGGTCTTGTTTTGCTCCACAACATACAAACCTAGGTAGGTGGCCCAAACATGGTGTACGTGTGTGAAGACGTTGCCCAGGACGAGGCCTCCTTTTGATTTTAGATCTGCCAACATTAGTTTGTGATTTTGCTCTCAAGGTCCTCAAATTGCATTCTGGATAGGAAGAAGGAAGTGACCTTGAGGAAGGAGTGGTGTCCATTCCAGGAGAGCAAAACATTCTGAGAAATGGCAACTGACATCAACAGATGTCTCATTGGCCCGAATGGTGTCACATGCCCAGCTCTCGCTAAGAGAGATAGAAAAACACAGTTATTTCATCTGGGGGGTTATTACTTCTCCAAACCAGACCTTAGGCTTTGTTATTAAGGAGGAGGGCAGAGGACTGGACAGGCCACCAGCAGTGTCTGCCGGAAACTTCTCTGTCTCCAACTTCTGATGAGGTTGAATCTTCTCTGTTTCTTCCTTTTCTGGACTTCAGGGCTCTGAGCTGTGGGAAAAGCCTTTACCTAAAGGACCTTATGAGGATCTTATGCTCCTGCCCTTTACCCATCAATTTTTAACCCCTTACAATATATTTTAGAATTGTCTCTGTTTTTCGGCGATGGTCCATAGTTGCTCCATTTGCAATTTCAGCATCCCCCAAGGGCTGCCTGGGGACCATGGAATTCATGAATACTCTGGTGCCCTACTAAAGTGCCAGCCACCCACAGTTGTGCTGTGACTTCTTTCCCACATTGTCCCCCAGAGCCAACCGGAGCCTCCTCCACCAGGACAGTGGCTCTTGCTGTCTGTTAGCACTGAACAGACAGCAGCACAGCACTCCTGTTGGGAACAGCCCAACACCTTGAGATCTGTTTAAGTGAAAAAGGAGGTCCTACCTGTAAACAAGAAAAGGTTTATGGCTCTCCTGACAAACTCCAGGGATCCCTGTCTGGCAGCTCACAGGAAGAACAACTGAAAACAGAACTCTCACATTTTAGAACTGTCAGAGGAAAAACTGACAAAGAATATTCAATTTGGCCTTTCCATGTTGCCAAGAAGGACACTGAGGTACAGAGACAGGATAGGGAGACAGGAGCTCACTCCAGGTGTGATATGGCAGAGCTCTGGGGGCAGGAGGAACTGATGGTGGTGGTTGGGGGGGAGGAATTGCAGAGAGGGGAGGAGGGCTCTCTTGCCTTCTGATTGGGTCTGCACTATGTAAATTATTTAAGCATCTGTAAACCTGGGTATACTCTGATGTATAGATAATTTAGGCAAAGCTATTATGGGGTGGCAAATGTTATTAGGGTTACCAGATCCAACCCCTGATCTGCCATGCTTTGGTTATGACCCTTATTTGTCCGTTAGTGAACTCACTTGCAAAAATCCCACAAAACCCAAACCATTATGGCATCATAATTTTATGTGCTCGTGGGAGAACCAGATGCAGTGGATACTCGGAGCAGGACCTAGTAGATGGTAGTATAGAAATGTTTGCTACTGTTACAGTTTTCTCCTATTCTCAAGGGTTTCAGAGTCCTTGAACCCTCCATAGTTGGCTGGTGGACATCTTGAACAAGCCTGGCGAAAGTCCAGAGGAGATGTAGGTTTTAGGTCAGGATGGCTGGTTCTTATTCCAGCATCAAGGGGTCGTCTCATGACACAAAATAATGGAATTGTCCCCCAAACAGGTTAACCTAGCATGAAATACACGCGATAGGAGGGCCTTTACCGGCCCACTTTTATGAATGGTCTGTCTGTCCTGAATTTTCATCTTGAGTCTGAGTGACTCCTTTGCTTTTTCTTTTTAAAGATGTGGTAAGCAGCACTTACCGGCCTTATGTACCAGTTGTATAAGAAACAATAATACCAAAGATAGATTAATAGAATTAATCTCATAGAATTCTTGTGCCCAATCAACTTTTTTTTTCCCCTTAAGTTCTCTTTAATTTGGCAGTACCTTAATTCTCTAAACAATGCTACGGTAGTCGACGGGCATTTGGAAATTATCTTTGTCTTGTTCGGTACTTGAAGGGCATGAAAAATTCCCCTCCACTTCCTCACCCTCTCCCAGGGGTCATTTTCCCCTCTCTTTTCTCTGCCCTGTTTGCCCTCTGACCCCAACCAACTCTGCTGTTTCCACTGACTTCTGAATCTAATTAATGTCTTAGTGGCTATATAAATGAATTATGTAGGCAGAAGGATGTTGGAAACTTGAAGAAAAGTGCATTCCTTAGGGAAAAACCTGGTTTCGTTAAAGGGGGAGGGGGGAGGGAGGAACACACATTCCCAGGGGGTAGAATGTCAGTAGAGTGTAAAACCCCAATATATACTCACACTCAATAAAGAGCTGTTGCCTGATAAGCAGGCAAAACCTTAGGAACATCCATTTTGACATCCAAGTCATAACCAGCCACTATAGAAGCTGGCTGTGTGGACAGACTGTCCACATGTGCTGCTATCCCAAATTGGCCACTTAGCGGGAGGATTGGCCTCCCTTCCCCTCTGCCTCTCTTTTGCAGCCGGTTTACAACCATTTGCAGGGAGTATGTCCTTAGAGAATCTCTGGAATGACCCTGGCTCGCTCTCTCAGGGCCCCAGAATGTACTCCAGAGATCCAGGACAGCAGGCAAGCAGGGAGGAGGGGCGGAGTGCTGAAGTTCTCAGTCAGAGGATACTGTCAGAGAGCCCAAGGCGGAGATGGTCCCTATGCCCCAGGTTTCCATGGAAACATAGGAGGAGTGATGACAGCCAGCACAGCCGCACCATCTGCTCAGGACCTGGTGAATGTTAAAAAAAAAAAAAAAAAGAAAGAAAGAAAGAAAGAAAGGCACCTCGGATCTTAGGCTAGAACACACGGAGATACCTGTGGAGAGAGAGGAAAAGGCCGAGGACACTAGACATCCGGTGTGGATTCAAAATCCATGCTGTCCTGAGGCTGGACGGATCAGCTTGTAATTCCAAAGCAGAAGGCCTAGAGGGTTTATCCTAGCATCCCTAGATACAGTTACAAACACCCAAGGAACCTCCCCGCCAGGAGCCTGCGGGAGGAGAAGCAGACTGAGTGGTGTGTCTGGGAGCTCTGCTGGAGCTGCTCAAGGTGTCCCAACACACAACGCTGGAGGAGGAGGAGCAGGGGCTGATGGGAGCTGGATGAGGTTCCCACCACCTTCCAGCAGGACCACCTGCAGAGCTGGCTTTTGGCCTGACATATTTTTCTAGAGGACTGGCAGGATTCAAAAGAGAGAGAGAGAGAGAGAGAGAGAGAGAGAGAGAGAGAGAGGGAAAAAATCCTATCTGGTCATGAAAGCCGCCTCTGAGGTACAGCTGGGTCTTTGGAATAAGGCATGAATTAATAAAGCCACGTAAGGGTTCTCTTCTCTCAGCTCCTATCTACGGGGAGATCTTAGTGAGATGCCGCGGATTTGCTTCAGGGTCTAGGTAGGAGGCTTCTAGTTCCAGGTTGGCAGAGTGAGTGGGGCCATTGCTTGGGGCACTCATGTGCCCCAGATGGAGCAGGATTCATTTCTTAGTTCTTTCACTTGGCCGTTTCAGCCTAAATAAGTAAACAAACCTATTCAGGAAGAAAACAGCACCTGTAATTTAGCTACCTTCCCCAGCTGCCCTCTCCTGAGTCGGGAGGCTTCCCTTGGCTCTCAGCAGTATGGCTTGCATGTCCCTGGGGATATAAGTCCCCTAGTCACGAGTTCTATAAGTTACACAAAATCTACAGCAGCTTCACAGGGAACACCATTTTTAAATTTTTAATCTGGGCAATGTCTTCCTCCTTTAAATAATAATAATAATAAAATACATAAAACAAAACAAGAACAACTTTTCTGACAATTCTGGTGAATATTCTCATCCCAGAAGGCCTAACCCGCCCCCCTTTTGCTTTGTATTAAGGCTTTTCAAAATTTGACAACTAGATGAAGTGCTTGCCTTGGTTCATGCTTCTAGAGACTGAAGGATAATGGGAGCGCTATCATAAACCAGATAAATAATAATAAAAAGTTCTCTTCATAAAGGCTCTCATGCACCATTCTATCTTTTACTTCTAGAAATTATTAATTTAGAATTATTTCGATGGATAGCTCATAGCTCAGGAAATAATGGTATCTACAACTATTACTTGGGGTTCTTTAAAAGCTCCCATTCTCCAAGTGGACAATTTTCACAAACACACAACACTGGAAATAAAAATATGAATGCAACTATCCCCCTGTTAAAGGCCTCAAATAGAAAATAACACTTATTCCTGAAGAAAACGTTTTAAAAATTGCACAGTGAAATTGCTTTAGGCTCAAGTACACTCATATATTAACACAAGGCTCCAGCGTTTAGAGTCAAATAATAAATCTACCCATTACTTCATAGTTCTTTTGGAGAGACCTTTTGTGAATAAGCCCCTCAACTAGCTTTATCCCCCCCCCCACCCCCACCCCCTTTCCATTTCTGGAACTTTCTATTTATCTTCAGCCTCCTGGCTGGGGGCAAATCTGTATCTTGAGCTTCAAATCTGGCTTGGGACTCACAGTAAACATGGTTCTGCTTGTTCTTCACCAGCCCTCCTTTGTATAAACAGATGTGGTGGGAAGGGAAGGGAAGCCAGATCCCCGTGAGGGGCAGGAGGTCTCTTTTCTGGAGAAGTTTCCCAGCTGCAGCCAGGAGCCCAAGGAACAGGACAAGTTTCTGGTTCAGGCCTTGGAACTGGCAGTTCTTCCCAACAGGGGCTGTTCCTCTCGCTCTCTCCTCCACCCTCCACCCCCAGCCTTTGTTCCTGAGAATGCTGTCTCCATGTGATGTCTAGATCTCACTTTTGCCAGAGCAAACATTTCCAACAAGGCTTATGCTAAGGAGATACTAGGAAGAGAGTTGTTTTTTTTTTTCCCCTTCTCTGGAGACTAGGATCTGGGAAGCCAGCCCTCCACACCTGTACTTTTTCCTCTGTTAACATTCCCTTTGTTCTTTTGTACCTTTGTTACCATCTTCAACTATCCGGGGAGGTTTTTAAGGGTGGGAAGTTGTCAGTTTCCAAAATAACAATTCTGTTTTCCGCGGCTGTTGATGCAGTCTCTGCCGTAATTCAGTGTTTTACATTTTGCACATTAGTTATGGATACGAATAAAGGAAGGAATACTTCAGGGCTCTGGAAAGAAGGGGGTGGGGCTGACTATTTTGCAACCCAATCTGAAATAGGAAAGAATTTTCATGGGCCTTCTGGCCTTCTACCTGTGTCCAGAACTTAGTCTGTTAATCCTCCTTCAGAGGTGGGTGAGGTGAAGAAGGTGGAAGGGAGTCTCTAGGTTTGACCCTGGAGGGGACCCTGTGACTTCCACCCCAGGGTCCAAATTTCTGGCCTCCCCAGACAGCCACTGTTCTTATCCAGAAAAGGAACAAAGGAAAGGAGCGCTGGGCAGGCCTTCCTGATGGCAGGGAATGTAGGGTTTAGTGTGAGAAGTGAGGCCATTGCTTTGTGCCCCTCTCTCCAAGAATTCTGGGGAATTCTAAGCAGATGCTCCCAGAGCTGTGGCCAGGAGGACAGGAGAGTCAGGGACCCAGGATGGGTCCCATTTTAGACCAGTAGAGGAGAAGCAGAGCTCCAGTTCTGATCTGCTGACTTGACTCTCAGTGTATCTATGACAGTGAGCGGCATGGGGGCGGAGGGCGTTGGGGGGACGTTCTTAAACCAGGGCAGCAAGAGTAACCAGGACTTGAATTTTTAGGAGCCACGATCATACTCTGTCATCATTCCAGCTGACAATCTGCCACTCTCCAGACAGGAGAGGCAGCGGGAAGTTTGCAGTGGACACCCAGAAACCTTCCCTGTAAGGGAAATTAAAAGAAAGCCGGTTGGTTTCCAGGGACCCTCCAGTTGGGGGGATCCCCCACCGCCCGTAGGCCAAAATGCAGCTGAGAGCAGGTCTTCTTAGAAGGGCTCTCCTTCCCGCTTCCTCAGTATTTCACATAACTTACTGACTCCATATATTCGAAACGATTTGTTTACGGCGCTGCTGCGGGCTGCAGTTAACTCTCACCGCGCCTGGGGCGGCCAGGGAATTTCCCAGCACCCACCTCAGGTCTGCAGCCTGCACGGAGCCCGCGGCGGCGCGGAGCGGGGGTCTAGTGAATTCGGGGCGGCAAAAAGAAGTGCGTGCAGCCGGGACAGGACCGGGTGGGGCCGGCGAGGGCCAGAGGCAGAGGGATGCGGCAGGCCGGGCACGGCTCAGCATCCCCCTGCACTCGGTGAGGTCGCCTGCCTTTCTCCCCAGCTCTCCGGACCGGCCCGGGCCTCCCGGGGCTGCGGAGGGTCAGGAGGGCCGCGAGGGTCTGGGGGGCAAAGGGCGACCCCGAGGCGCGGCCTGCTAGCCGCGCGGGACCCCGAGGAGCTGCGCGGGGAGCGCAGGGGCGCGCGGGGCGGGCGCGGCGCGGGGCTCACGGCGCGCGCGCGCCCCGGCCTCGCCCGCGCACACGCGCCTCCCCGAGGAGAAAGAGGCGGGCGGGCGGGCGCCGAGCACCGCGGCTGCGGCGGCGGCGGCGGCTGCAGCGGGCCGGGCCGCCGCGAGGGAGGGGAGGAGGGGAGGAGGGGCGGGCGCAGGGCCGGGGAGGGGGCGGCGGCGGCGCGGCGAGCTCGCCGCTCTCTCGTGAGTGTGCCTGCGCGCGAGCCGGCGAGCGGGTGAGTGCGCTGGGCGCTGCTGCCAGCCGGGCCGGCCGGGAGTCGGGGGCGGGGGGCGCCGGAGCCCGGATCCGGGGACCGGCGGCGGGCGGGCGGCGGCCCCTGGGGCGCGGCCGGGATGCACCTTGAGCGGTGCTTTTCGTTACAGCGCGCGGGCGGCCCGAGCCTTGGAGGCGGCGGCGGCGGCGGCGGCGGCGGTAGCAGCGGCGGCGCTGACACCTCCCACCATGGACAGCTTCGACTTAGCCCTGCTCCAGGAATGGGACCTCGAGTCGCTGTGGTGAGTCCCGGTGCCTGCCGCTTCGGGCGGGCGGGAGCAGCGAGGGGAGCCCGGGCGGCCCGCGCGCCCTCACCTGGGCCGGGGGCTCCGGCCGCCGTGGGGGTGGGGTGGGCCGGGGGCGCCCGCCTCGCCGGCTCCTTCCTGCCTCTCCTGGCTGGATGCACCGCCGCCTTCCCCTCTGTTTGCCCCCCTTTCTGGTCCCCTCCCCTCCGTTCTGCCCGCCCCAGCCCAGGGGGCCCGCGATATGTGTGGCAGGGGCAGGTCGCAACCGTGGAGAGAAAAAGAAGCGATTTTTAGAACGTGTCACTGATGCCTGGGGATCCACCCCTCGACCCCCTAACCCCTCTCAGCTCCCTCCTCTCTGATTGCGCCTCCTCCCAGTTCTCCGAAAGCCTCGGGCTCGCACCCGCGACCCCCTGGAGTTGGCGCTGCTGCGGAGTGCCCTCAGAGGATGCTCCAGCCCGCTCCCTGCCTGCGCCGGGTCTTGGCGGCTGCGTCCTTTCTGTCTGTCCCACCCACTCCCACTCGATTTGGAAAAGTGAACACCCTGGGCAGGAGGCGAATTTTTCTCCGTGCGGGAATTCCAGAGGCCTTGGCCCAGGGAGACTGGTTTCCTGGAGGTTCACAGTTCCTCTGGGCCCTTTCTTCACACCTCACCACAGTTGTACTCCTCCTCCTCCTCCTCTCCACCCTCACTCCCGGCGCGGCGCCCCGTGTGTCCCTTTATGCCTTGCTCACAGCTCGCAGCCTGGGTGCACTCTGGGTTGTTTCTCGGGGATCTCACATTAAGGAGCTGCTGTAGGTAAATCGCAGGTAGAAACAGTTTAATTCCGGTTGCAGGTGTCTTAAAAATCCCATTGGCTGCTTCAACATCCCTCTTATTACCCCTCACTCCCCCTCCCCATCCACCCCACTATCTCTTAAATGTTTCCAACCAGCCCTATTCAGGTGGTGGAATTACTGCCTGCATATTCCTGGAGGAACTTGTGTTATGTTTAATATTTACGGGGATGAACAGCTGCTGGAACAAGCATATTAACTGTACTCTGTTCTGCCTCTGGTAATCGCTTATTGTAGTACTGAGCCTCCCCCCCCCCACTTTAATTCAGTAAAGATTTCACATGTGTCTAAAACTGCAAGTGGTGTGCACATGAATATGCAGTGCACAATTTTAAAGCTAAACTGCTGTATGATTTATGGCTCATATGGGTGATATGTGGTCTATGTGGGTATTTGCAGTGATTTAGGCTTCCAGTGACTTTTATTTTCCTAAAGACAGGTGTAACAAAATAAACTAGACACAAAGCTAGCGAATTATCGAGCAGTTTCTTATAAAAGATCTGATGGTGAGTAAGTACAGCTTGCTCTGCATAATGCTGGCGCCTATAAAACACACAAGGATGGGCCCTAATGTAATAAAACTTGTATATATTACACTGGAAACTTCAAAGAGTCAGTGTAGAAAGAATATGAAACATGTTATTACTCTATAAAAGTTGCTAATTACTGTGTTGCTGCTCCTGGGGATATTTCAGCCTTTCATTTACAGATACCTGTTATTTTACAGGTTTACATTTAGAAATGTTGGTTTCTGGCACCAATTCAATAGGTTTCCAGATTAGCAACTGTACTTTAAAAAATGACTTTTGCTTTTTAAACGGCAGTCAAAGGGAAGAACTTATTGTTTTGCCCTATTTTTTTATGCTGCTCGTCTGCTTGCTGACTCAAACTGAATCCCTTCATGACTTTTATAAGTGGTGTTTTGAGATTATCAGCCATAATTTGTGGACTCTTCCAGCACAGGGCCTGAGCGCTATTTTCCTTTGCAACTTTAGTTCCCAGATGAATTACCTGGAACACTGTTAAACAATAAATGTCTGTTGAATTAACTTGGAATTTATATTAGTTACAGTATACATTATTTTTTTTTACAAAAAGAAAAATTAAACATTTCAATAAAAACTGTACATGTAATCATGTTTTAATCAATACATCAATTTTTGGCATATAAAAGCATTCTTGATTACAATATAGTAGGACAGTTTGGCTGGAGTGTTTCCCATTTTGCAGATGTAGCATTTACATATCACAAATGCTTGTGTGTTTTATCTTTAATTTAAAGATAAACCAAACTCCTTGAGTAGAGATTTTTCTCTCAGTTATGGGTGAATTTTTGGATGGTAGGTTCAAACTCAATTTTATGGTTTACTTAAAATTTTGTTTTTGGTTTACATTTAAGCTAATAGGTGATCCAGAATAGCTATTCAACTACTTGCTGTGTTGTCTGGTATTTTCATGGCCATTGTTTTCTTATTTGAATCTCATGACAATCCTAGCAGTGGTAAGTGGAAGGAGTCCCATTATATAGACGAGGAAGTACAAGCTTTGAACTGTTATGTGACTTTACTAAAACCATAAAACAAATGACAGCAGACTCCAGAAAACTAATATTTACTGAGCACTTATTTTTACCAGACACTGTTGTAGGTACGTTACATATTTTAGGGCATTTAATCTTTATAACAGTCTTACAAAGCAAGTTCTCTCAGTTGTCCCATTTTACATATGGGGAAATTGAGGTAAACTGCCCAAGGTCAGATAGCTGCAAAAGGAGAGGTATATATATTTGAACTAAGAATTACCTTCAAAACCCTCTTTTCTGATTTCAAATCCAGTGCATTTTCTAGAATCCTGCAGATGTCTCTTGGTTTATAAAGATGGCTCTGGAATTAATTATAAAGCAAAGCCTTAATGAACTGGAAGTTAAGGTTCTGCTAAAATATCAAAAAGAAGGTCAGAATCTTAAATGGTATTGCTCTAAAATTAAAAATCTGAAAACAGAATGCCATGATTTAGGAAATTATATCTGCTAATTATGAATTAATTTATGAAACTAGGTATATATTTTAAATAAAGGTGATTGGACACTTCTTCCTTTATTTCATCATAATAAAACAGTTTTCTTTGAAGGGGAAGGAGGAAGTACAGATTAATGGCAAAAACGAATCTCATTTTAAATCCCTAACAACTTTTTCTAATTGGTGGATATTTTTTTCCAATAAAACTAATTGCACTTTATTAGCTGTGACTGTGGCTTTGACTCTGAGCTCCCTTATTCTAGCCATCACGGAAAGTGTCTGCAAATGACTGTAGAGATCATATGAAGGGAAAAGCTTAGTACTACTGAATATAATCAATATATGCAATCAATTGATAATTCAATAACTACCTGCTCTGCTCCCATGCACACAGTTGCTCCTACTCAGAAACATCCATATTTATTTTTCAAGGAAGGGTTTTTAAGTCTGAATTGCCATATGGTTGTTCTCTTTAGCCATGCCTTAGAGTTGAGATGGGTTACTTTAATTAACACTTTTAATTCTACTTCCCATTTCTAGTTTGAAGTCACACTGGGGAACCTGGAACATGGTGAAGGTGCTCATTCTTACCCAGCTCTGTAGCTTCACTCAGTAGAGCCAAGTTCCTAGAGTTGGGGGATTCAGTAAGTCTGCAGGGGCAAGTGCTAGAGAGGAGCAGCACCTCTGCTCAGCTTCCTCTCCATTCCCTTCTGCTTTTCTCCTGTCATCTACCAACTTCGGGTCAGCTGCTAGACATATACGCCAGTCCTCAGGGCCTTTAAAATAATAACCATCGCTTTTCATAGGTTAACTGTTGTTTTTGTTGATTCACTTAACAAATCTTTACTGATCATCTCTAAAATACAAGACCTTGGGCTGGTTGCTCTAGGGTATGGAAAGATGAGTAAAACATGGGTTGTGCATATTGTCATCTAGTAGGAGAATGAGAGAAGTCCATAAGTGCAAAAGGAAAGTCTTCAACTCTGGCAATTCAGAAGAGAACATATTTGGACTAGTGTGAGAGGCAGAGGAAGGAAAGAAGAATAATTGAATAAAAAAAAAAAACTAGTATGGAAGAGGTGGCCTTTGAACTAAGCTTTGGAAGATGAATGGGATTTTTACAGACCATGGGGGTGGGGGTATTGAGAGGACACAGAGGCATCTTGGGCAAAGAAAGAACTTGAACAAAGGCTTTCATTGGTGTCTCTGAAAGATTCTTTTATGAATCATGATGGAATTACCTATACTACATAGTTTAAAGATGCAGAACTTTGCAATCATGATGTGATTTCAGTGAATGAGGAAAATTTTCCAAAATGAACTCAAGCTTGTACTTCATCTGCCTTAAATGTGAACTCATTTTAGTTATTGGGGAGAAAGTCTATCAAAATGACATAGTAAATATTCAGACCCTCCTTATTACCCTGCCCATATATCTACATATAAGCCAGAATCCCATATACATTTTGTTCACTTTATATTCTTTCAAATTGCAACTTTTGATATTAGAGTACATGGATTTTGTTTATATACTTGTTTATTCAACTTAAAGCATTCACAGCATTAGGCATTGCTAGAGGATAGGTATTGTAGGGCCCTGGCTTTTAAATGTTTTAAGACTACCACCAACAGTGACAAATACATTGAACTTGGCAATCACATATATCCGTGTAACGAGAGAGTCATGAAGTAACACTTATTCTTACTATGTACGATGCATTTTGATATTCTCTACCTATTTCTTTTCTTCTTAATTCTTAACTTCCGGGTTGAAACCTGCAGTTTAAAACTTACTCTAGGGTACACAAAAGAGGAACTTACAGGGAAATAAGGCATATACTTATCAACATCTGCAATACAAAACTGACACTGCCCTTTGGAGGGGGGTAAGGCCACATCCAGTTTAGAGAGTAAAATATTCATGGCTGAATGGCATTTGCAATGGATCCTGGGGAAGGAGAGTTTCAGGAAGAAGAAATTAAAGGGAGGAAAATCTATGTGGAAGGAAGACTGTGAATAGAAATATGGAGGAATAAAGTAAGGCTTGTTTGAAGTTGTCATTGCAGGGTGGGAAAGGACTGCACTCCTGCAAGGGGGAGGAAGACAAACTGCGCCACTAACAGCTTAGTCTCCACGGGGATGCCTCCCGGGAGAGCCCCCTGATTCTCTTGGGGTCCTTTGTAAATCAGTTGCTGCTGGACATGTCCAGGCCACGGTTTTCTTCAGGCCCCCTTGTTTAGGCTTCCAGGCCCCTTCATAGTGTCAGAAAATTCCATAGGTCCCTATTTTGGCCGTCAGATCCCCGGACCTTTTCTTCCCACCCTAGCATTTTAAACCGCTATCACTTTGGTCAGTTCCTTAGGCTTAAAGCGGCTCACCACGACACACAGACGAATGGAGAGCAAGTCACATGCAAGGGAGACATGCACGCACGCGGAGAGCTCCAGGTATCCTGGAGCTGATTGGTTGAGAATAGCCCCGCCCTCCCGTGGCTGTGCTTACTCTCATTGGCTAAAAGCAACCATGTGGTTGGCTGAGGAGGCTTTCATTGGTTGAAAGTCTCAGCACGTGCTCCGAGTGGGGGAAAAAGCCTCAGCTCATATGTCCTGCGGCTAGGTTTGGGAGAGCGTGGCTTGCAGGGCTAGCAGGGGCCCACAGGCTGCAGAAGCCGGTGGCCAACATGGAGCGTCCACTGGAGCCCGGAGCCCTGTGTGGGAGAAGGCCTGTGGGAGACGGTTTAGTTCAGGGTGCAGCAGTTGAGGACTCACGCTTGGCGATGTCTGAGATGCGCGTTGGATGAGCTCGTTGGATGGGTTTTAACCAAATGTCTTTTGATGACAATGAAGATGAGCATTATGTGTGGGGAAATGATTCCTTCCTGTGTTCCAGATTTTCTTTTGTCAAAACGTAGGAGGGTTGTAAAATGGTAAGAATCTATTTTGAGAGAATGTCCTTGTGAACCAGAATGGGTCTAATCAATAGCACTTTGGATTAGCAATTTGAACGAGGTCCTTTGGCTCCGTCTAGGTTAAAAATTAGTCAAATTAAGGAAAAACAAAAAACCTCACTCTTCATATGGAATGCAAGTTTTTTGGTGTGTGCAAATGAAAATTTCAATCTGGAATAGACTTGCCTCTTTAAATTTTCCTTATTTTGGGAATAAAGCCTTGGTGGCAAAATCAAGGCCATAAAAGATAATTTTAATATCATTTAATGGTAACATAATGCTTCCTTGTTTTATTACAAAGTGAAATCCATAAAACTTATTTTTCAATGTTGGCTGTTCCTTTTTGTCTGGTAATTTAATTGAGGTTTCTGAATTCAACTGGCTCCAACCCTTTTTTTCTGTTTGGCCCAGGGCAGCTCACGATTTTTCTCATTTCCTATTCTCAGTCTTGGTTTAATCACTTATAAAATGACAGCACTTACACTGGCCTACCTCATAAGGTTGTGATGTTAAGTAATAAAAGTGTCAATTGCTCTGTGAATGCCAAGTGTAGTTCTTTTATACCTTTTGCTTTCTTAAAAATGTCTCTTTTTTTTTCATAAACAAGGGAAGACACAGAAAGACCACATGGGGTCAGGTTCAGCCATCAGTGTGGTACAGAGTTCTGTTCCTGGTCATGGGAACCCAGGGATGTTTTTGAGTGGAGATTGGTAGTTTGTCTTAGTTGTGCATCATAGTCTCGCAGACTCATGGTTGGACTACTAACATGTGGATATAAGAACCATTACATAATCTTTGATGTTTCACTGAGAATGTATTGTATTGTTACTGCTGCTGACCGGTGTTGAAGTATAACACCAGAGAAGCACGCCTAGGCAAGTTTAGAGTGGAAAATAGAAGTTTATTAAAGGACAGCAGAAAAGACTTCTCCCGGAGGAAGAAGGGGACCCAAGAGATGGAATCCGTGGAAGTGCGGTTGTTTCCCCTTTTTATAGTTTTCGGTGTTGGAATATAGGTGGGAAGGCCCAAGGGGTGGGACACAGGTGGGCCAAAGAAGTAATCTGGGCAGGAAGGACTCCTGAGGCAGCATCTTCAAGTTTGCTGTTCATTAACATTTCTTTGGGATGAGCTGTCTTCAAATCTGCTGGGGCTGTTCATTAACATTTCTTTGGGATGGGCTGTCTTCGAATCTGTTGGGGGCTGTTTCCTGGACTTCATTAACATTTCAAGAGTTGCTCAACTTTTCAGGGGATTCATTCTCATGGCCTCCATTTTAGATCTCACTGGATATTAGACTCGATTTACCTAACTACACTGACTGCCTAATTTTAAATCTGGCTTCAGTATTACCAACCATTACAGCAAATGACTTCATTTGGCACTGTGGGTCTCATTAAATTATGTCAGGCTAATCATAATTTAGGTTTACTAGAAAGAAAACACACAGACCAGGGTAAGAGGATACCACACCACCAAAGAAACGAAATGGGTTTAATCGGAGGAAATGACACCTGGAGACATGGTGGGGGACCTCAAGATTTGAAGGTGTTTCACTGAGTTGGGGGAATAGTCGTTCTGGTGGTTGCTCAAGGGTGCAAGCCAGCATTTCACGGGCTGTGGTGTGGGCTCTCAGAGCATGCCGATTTCCTGACTCTCTAGAAAGATATTCCTGGATAAGCAGACCAGGAGCAGAGGGTTCCCTCCAAGAATCTTTCCATCTCCCAAATTCTGATTGTTTCCATCACTGGGAGCAGGAGACAAAGGGTTCAGAAGTCTTTAATTGTATTCACTTGTGTATTTCCCCCTCACACGTGGAGAAAGGCAGGGAGGGTTTTTAAACTTCTTCACATAATTTCTCCCCGGGAGACCCATTGTTAGCAGAGGTAAACAAAGATGACTGTAATTTGGAGACCACGCTAATGTAGCAACTCAGTTTAGAGTTATGTGTTTAACTTGATGGTGAAAATAATTTTATTTTTCCTTTTTTATGGACAGGAAATTAGTTTTCGAAAATCCCCTAGAGGCCCGTAATGGGAGCCTGTTAGTCTTAGTTAAATTTTTCTTGTCATACCTGTGCTGTTTACCTGAGTTATGAAGTGACATAACAAATTTTCTGTCAGTGTTCACTGAAATGTTAATTAGTTGCCTGGCAGTTTAAGTGGGGGAGGGGGAGCTTTCTATACAGTGTGTATCATCATCAGTTTTAGGAAACAATCTGTTTGTTTTCAAATTTCAGAATATGTGTTTTTCTGTAGAAGGAATCTAGAGGAAGAAAAGACCCAGGGTGCAGAAGGCTATTTTGAGAGCACAGGTCAGTCTGTTTCACTCTCATTTAGGAAATTGCTTCTTAAACTTTAATGTGCACCCAAATAGCCTAGGGATCTTGTTAATTAACATGACCAAGATGGGGCCGAGTTCTGTCATCCTTAACAGCTCACAGGTAGTGGCACGGGCCCCCAAACCAAGCTTTTAGTTGGAAGGAGTAAATGGTTAAAAAATCCTTGGAAAAGAAACTCTTTCAAAATATTACATTTTTCTTATCCCTGTTTGGGGGATACTTTTGTGTAATAACATCACAGTTTCACAACGACAGAAGGATACATTTAGATGCAGCATCTATTTTATTTCTGTGAATCTTCCTAATACCATTCTGAGGAGTGAGGGGGTGGTTAATTGCATCCGAGTGGGGATGTGGTGGGAGAAAACATCAAGACCTAAGTAAACACCATTTGTAATAAATCGGCTAATCACTTTTTACAGCTTCTCAGTTCTCAGATGTCCTTCAAAGTCTGGGTCCTGCATCAGGAGTGAATGCTGGGAGCAGTGGGATGTCTTCTGCTTCTGGTCTTGCAGGGAACCTCACAGTAACTTCTGGAGGTGTCCAGGATTCAGAACAAACATCCTCATTCTTTCCTGGTCATTCTCTCTTTGGGAGGAAAGGAGTGGGGGCCAGGAGTGGGGACTCAGGGGGTGGCAGTGGGAGGCAGGGTAGCTATTTATAGAATTTGCTGCACTGCCCCTGGCCATAGCTGCAAATTGCAACTTTCCCAGTATCCTAGAGGAAATAACAGCTCAGACTCCAAGCAGAATCAGTGGTAGGTCTGGGGCACCTCAGTCAAGAACTTTCTATCCCTGCATGGCCAGCCATCCTCCCCCTCAGCCGTTTAGCAGAGTACCAAGTCCATTAGGTGATCCAACTTAACAGTTTCCGTGCTTAATTTCCAGTTCCTGTGTAACTGGAAAACTAGATTCATATGGATGGGACTGAGGAAAGAGCACAGTTGACTTTGCATGTTCTGTGAGATTGGTGGGAAGTTCATTGGCTTTATCTGCATAATGAGGGTATGCATATGTACTATATAGGCAAACACGTGTACCCACTTACATTTCTGTTCTCTGAGACGGGCGCACCAGGAGAAAACCAGATGGGGTTTAAGCAATGTGCAAATTTCAGATTTGGACAAAAAAGCTGAATTTTTAGGAGGAGTAGTTTAATAAATAGTTTAATAACTTAAATCTTGCAACCTGGCACGTGTATGAACTGTTGGAGGTGGAATGTGCCACAGAGTCTGGCATTGTTTGGAACTGTAGTTCTTATTTATGCTTCTAGGGACTGTGATATTGTCTCAGACATCATGGACTATTATGATATCTGACTAATTGAGTTTTACCATTCCTTATAACATGTAACATTATTTTCTACTAATTTAACTTCCTATAGATTGGGGGAGGAGAGGAGGAAACTATTGTCCTCAAGCTCGAACATAGGTCAGGCCTATGATAAGGCAAGCATTTGGTTGTTGTTTGGTTTGCATTAATGTCATGAAATTGATGCATTTTCTTTTCACATGAGAGAAAACGCTACTCATTAGCAATCAATATACAATGCAAGTAACCAAATAGGTGATTTAGAACTCAAAAAAAAAGGACTATCTTGCTGGGTGTGGGGGACACATGATTGTAACTCCAGTGGCTTTGGAGGCTGAGGCAGGAGCCTCACAAGTTCAAAGCCAGTCTCATCAATATAAGGAGGCCTTAAGCAACTTGGCGATACCCTGTCTCAAAATTAAAAATTTTAAAAAAGGGCCTGGGGATGTGGCTCAGTGGTTAAGTGCCTCTGGGTTCAATCTCTAGTACAAAAAAAAAAAAAAAAAAAAAAAAGGCACGATCCTAAACTCAGTGGTTGGCTCTGTTGGGTTAAGAGATCCTTAAGAACAAATGCAACCAACAGTGGCCAGCTGCGTTCTGAACTTCCGTTGTGTTACATAGACTTTTGGTTGGGGTCCCTGTCTTGGCTGAGAAGATAGGTCGCTAGCATGTCCCTAGTGGCTTCTTTTCCTACCAGCCATATCCTATGGCAGGGACCTCCTGGTGTCACTTCTTGGAACTGCTGATGTAGAAAGTGGCACTGGAGCACGGGGACTTGACCTCAGGCTGAGAAGCAGGCACCTCTGTGGTCGCAGACTCTGCAGTTTATTGACATGGAGGCTCAGGGTTTCCTGGAACGGGGCAGATAAACCTTCCCTTCCAGTCTTTCAGGACCCGAATGCTTTGGTCCTTCCATGTTCTGAAATGCCCTTTCTCACCCCTCTCCTGTATTGTAATGAAGATTGATCCGAGGAGGGCACAGCCTTAGAGACCCTCTGAGCAAAGTGACAGCTGCCTGTGCTCCCCAGGACATAGACTGCAGCCCCGCAGAAACAGGAGCACTTCAGCTACAAGAAGAATCTCGCAGGTAAACAGTTCACCTGGCGCACCAGCTGCAGCGCTAGCTGTGTGACCGACTGCAGGATGAACCCTTTGGCCTGGGCCCAGGTTTAGCAATGCAGCTGAGGTTCATGGAGTCCAGGGCAGAGCTGTGCTCAGTCTGCTGTGTCCTTAGAAGTACGGCTAGGCACAGAGGTCAGCCAGCCAGTGCCAGGAGGACTCTCCTATCGCATGACTTCATTGAAGATGGTTCGTTCTCTAGCATATGATACAACTTTCTCTGAGAACTATACCTCTTACGTGAATTGAAATTTATTTTAAAAAAATAAATTTAGTAGAGTTGGATACCTTTTTGGTGGAAGAGCTGGTGAATTTTATCTACCACCTAGCCACCCCTTCCCCCAAATTAAACTTTCAAGGCTTAGTTAACACGTTCCAAGTATAGGAATTAAATATTTATAAGTCTGAAAAGAAGCATGCCCATTTGATTTCTAATGTTTAGGTACATAATTAGTTACATAAATTAATTCTATTCTTTACTTTGATCCCTCAGCAGGCTGAAAGTCATATTTTAGGGCCCTAAAATATTTCACACAATAAGGAAGCACAGTACATATATAATGCAGAAGGCTTCAAGATACTTTTTTTTCCTCTGGATTTATAGGTTTCTGGATTGAGGTGAGCAACCATGTCTTTAGCCAGACTCAGAAGTGGACAGACCACATTGCTAGTCCCTGATGTGCTTATACTTTAGCTTGGAACAGATTAATTCAAATAGTCTGTGCAGAGTTCTTACCTGCAGAGGATCCTGTGGAGCACATAAAAGGAGATTTGGAGATTTCCTGGAGGAAGTGAGAACCAAGTCTTAAAGGATGAACAGGAGTAGCCAGGCCCGGAGCAGGGGGATGTGGTAGGAGGAGTCATGTGAGCCAAGGCAAAGAGGTGAAAGATGGCAAGCTGTGGGCCAGAGCAGTGGTTAGCGCAGGTACCTTCCAACCCGTGGCATTCAGTAGGGAGAGTGGGAGAGAAGGTTGGGGACTGGAATGGGACCAGTTCTGAGAGGGCTTTGCGTGGCTTTCTGTAGAGCTGGAACATTTCCCATTAGGTAATGGCCATCCACACCGAAGGCTATGGGCAGAGAAACAAAATGATCACATTTTTATTTTGTCATTTCTAGCAGGCATCGGCTCTGAATAAGTCTGGTGGAGGTCAGACAGGGAAGACTAGAGCAGGAGATGGGTAGGGCTGGGTGGGAGGGGATTCTAGACTGTCCAGCCTGCGTGATGAGCTGGGAGACACAGGAGGCCGAGCAGCCGCGGGGAGGTGCACACTCTGCGTCTACCTGCATTCAGTGCCCAGGACCACACAGGTAGGAAGCTTGTGCACCTGAGCCCGGGCTTTCGGAAGGTTGGGATGTATTAGTGTACAGGTGTTGGTGAGAGCCAGGAACTGGGGCAGATGGTCACTGGGGGCCAGAGGGTGGGGAAGGCTGCAGTGGAATGAGACTAGGAGAGCGGGGTCCCTGTGAGCTCCAGTGCCTTCGCCGTCACCTAAGGTGAGATCCCGGAGGCGTGTCTGACGGGGCAGCGGAGGTGGAAGGATGCATGGGGGGAGGTAAAGTGTGGCTTTGAATGTTCTCACTCTTGAGGGGAAGGAAGGAGGAAGGTCTCTGAGGAGGAAGGGGCGGGTCATACCAGAGTAAGAGGAAGATACCAGAACGACATCGATGTGGATGTCGTGGGTAGGGAACTCTTCCGCTCTCTCTCTCAGGCCTATGTCTATGAGGAATGGAGATTCCAGAAAATCTTCAAAGTGGATGGTATCCAGTGCGAGTCTGTACAAGGTGAATGATAGGTGCTTCATGGTTACTTCTGAATAAGCCATTTAATGAACAGTCTGCATAAGCCACTTTAGCATAAATCTCTGTCACACTCTGTGTAATTTCATTAGAGTGTTTTGAAAGTCATTTTGATTCAGAAGTAATTGGGTGAGGCCTCATCGCTAGGGAAAATTATCGAACTTGTCTAATTGTGGAGTATATTAAATGGATTTTAAAAACATTGTGTTCAGGCGCGAAAGACTGACAGTCCGGAGCTCCAGGGTGTGGGTATGATGTTTGGTGGCAGTATTATCTCCTTGGATAGTAGGGCTCTTAGGCCAGCCGCTTCAGTGAGCTGTAGTGTCTCTTACATGTCAGGAAGGGTCACGAGCCCTTTACATAGGCTATATTATCTCATTTAATGTTCTCAGCCTGGGAGGTAGGGTCTGTTCTTCCCCATTTTGCAGAGAAGGAAGAAAAGCCACCAAGTCTCACAGCGAGTGTGGCGGAGCTGACCCCTTCACTCAGGCAATTACACATAGCCACTGTCCTATAATAAGTGTATCTAAATGACAGAACGGTCAGGCATGAGTTCTGAGATCCCATCCCACCTTAAAAAGTTTGACAGATAAACATACGTCAGCTATGTTCCCTATCACACGCACACACAGTCTCCAACTGTTTCAGCGTAGTATCCATGGAAAAATGTCTTGAGATTTATTTTGGACCTTTTAAACTCGGAGAAATGTAGAACACGGTATCCAAGCTATTGTATATTTTGGGCTGGTGGAATTCTAGGGAAGCAGGCTTCCCTCTGTATGAATTGTCTGTCATTCATTATCACTTCAGGTTGTGTTTCTTGTCCATATTTAAAGTGTAAAACACACTGACTATATGTTTCCATTAAACCACTAACTGCCAAGTTTTGTGGATGGAGGAAATAGTAACAACTGCTTGCTACAGCTGGTCATATCTACCAGGACACCTAAATGTGACTTTATTAATGGCAGTAATGATGGTGCAGCAATCAAATCAGTAGACCTACCTTATGAAAGGCATGTGAAATTGGGTATGGGGGCTTTTTTGATGTAGATGATCTTGCCTCTTTAGATGCTACACGAGGTTAGACTATCTCTTCTAGCTGTATGACTCTGATTCGATACAAAGTGTTGCTTTGGTAACATGGAAGGAGTGAATGCATTTAATTTATGTCATGAGAGAGTTTAGGTAAAGCAAAGCTAATAGATTCCTGGCTTAAGGGACTGTGACATATTGAAAGAGATGACAAAAATAACTGTAAATGTCTTCTCTGAACATCTGTGAGAATAAGACAAATTTTAAGATAGGTTTAAAAATCCACTTGGCAGGCAAAATTCTACAAAGGCAGCCCTTGAAAATGGAAGGGCAAAGGGTTTCAAACCAGCCTGCAGGGGGTTCAGACTCTGACCTGCCATTTTTTAGTTGTGCTATCTTAAATAACTTACCCTTTTTTTGGGCTCCATTTTTATTATTTTTTTTTGGTACCAGGGATTGAACCCAGGGCACTTTACCATTGAGCCACATCCCCAGCCCTTTTTATTTTGAGACAGGGTCTCACTAAGTTGCTTAGGGCCTCACTAAATTGCTGAGGCTGGCTTTTAACTTGCAACCCACCTGCCTCAGCCTCCGGAGCCACTGGGATTACAGGTGTGCGCTACCACACCTGGCTCAGTTTCCTTATGTTTAAATGGAGATAATACTACCGATTTGTTTTAAGGGTTAAATGAGATAATGTGCATAAATAGCCTAGCACATAGTTCAAAAATGGTAATTTATTATTAAATTCTTTCTTCCCTTCACACAATTTCTAAATGTTTTAAATAGCACCTGTATTCAATGGCTCCATCCATTCTGTTGCTTGCAGATATTTAGAAGCGTTTATTTGAGCCATTGTTTGGTTTTTATTTACTTTTTAATTGGTATCTTTTTCCCCAAGTCTGGGCTTGTTTAATGGCTACGGTTAAATAGTCTAATATTTTCTTCCATTGAGAGCAAAGTTTTTTTTTTTTTTTTTTTGGGTGTGTGTGTGTGTGTGTGTGAGAGAGAGAGAGAGAGAGAGAGAGAGAGAGAGAGAGAGAGAGAGACTTCTTAATGTGCCTCATTGCTAATATAAAGAGCAATATGTATTGTAGGTGCTAAAAATAACTGCCTTTTTATAAATATATATGCATTTTAATTAAAATATAAAGTTAAAACACAGGCAAATGAGTGGAGCAAATCTGATATTACATTATTTAATATTAATTATTTAGGTGACCTTTAGGTGCAAAGACTTTTGATAGCTCCAGTGACATAATTTCTAGAAATTCTCTTCCACTACTACCAAAGTGAGGTCTTTTCTCCTATTTCAGATGGATGCCTGCACCTCACTTCCTGTCCCTACCTGGGTCCATACCTGCATGCTTGCTCACTTTCTGCACCTAGAAAGACCCCAGACTCTCCAGTTGAATTATAGCATTTTGTGGTGTAGGTGTACAAAACTTGAATCACGTGTGTTCAGCATTCTTGTAGACCTCAAATTTGGGTGCTTTCTGTTCTATTGATTCCTTTCATTCTTTTATAAGTGCATTAATTGCTGCTGTAGAACTTAGGATAGCTTAACATTGAATTGCTCAGTTTTAGAAAACTCGGAGATGAGTCATTATATGCTTCTTTTATACTAAACTAGGGAATCAATATCTCCAAGTTTGATTGATTCTTTCAGTGCTGGCTTTTCAACCCATGGTCTCCTGCATGCAAGGCAGGGTTTTACCACTGATTAATGGCATAGAGCTACATCCAGAGCCTGCTTAAGTTTTTTTTTTTTTTTTTTTTTTTTGGGGGGGGGAGTTGTTTTTCCTCTTGGTGACATCTGTGGGGGTTGTCTAACTACAGATATTAAAATGACACAGTGGGCTACACTTTAGGGGTTTGTATTGGTCAGCTTCTGTCAGGTGATGCTGCAGTAATAAAGACCCCCCCAGTCTCAGCGGCTTACAATGACAAGGGATAGTTCTTGTTCATATTCCGTGGCAGTTCAGGGTCAGCTCTGCTCTAGTGCTTCTTCTATTCCAGGGCCCAGGCTGAGAGGGTGTGCCCTCTTTGGAACATGCCATCTTCTTATTGGAGGAGAAAACGGAGGTTCTGCGGGATGTGGCCCATGTCCTGTGGCTCCCACTTTGGCTTGATAAGTCATAAGGATGAGCCTGACATCAGTAGGGCAGGGGAAAAAAATCTCTTGCCAAGCAGCACTGCAAGTCACATGGCACCCAGCAGGGGTGCACGTCCTGTTAGAGGAGAGTGGTGAGAAATTGGAAACAGTGATACAGAATTCTATGCCATTCATCAGAATCTTTCTTTTGGTGAATTAGTATTTTTAAATTAAAGCAACAAGATTCCAAAAGGAACTTCCAGAACTATCTGTTGGTGTATTCTTTTATATCATGAAAGATCTCTGCCTTTTGGTCTATGTGCATTTTTTGGTGGGATGGGGGAGGGCTGAACCCAGGGGCACTCTGAGCCACAACCCCAGCACTATTTTGTATTTTATTTAGAGACAGGATCCCATTGAGTTGCTTAGGGCCTTTCTGAGTTGCTGAGGCTGCTGAACTCTCGATCCTCCTTCCTCAGCCTCCCTGGTCTGAGTTCTTTTTACTGGCACTTATTACCTCTTCAAATTTCCATGACAAAAGAGGATACTGTCCAAAAAAAGCTGATGAAGTGTTTCCATCTGAAGAGTGGAAGAGTGAACGTTTCCTTGTGGTGGGCGTGAAATATTAGGGAAATATTTTTTGAAAGTGTGTATTTATTGAGTATTTGCCTTCACTTTAATTAGCTTCTGATTCTTAAATTAATAATTTGATTTTGCTTGCCACTGACAGATTAGAATCAAATTCTGAGTGAAGAATAAAATCCATTCCTAAATTGGAAGGGAATCAATTATTTGATATACAGGAAAAAATGTTTTATTGTTGCTTTCTTTAACCCAGGCTTTATTTATATCTTGAGCCTGGTTTTGACTTTTGGAGCAAAACTAAACAGGAAAAGGAGGTATGTGAGCTCACATGTAGACAGGGAGTGGAAATCCACCATTGGTGCAGGTGAGGGATTGAAAGTGTGTTTCATGTTTTCTGGAATTTAGTAGGAACTCTCCGCCTAGGTTTACCTTCTCCTATATTGTACCTTCTAAATTTTATAACCAACAGGGACTGTATTCATGTCCTCAGAAAAGAAAGAAATATAATGCATTTCTGTAAAGTAGGACAACTTTTCTTTCTGTATGTGTTTGGTTTATATGATCTAAGACCTATGCTCAATATTATGGGAATAAGATACCACTCTACATTAATTTCAATGAAATTGATGGAGGAAAGAGTCTATACCAATATTGTGAAATACTTAATGATGTTTGAAATCTTTGAGAGACCTGGGCAAAGGAAAAATAATAAGCAAAATAAATGAAAATGTGGTCATTGCTTTCTAGCCTGATCATCAGGATAAAGTATTTTGAACTGATTGCAAAGTACTTTGCAGAAAGCCCATTAGAGAGAATTAAAACAGAAAGATTGCTATTCCTTAATGGTTCAGCGGAAGATCTTTTTCTGCTTCCAAATCTTTTCTAATTCTCATCACATAACCTTCTTGGTTGTATAAACAACAGGTTCTTTCCCTCTATATTGTCCAGAGCTGTGTGTATACCAGGAAACATTCTCTTAAGCAAATATCATAGATGGTTTAAAAAGCCAAAGTAAATCCTGCATTTTATATTTCTATATCTCAGGTTGAGATTAATCAATTTAAAAGAGCAAAGTTTTTAGGTACTCTTGCATGATAGCTCATGCATAACTTTTGCTTGCTTTTTGTGTATTTGCTTTGTGATCTTGTTTAGTGAGATTGTGGGGTCCAAGTGTGTATGTATTCATGAGGATCTTAGATCAGATCATGTCATCTGCAAATGCAGAGAGTTTTGCTACTTCCTTTCTAAGTGGCTTTCTTTCTTTTTATTTCTTTTTTTTGCATGGTTGACCTGGCTAGAATCTCTTGGAGCATTTTGAATGGTGATTAGAAGCTCTTAGTCATTCCTGATTGGGCATGGCATTATCTTTTGGATTTTCAAAGATGCCCCTAGTTAGGTTGAGATGTTTCCTTCTATTCTAAGTTTGTTGAGTGTTTTTATCACTAGCAGTGCTTGTTTTTGTCCGAGGCTTTTTCTGCTTCTATTGGGATGATCATTTGGGTTTTGTTTTTTATTCTAATAATGTAGTTTCATATATATGTATATATATTTTTAAATATTTTATTTTTTAGTTATAGGTAGACACAATATCTTTATTTTGTTTTTTATGTGGTTCTGAGGATTGAACCCAGAGCCTCACGTATGGTAGGCAGGCGCTCTCCCTCTGAGCCACAACCCCAGCCCTGGTTTCATATATTAACTAATTTTCATGTGTTGAACCAACCTTGCATTCCTGGAATATCTTACTTGGACCTGGTGTATGATTCTTTTGTGTGTTGCTGGGCTCATTTTGCTAACTTTTTTTTTTTTTTTGAATGATTTCCTTTTTTAAACACAACTTTTATCAGTTTCTTCTATGATACTGGAAGCTCATGAACACTGATGAGAAAAATAAAGGAAACATGACTTTCCCATGACTTCCACATGGAAATATGAAGGATTATTTCTGCATACATTCTAAATGACTGTTCTTTAAGTAGACATAACAACATCTCAAAATATGCCTACCTGATTATTCAAGTTCAGGAACTTTTACATAATGATTGTCTAAAGAAATTTGACTTGGCATGTGCTTAAGAAATTCCCACATATTTCTTAATATAACACACTTAGAATTTAGGTTCTGACCCTGTACATAGTTGTTCCATATTTTTAAGCTGTTTCCTAATCAATAAACAGGATTATGAGGAAGTCAATAGAGCATATGAATATGCCTGTGAATGTGATGAAATGAGCAAAACATCCCAGAATCTCCCCTGTCCTGACCAGACATTGCACGTCCTCCTCCTCCTCTGTGGGGCACTCATCCAGGGCATCTGTGATGGCGCACAAAGGCCCCGCGATCTGGTTTCTAAGCCACCATTCCAAAAGTTCTCAACTTCTCCACAGCTTCATTTTTTCATTTGAAAATGCAGATGGCAGATGTCTTGCCCAACTCCAAGGGCCATTGTGAGGGGTTAAAATGGCATAACCTATGGGAATAACTTGCAAACTACCCAGACCTATATAAATGTAAGGATGCCATTTCTTTCCATACCTCTTGACTTCCCAACAAAGATACTTTCTTATTAAAGGGTTAGTAGCCAGACATTGGAAAAATTCCAAAACATGATCTAGAAATATCTCCCTTCAGTAGAACAAACTTGGTAATAGATGCAAGCTGACTGACCAGGACCTGAATTGTTAATGGGGTCATTGCATTGTCCTTCAGTAAAAAGAACCATTGTCCTGTTCTTCTCACCATTAGGTTCTATTAGATGTGTGAGTCCTTAAGACAATACAGCCATAAGCTTCAAAATTCTCACAAGCCAGATATGTTATCTCAAAAGGTTTTCTGTGGTTTCCTTAGCAAATAAACGGGGTTGGAACTTGGTGTCCCAGTATTTGACTGAGTTTGAATTCTATGATTTTTCTGACCACAGTAAATCAAGTGCTGACATCTTGAAGCCCTGTAGGAGGTTCTTTGGAGCAAGACATAACCCAATGTCTGCACAAGACCTGCCAAATAGCCCAACCACAGCTGTAAATGCACTTCAGCCTGGCTCACCCGTTTTGTCAGCAGAGTGCAGTCACACTGACCCATGAATCACAAGTGCATTGAGCACCTACTATGTGTGAAATACTACACTGGCTTGGGAACCCAGGAAGTCATGTGGCCCCTGCTCTAAAGAAGCATACTGTCTGGTTGGAGAGATACCAGTAACTGTGAAATGGGCTGTAAGGCCCAGACTTGCAGACTATGAGCTCTATCTTGAAAGGACCTTACAGATCATCTTTCCATCCCAGCTTCCTGTGTTTACAGCAGAGAAAACTGATCCCTGTAACTAAATGCTAATGTCTGTGATGTAGACCGGGACTGCTCAAACCTAGCTGCTTCTCAAAATCAAGCAAGGATCCAGAATCCTTGAGGCTGGGCCCTAGGAATTTGTATTTGGGCCCCACAACTGGCTTGTAGATTTGGCAATGGTAACAGTCAGACTGAGTGTGGTTTGGAGTTTAGGGTATATAAGTAATGTGGCCATGCACGTGGCACACAGGGTGGGGAAGATTGCAGTGGACTGGAGCTTTGGGTCTGGGGCACTCAGACCTGGGAATAGGCAAGGTTGAGACCATGAGAAAGATATTCTACGTCACTTGACTCTCCTGGGAGGCAGAGGGCTACCGGGGATTTTGTACATTTGGTTTGAAAAAGAGTTGTATGTAGGGGCTGGGGATGTGGCTCAAGCGGTAGCGCGCTCGCCTGGTATGCTCGCGACCCGGGTTCGATCCTCAGCACCACATACCAACAAAGATGTTGTGTCCGCCGAGAACTAAAAAGAATAAATATTAAAAAAAAAAAGAGTTGTATGTATCCTTCTGCTTACAAAACCTGATAATAACTCAAACTTTTAAGTTGCACGAAAGCACTTAGTTGCATTGCAAGTAATTCTGCATTCTCAAATTCATTGTATTTGACTGTGCATGATTTTTCCCCTAGTTTATCCTCCGTATCATGGTTAATATCTCCACTGTCTTTCCTGAATTGTTTTGAGACAGCCACTGATGATTCTGTATGCCCAGTTACTATATTTCCTGGTAATAAAGGAAACTGATATGCAATGAACTAATAAATCTATCAGGATAAAGAAGTGTACTAGGGAAAATCAGGGTAAACATCTAATATTTATAAACTATTGAAAATTATTTTGTCCAGGAAGTGAGTTAACTTTGTGGTCCTTTAGATATTATTGAGGTACATGAAATTAGAGACTACCTCTAAAGTTTCTTAGAGTAAATGAATTGATTTATCCAGTGTATATAAGAGGACACCAAACTGAATTTCCTGTCTGTGACAAAAATCGGTTTTGTATTGATGTCTATTTTATAGATGTGTTCATTTCACTGTCAAACTGTTAAACACAGGGAGGTGTTTTTGTTTGTTTGTTTGTTTTTGGAGGAGGGGGACACTGTGACAGTTCTCCCAGGTGTGACTAGGTTGAAGACAGGAACCACAGAGCAACAGCCAGGAGCAGGGCCTGGAGTTCCCGTCCTTCACTCTGCCACTCGGTCCCCCACTCTGCCACTCGCTAGCTGCATAACTGTGGAAAAGAACAATACCTACCTCAAAGATGCAGATCGTGTGGGCATCGGGGGGAATGAACGTGTGTGAAGAGCTGGTACCAGGCGAGGGCACAGCGTGCGTTGAGCTGTTAGTAGTTGTCCTTGTGGCGGTGCCCCTGCACCCAACCTGGCACATGGCATGTGGTCATTGTACATTAAAAAAAAAAAAATGTGGGACTGAATCAATTGTGGTAAACTTTTGTGAAGGTATTTTTTTCTTTAAGCCGTTTCCATCACGAGTATGCCCAAGGCGTCAGTAATTTGTAGTGAATGGTGTAATTAATGGGATGAGTATTTGGCTTAGAGGGTCTGTGTGGTCCTGAGCAGCAGCTCTGGGGCTCGGAGCCTTTGGATGAAGCCGGAACTCTGTGGCTTCCACTGGAAGTTAGAACCTGCGCCAGCACCCAGACCGCCTGATTCTCAGGCCGGGAGAGGCGGGGAGCACTCTCCTGGGTCTGTCCTTGGGCTGGCTGCCTCTCTGTCTTTGTTCTCTGCCTCTGTCTGTCTCCAGCCTGTGTCCCCTGCTGTCTTCGGTGCCCCCTTCTCTCTCATCCAACTCGATCTGCCTCTGAGCCCTGCAGCCTGCCGTTCCTCAGCGGCAGGTCAGGAGACCCTCTCCCTCCTCTGCGTCTCCCTTTTTTCCTTTTTGCCTTTTCTGAGAAGGAAGCCTGCAGCTTTCATCAGATCCCAGAGGCATCGTGACCCTGCCCTGTGCAGCAGCCACTTCCCATGACAGGCAGAGGCTGGGGGGAGGCAGAGGCTGGGGGAGCCTGAGGACAGCGCGACTGAGATCCTTTGTTAGTGTTTCCAGGTGCTGCTGGAGCGTGGGCACTGACGGGTGCTTGGCAGAGCCATTCTGAGGCAAAGGGACTGGACGGCAAGACACGGCTGAATCCCTTCCTGGCCGCTGCACGGGCTGGGGGCTCGAGTGAGGTCACCTGAGCATGAACACAATGCCAGCCGTGGTCTGGAAAGTGAGCCACTCAAACCTCAGCGCCTGCAGGGCGCTCCCCCCTCTGTCGTGCCAGGAGGCACGGTGGGAGTCAGGTGGCTTCCCTTGGCCTTAATTGCCAACGAGCTGATTGACACAGACTTTCTCCTAGCTCCACACAACTGCTCCAAGAGAAATGTCCTTGTTCTCTGCTTAAAACCAAATGCAGGGGGCCGATGTGGTCTATAAGGGCTTAGGAATTCCGGTGCCCTCTTAGGAGAGCCATTTTACAAAAATGCATCTCGCACTGTGTCTCAAGGACTCTGCAAGTATTAATTTGAGTTGTCCTGAAGGTCACGGCTCAATGACAAAACCATGACCTGGTAGCTTCACGTATCCCTTTTAGAGCTGTAACGTGGTCCCCCAGTTTCCCTCTTCCATTGTGCAGTTTTCAAATTGACCACACAAAAGCTTCAACGTGACTGATGGCAGTGTGCTTCGGCTGCTGTGGCAGGAGCAGGGACGTCTCATATAGTCCTGGTTAGACAGCAGGAGTCCCAAGGCCACCCACCCATCAGTTAGGGGGAAGATAGGATGGTTGGGGGCTTCCCATTACATGTGGTCAGACAGGAGGCTTTCTCAGGAGAACATTCTTTTGCCAACTGTGTGCGATAAAGCCAGAGTTACACTTCAGGAATTTGGACCTTGTCTATATTTAGCATCCAGAAACCACCACAGGGTCCGTCATTGGTTAGGAGTTCCTACGCTGCTTCTTGCACCAGTTAGATAATTCAGGGGTACAGGAACAGTGGCACACTGTCTATCTGGAAGTTAGTTTGTTCCTCCATTCATTCGTTAATTCCTATCACAATGCATCTTATTTTTTCCCCCTGACACTGTGTTTATTTACAGAGCCTTTTTAGAAGGATCTGAATTCTATTTGATGAGAAAAAAAAAATCACATAATGAGAAATTAAAATTAAGAAAAAAAAACTAGAAGGGCTTATGTAATTTGGCAAGCCCTCTTGAAACGCTTTCCAGGAAACCAGAGATGAAAAATTACTAAATCAAGGAAAGAAATGTCAATAGGAATCTCTTTCTTTAAGGGAATTTAAGACACCAGAGGCAGACAGACAGAACTTTTTGTGAGATTCCAGTTTTGTTTTGTTTTGTTTTTCCCCTAAGAGGCATAATTTGTTTACAGAAGCTGCCTCCTGAGAGCTGTTGATCAATAAGAAGCTTACTTCTGGCCATGTTGCTCATTAGAGTCCCGTTTTTTGCTTCCATATGTATAAAGTGGGGCGGATGGTATCTTCCCATCTACTGCACGGGCTCACGGGAGAATTAAAGGAGTGGGTTCTCGCACTCGGCACCCTCACCCTCTTCTTGAGCGGGCTGAGTCAGGGTCGGTGTTAGAAGTCCAAGTTCTCCCCATTCTCCTCTCCTCTGTGGATCGAGAATGTGGGTGGGGAACCGGGTGGACTGTCCCCCATGCAGGTGGGAGAGAAGTCTGGGAGGACTGATCCAGGAGATCTGCGGGAGCTCTGTTGGAGGAGTCCTGGGTCAGCAGGGGCTCCTGCCGTGGTGAGGGTTTTCTTGTTTGTCCAGCTCTGCTCAGCTGGGCTGCCCAAAGGCCCCCTTCTCTGTCCCCGGCTCTGAGTGAAGGAGAGAACGTGGCTTTCAGGAAGAATCCACCGGCTGCAGTTTGGAAACAACTTTGAGGTTAAAGAGAAGAGGGGCTTGGGTGTGGAGAACTCCTCTTACCTTTAACCACGACCTTCCTGCTCCTTCAGGGTGGGGACCCGATTCCCCTGGCAGGGGGTGGGCCTGACTGCCTGTGGGAGACCCCTCAGGGGTGTGAGGTTTTTGCTTGGGGCTGAGGGTCTCTGTCCATGGTTCAGGCTGCATTGCTGGTTTCTGAGCCTCGTTTTTCCTCGACCTCTGTGGGTCCCTGTGGTCACCGTGGGCCTCCTCTCTGCTCCTGTCCTCCCTGCAGGCACCCCTCCGCCTGCTCCCGTGCAGCCAAGGCCTTGGTCTGGCTTCGTCGTGGCTGTTATTCTAGATTTCCATCCCCTTTTGAGCTATTCTCTTTTGGGAAATGACAGAGTCCACTCTCAGGGCCCTGAGGGAGGCGGACAGCATTTAAGTTTTCTTGAAAGCAGAGGTTGATGGGATGAGGCTTCCCAGGCAGCCCTACACGGTGTCCACCTGGGGGATGGAGACCAGAGGGGCTGAGCGTGAGCCGGCGTGTGGTGGCTGTGCGTGGTGGGGTCAGGACAGAGCCTTGTTCAGTCTGAGAGGCAGAACTTTTCTTCTCTTTGTCCCCAGAAGAGGACAACAGATGCCCTCAGGCTCTGGAGTAGAAATTTGGTTGTGAAACCTCCAAAGTAGACTGATTCTTAATCTTCATCCATAAATTGGCCATTTGGCCCAAATAATAGAAATTATTTCCTTCCAGAAGAACAAAAGAGAAAAAGTAGTGTTTGGTTCATTTCTCTGCCTATTTGTGTGTGTGTGTGTGTGTGTGTGTGTGTGTGTTGTTGTCTTCTTTTTTTTCTCTTTTGCTGATGAATAGACTCTTCCTCTCTCCTTCCATCTTTCCTTTCTGCAGTTGAGCACTGAGAGGGTAGATTTTTCTTTTCCATGTTATCTCCAGGTTTCAGGAAAACGATCTGTAAGACAAATCTACTAAAGCTCTATTTTTTTTTTCTTTTTTGAGCCTTCTGGGGCTAAGATCCCAGATAAAAATGAAATAGAAAAGAAAACCTTTGAGATGAACTGGTGTTTGTGTTTTAATTAGAATTAGCAGGTTCTTTGACGTAGCCAAACCAGAATTGCAATAGACACCCTCACAGTGTCGTGCAGACGGCAGTCTCAGCGAAGAGCGGCGGATCATTCAGAGCATCTCGCCCACCATCTCTCTGGTGATGGTGACAACCTGACACAGCAGGCAGCATGGCTTCTCAGAACAGATGGGGAAAGCCAGACGTGAGCCTCAGCCCAGTTACGGCCGCACATGGCATGCCCTTCTCCTGGGTCATTCTGATCCTGAAGCCACGCAGGTGCTCTCTCTACCTCTTTTGGAGGGTGTTGCAGTCCTCGGAAGATCTGTTGGTGAATTCTGGTCCTCACTCTTGGTTGGCTGGCTGTGCCTAAGGGCTAGAGCTCTGCAGTGCCATTGTGTGGTGTACACCACTGACCTGAGGATGGCAAGGGCCACCGTGAAGGGCACAGCACAGTGAGGCAATGCAAGGAAAATCAGGCCAGGGCTACCTTCAGAGCCAGGAGCTCAGGGGACAGCAGCATCTGTACAGATCTCGTCCTCATCTTTTTGAATGGGAATCTCGTAGCATCTCCTTCACCCAGATTCAGACAATGCGCACGTAGCCACCAGACCTGCCTGGGGCTGTCGCTTGAGTGACAGAGGAAAACGAGTAAGCAGGGGCACGGCAACCTGGACCATCAGGAGAATTATTTCGTTTTATTTCTGTAGTGCTGAGGATGGGACGTGGGGCCTCATGCTTGCTAGGCAAGCACTTGACCACTCCGCTTCACGTCCAGCCCTCACGGGGAGAAGTTTAAATGATCTCTGCAAGCTTCCACGGTGCTGGGGAAGTGAGAGTCCTAACAAGGGCCAGAAGAAAGTACAGTTCATGGTGTAAACATTTTCTAGAGAGCATCCTTATTCTGAGAGCTAAGCAGGGACGGAAAATTCCGGTTGAATTCGACATATGCTGATTGTGCAGCCGTCGATACGTCGTGCGTGGCAGCCGGATAGAGAAGCACGTTCGCATGGTGTGTGCTCTCAAGGAGCTGACGTCTTCATGCAGAATCGTGGAATCTGTTTGCTAGTTTCCAGTGGCTTTATTTTTTCATTTTTACTTTTTAGATGATATACATTTGGCCAAGTGTACATCCACAGAGTCAACCAACTGCGGATTGAAGATATTCAGAAAAAATTTTTGCAACTGGACTGAACCCGTATAGACTTTTTTCTTTCCATTATTCTCTAAAGAGTGCAGTATAACTACTATTGATGTAGCTTTTGCATGGTGTTAGGTATTATATGTCATCCAACCCAGAGATAACATGCAAAAGATGATCTAAAGCATACAGGAGGATTTGTGTAATTATATGCAAGTCCTGTGCCATTTCACACAAAGGACTTGGGCATTTTCAGATTTTAGGATTGAGGGAATCCTGGAACTAATTTTACACAGGTACCGAGGGACACCTGCATTCCCCTAGAAATAAAACTTAATTCCATTTTATATTATCTTTTTTTCATTTTTTTATGCTTCTAGTTGGAAATGTTTTCAAGTTCATTTAATTCAGTTCATTCCGTAGCCAACTGAGCCTGTTCCCTGTGTGTCATCCTTTATGACACTGGTTAAATTAAAAACAAGCCCTGTTGCCCTGGCCAGGAGCACAACAATTCTGAGACATTGCTGGACTTGTGCAGCTGGGTCAAATCCAAGTCCTATGTTGATATTCTTGTAGAGAGAAATCTCTGAGTGAAGGATTGAATGATCCCTGAGGTCACTTCCTGCTCTCAACATAGGATTTCCATTTAAAATAATAAAAATGAACAAGCCTGATATAAAAGCTGTGAGTTCAAGGTGGTAAACACTGTTCTCAGTGGTTTGGATGGACTCTGTAGGACTCCACAAATCTGCACTGATTTACAGTATCTTAGCAGGAACTGAGTTCACCAGGCCTCAAGATTTCAATCTTCTGCAGTGTAGTATCCTGCCATGGCCCATGAACTGGTCTTGCGATATGAGCTGGAGTTCCTTATGGCAGTCTGTCTTGATGTGCATTTGCATATTCCTAGTTAGAATATGAAAAAAAATGCATATTTAACTAATTGAAATATTTATTTCAAAGGAAAGTTTGTCAAGGGAATTGGATTAGGGGAAGGAAGAATGCACCTCTGAAGGACAGAGTTGTTGGCTATACAAACAAGAGATGGGAAATCTAGGGAGCTGGGTGAGCAAAAGCCACCATTATCTAGATGTTAGATGTTAGATTAGAGGTTTGAATTAAATAGCCTCTAATCTGTCAAGCCTCAAAAACTCTGTGATGCTGGGCACTCTTCAAATAAAGGAAACATCACCTTGTTGTTTTCTGTGATTTGAATCAATCAATGGGGAGTTGAATTTGTAGAGATTGAGTTTGGGTATTAGCTAGACCCCAGATCCCCAGAGGTCCTAGGTTGGATTAGATCAGGAGGGAGGAAGTATTGGACTGTATTAGTTTGCTATGGCTGCTGTAACAAGTTACCACAAATTTAGTGGCTTAAAGCCACACAAATTCATCAACCTATAGTTCTGAAGATCGGAAGTCTGGGCCAGCATCAGGGTGTCAGCAGGCTCGTGGTCTTATAGAGGAGAATCTGTCTCCTTGCTATGTTGGTCTTCTAGGGGCCTCTGCATGCCTTGAATCATGATTTCTTTATCTTCAAAGCCTCACTCTGGCCTTTGTTTCTGGGACCCTCCTACTCCTCCTTTTCTGTTTAAGGACCCTCATGATTACATTGGGCCCACCGGGATAATCCAGGATAATCCTCCTGCTCAAGATCCTTAACTGAATCACGTCTGCAGAGCCCCTCTTGCCATGGAGGAGAGCACATCCTGAGGTTCTGGGATTAGGAGGTGGACGACCTGGGGGAGCCATTCTATCGACTGCACGTGCATAATGTTGACGGCGTGGTGCGGCCTCAGAACCCACACTTCCTTCTCTGGAAAGAAAGATTGCTAGCAGATTAAATAAATCATCTTGATGGTTCACGAGGGGCTTCCAGCTTCCCTGTTCCAGCCTCCTGTGCCGGCAGGGGTTTTATTAAAGGGGAAGAGGAGAGAAAATGGGAAGAGAGCCACACCAGAGGCAGTTCTGTCTCTATAAATGGAGGCTAACTCCAGGCTCCCCCAAAGAACCACCCTCCTGTGGTCCAGTAGGTGGAGGAAAAGGGACAGAGCCATGGGTATTTGAGGCTGCTGCTGAGGAAGCATCGAGAGATGTTGGATTTTAAATTCTCTGGGATGGCACCTACAGTGGTCCCCTTGTCTTGGGTGTGGAGGTGCCAAGTATCGACTTGGAGGCAGTCGGGATTTCTGAAAGCCCTGGAAGTTACCAAACCCTTGATGGAAAAGAAATTCCTACCCACAGTCCCCATGTGACCCTGACAGTCTTTCTAGTTCTTTGCAGCAGAAGCTCGAGGAATCTGTACACGTATTATCTCCAGGGTGACGTTTTAATTGTCACTGTCATAAGAAGATGCCCCTGTTTGTAGTCAGCAATGCAGCGGAGGAGAAGGCAGGGTTTAGAGAAGGAATCAGCCCCAGCAGTGTGGCTTCTGCGTCCAGACTGGACAGGGCCTCTTGACACCCGGAGGCTTCCCTGGCTCCATGCAGTTCTCCGGTCCATTGGTCTCTCTAACCTGCCCCTGAGCCAGGTTGAAGGTGACCTGGAGTGGCAGAGAAACACTCATCTGTGTCTTCAAGAAGAGCCTGAACTGCTTTGGGGTGTCGCGTCCGAGCAGCCACTTGGTTCTGGGTCCCATCATCCAGGACCCAAGGCACCTACAGCCGTGGGCTTCAGAGGCACAAAATGTCTCCTAGAGAAATTGGACAACTGGGACACCCGGGGTGTGACGTGCAGTGTGTGCCGTCACTTCAGGCAGATGAGTGCGGAGAACTTGGCCAGAACCTATGAGGAAAGGCCAGAGTTGGAAATTGTTATAAAACACCCCATTTGAGATTTTCCTTTATTCTGGTTAAATTCCATGATTCTTTCCCTGATTAACAATATACTGGGCGGCCACGGTTGCCTGGTCTGGAACCAGGATGCTTCGGGTGTGATCCTTTCTCAGAAATAGAAGTACGTGATTCTCCAGGGTTTCTCCTGGCTAGCCTCCGCGGAAGGGTCTTCCCAGGGAGGCTCTTAACAGGACGCTTGAGGAACAGAAGCAAGCCGCCCACACAGCGGTTTGTTGGTCTTTTTGTTTCCTCCATTCCCAGGCCTTCAGAAACAAGAGCTCCCTCACTCGAGGGAGGGAGGAGTTGTGGCTGCCCAGAACTTGTCTGCGACACAAAGGCTTTGAACGTGGGTTTCTAAGAGGGTTTGGAGCAGGCGCACTGGGGAGATGGGCCAGGGTTTGCCTTGGTTTACCTGGGTCCTTGCATTTTAATGTAGCCCCTGGCGTGCATCTCTTGGCCTCCTGTCCCCCTGCCTGGGTCTTCTCCAACCAAGAAACAGGAGGACTGGCTCAGGTCATTCTTAGGAAAGATAAGGACACTCTCGGTTGCAGAAAGCTCTGTCCCATGTTTTCCTTGCAGAGAGGATATTGTTAGAGCTCATTGACATATGGGTAATTTGTCTGTTTTCTAGCAGGAATTACGACCTTACAATGGTGCCTTTGAACATTGAAATTAGAACATTTTTTATCTGCCCAGACTGCCTCTCCTCGCCACCTCTCTGTCCGATTCAAAGGTGGACTTCCATTGACCTCCAAATAGCAGTGACTATTTGCAAAATATTCCTTCGATTTCCAAGACTGGAGTTTGTGTTATCAGGATAAACCAGATCAATAAGGCCCTGGAAGGACCTGCGTGTGCTCATGTTGGGCGCTGTTGGGAGTCTCCCGGGCAGCTGTGTATTCCTGGGATTCAGAGTTCAGAGGCAACGTCGGGCTGTGACTTTTCACCAGATAAAGAGGACGTCAGAGCCCCTGCTGCACCAGGGAATGCTGTAACCAAGATGCCGGCAGGTGTGAACTTTCTTCAAGGTTAACAAGCCATTTTCAAGTCCTCTCGTCTTTTCATGCCATTGTAGATCAACTGGAGAAACACAGTGTTTATCAAGCCTCAATATGAGGATGTGGAAGGAGAAGGCTGTTCTCGTGATTATTATTTCCTGGAGGCTGCTGCGCGAGCTAAGCGCTAGAAGTGCTGTAAATGCAGGCTGGGAGGGGAGAGAGCGCCAAGGAGAACCTGTGACCCTGTAGGGGACATAAACAGATAAGCGAAAAGAACTGGGGGGTGGGGACGGCAGCCAAGTTCAGGAAGTAGGAAGTTGCCAAAAGTAAGGGGGCAGCAGGCTCAGATGCAGCAAAATCATCAGCTTAGAGACCTGGATGGTGCACCCCGGGTCGGTGGCCACGCCTGAGACTTGGGCAGATGCGTGTGAGGAGCCCCCTGCACAGTGGTGAAGGTCTGGTCTGTGGCTGAGCCACAGCATTGGGTGGTCTTCCTTCTGAGGTTTTCTACTCAGTCTCATTCCACTTGGTGAGAGACGAACCCCTGTGGTGTGGCTTGGTTGACAGTACAGTCACCCTCTGTGTCCGTGGGTTCCACCTTCATCCATTCAGCCAGCTGCACATAGAAAAATATTCAGAAATGAGTTGTGTCTGCACTGGCATAGAGACACGTTTTCCTTGTTGTTATTCCCTAAACAATGCCATATAGTGACTATTCAGACACTTACATTAGGTATTACAAATAATTAAAGGATGATTTAAAGTATATGAGAGGATGTGTGTAGGTTATTTGCAAATACTTTGACATTTTAAATAAGGGACTTGAGCATCTGCAGATTTTGGTATCTGTGGGGGTCCTGGAACCAATCCCTATTAAGTAGGTCACATGCACATATTTTTCTTAATTTAACATTTTTTTCATTAAAATGTTCTTTTTTTGCACATTAAGCTAATTCTTGACTTCTTTTTTTTTGAACCAGGGATTGAACTAGGAGTGCTTAACCACTGAGCTACATCTCCAGCTACATCTCCTTTTAAAAAAATTTTATTTAGAGACAGGCTCTTGCTAAGTTATCTTGGACCTCGCTAAATTGCTGAGGCTGGCCTTGAACTTGTGATTCTCCTGCCTCAGCCTCCCGAGCTGCTGGGATTACAGGCGTGTGCCATCGTGCCTGGCTTATAATTTTAGACTCAGGTGTAACACTTAACATTTTTTAAGTGCAAAAAAATAAATTGGATTCCCATGTAGAAGCTATCTGAAAGCTTTTGATAGAGAACTTTGAATCATCTGCAGCCACAAATAATCTTCTACTTTTTAACTTCTGGCCATGGTAGGTGAACTTGCCTTCATTTGAGAAGGTGAGTGTCCTCATTGTTTGGCTCCAGGTTTCATTTAATTGATCGAATAACACATTTTGTGGAATTTCTGGGTGGATAGAGAAAATGCACCGTGTGTGTACTGAACGGCTTGTGCCACTGTCAGGGTGGAGGTGGCGGGGCTTAAGTGACAGATGCTTTTGTCTCAGTCCTGGAGGCTGAAGTCTGAGATCAAAGTGTGAGAGGGTGGCTCCTTCTGAGGGCTGGGGGAGTGGCTCTGTTAGTTCGTTGGCAGTCTCTGACTTCCTTGGCTGGCAGGTGCATCCCTCTGTCCCTGGCTTTGCGTTCTCATGACACTCTTCCTGCGAGTGCCTGTCCAAATGGGCTTCTTATAAGAACAGTAGTCATATTGGATTACAGACCTACGCTACTCCCGTATGACTTCATCCTAACTCATGGTACCATAGTGACCCTGTTTACAAATGAGGTCACATTCTGAAGCACCAGGGTGAGGATTTCCATATAGGACTATATTTTTGGGGGGGTGGGGTGGGGGATACAGTTCCACCCCTTACAGTGCGTTAACTACAAGATGGTTCGGTTCTCCGAGGCCGAGAGGACAGTATCTGTTCTCAACGTGAAAATGTAAAGTGTTGGACTTTATCTTGTGCTTCTTCGAAACATAAAATGACCTTTCGGTAAAATTCGCAATCATTTCTTTATATTTTAACATGTGAATTAATTAGCCAACGGATATGGGAACAGAAACGGGGCACAGAAGGGCCCCGTGAAGAGGGATGGCGGGAGGGACGCCAAGGTAACATGGCAGAGATGAAGCACGAGCCAGCAGCAGCAGGGACAGTCGTTTTGAAAGCAGGTTTCAGGAGGAATTTTCTGGATGCAGAAGAATCTGTGAAGCATTCCCCATGCGCTCGGTGGTGATGAGGCTCCACGGGTCAACCTGGGTGAGAGCGGACTTCGCATCCGTAGTACAAAGGTGCAGCGGTCGGTATGTCTTTGGAGATGGCGCAGGTCCTTGTTGACATCTCCCTTCCTGGTCAGAGACTGGCCCATTCTTGGGGGCTGCAGGCTCTACCAGCAGGACAGCCCCCTGGGGAGTGGCCCAGCCATGGACCAGCCCTGTCCCAAACTCAGCTCTCCTTGAGTCCTGCTCCAGGTCAAGGGGTCATTTAGAGGACAGTCTGAGCACATGGACAGGGGAGGCCCTTACGTCTCATTCTTTGGTTTTACTGGTCATCCCATCTCCTGGAGTGGAAATTGCAGGGTTGAGGGGCTCTTCCCTGGTGTATATTTAGAAGGCATAAAAATACCGGAAGGCTGCTGCTGAACTGAGCAAGGGCTCACAGACAGGTACCTGAAGATCCCGCATCTGCCGTGCAGTGTGTGCCTCAAGTACATGCACCCCAAGACTGGTGGGTGGAGGCTTCCCCAGAGGAAGATCCTGATTTCCAGAGGAGAAAAGGAAAACGAGTCACAGTGGTGGTTTCCTAAAGAAAGTGCCTCCCGTCTGCTCCATCTTTTGGAGTTGTTGATCTGTGGTTTTGCTCAAAACACTTGTTGGGGTCCCCACTAAGTTCCCGCTAAGGCCCATTTCAACCCAGAGCCTTGAAAAGTTGACGTTAATACCAAGCCACTTGGTTCCTGCAGCTGCAGGCAGGAGCCAGGGCTTGGAGGTGTCTTTCTTCAGCTCAGGGACCTCCTAGAGCCACACCTCCCCTCTCCAGGCCTGTTGCAGGGGTGCAGAGGAGTGCGCTCTGTTGCAGTCGGCCTGTTTCTTCCAACCTAAGTCCATGTTTGCAAAGCAGTGTGGGGAGCCTAGGGTATGTTTCATGTTTTGTACAGTATTCACTGAAGAGCCTCAGAATTTGGAGGTGTGAGTCCCCCACCCCCATCTCTTTTATACCTTTAAAAAAGACAGAGACACCTCAGTTGTTTTTTTTTTTTTCTGATTTCAGCCATTTTTTTTCTTTGTTTTTAAAATGTTTGCTATTTTATATGGTGACAGTTCCAGATTTAAAACATTTGCACACAGTCTGTTGCTTCTTAGGGATGGGTCATATACTATTAGGCCATTGTTGATGAGAGGAAATCCAGCCTTAAATTGAAGAGCGTTTCAAGTCAGAGTCTTCGCTGCTTTGATCTCTAAAATGTATAAGTCATTTTAAACAAATATTTGAGTAATTACCTGCATTGCACTGGACAAGACTATAATTGCATTGTTACTCTGTTCTGTGCTTTTTTTGTATTACAAAATGTTCATTTTATCCGTTATTTTAAGAGCAGAAATCAATTTCTTCTCACATATTCCAGTATGAGAAAAACCTCATTTCTTAAAATGAAGAATCAGCAAACAAGTTCACCTGAGACGGCAATTTGGAATGTGCAGAAAGGCTCTACTGAAAAGGGTCTTCAGGGAGTGGGTCTCTGAGGTGTTAAGGATGATGGCTTCGTTCAACAGGTCTTGGTTTAGCATCTACCGTGAGCCGGGAATGAGTGCAGGGAGGCGGTGGGGAACAGAGACTCTCTTGGGCAGCGGTGAAGATCAGGCATTTCTGAAATGATGGTGTCTGAAACAGTGTGAAAGTAGAGATGATGATTAGAACTCAGCTCACAGCTTTTCAAGAACACATCCATAGGCTAGAGGAGCACTGTGTGATAGTCCAAGGGAATCAGAGTGTGGGTAGGGGGCGGGAGGCTGGGATTCCAACTCAGATGTGAGCAGGAAAGTTGACCTGGGGCAGAAGTGAGACTGCTCCAAGAAAATGATGGATCTTTTCAAAGCGCTCAGATTTCTACTTAGAACAATTACAGCAACGATGGTTTCACATCTGTGAGTCAGACGGTTTTAATCTGCGAAAGGTTAAGTGTTTGACAGTTACTTGTTCTCACATACAGATTAGCTGCTTGGAGTTTAACCTTTAGATGCGCTTAAGCAACCACGCTTTGCCTTTTTTTTTTTTTTTTTTTGTATAAAACCACCCAAACAGAAACAGTCTAATAACTTGCAATAGGAATCCAGAAATCCAGTAGACATTTTTTCCCACTTGATATAAATTGCTCCAATTACCTCCTTTTTTTTTTTTTTTCTTTTCTCTCTGGGGGTATTTTAACACTCACCCTCATGTCTAGGAACAACTTCACAATTAAAGATTGGAAGCCATATTCACAGCGATATAAATGTCAGGGCAGGATGATTCTTCTCCTTGGGTGCCTTGCAGGGTTTTAAACAAGGGAGTGTGTCTGCTTGATTCATAGCAGAGAACTGGGGTCTTTTATCTTCACCTGAGTATGTGGGAATCAATATGAATTTAAACTTTGCAGAGTGAAGAGTTGGTATCTTCAGCTTCTGACTGTTAAAGAGAGAGGGGGAAAATGTCGCAGGTTTTCTGCTACTGCATTCAACTTTTAAATGCTCCTTGATGATAAATTAATCCTAAAGCAGTCTTCATATAACGCATTTGATTCAATGGATCCAAATGGTATTGCATCAAAATTTTTTTCTTTTCTTTTCTGTAATTGGTCAAAGAACAAGACAGGATAAGAAAGCAGATGAGAAAATAGGAGATGACCAAACATTAACTCTTCATAAGCCATACTATCCTCGGTTTTAATTAGTGAATTCTCTGAAGCTTGGTCACACGGCTAAAACAGATTTTTTAAGAGTTAACAACTATTTACGAGATGTCGCCCCCTACTAAGTATTCAACATGTCATTTTATTTTAATATCTTCATGACTCCAATTAGGCCAAAGCCATCGTATTTCCTGTCTGACAAATAAATACCTGGGCTAAAAAATGTTATATCAATGGCTCCCCAAGTTGGCCTGCTAGCAATTTGTGGGAAGCTTTTAAAAACGCCAATTCCTGGTCCTGCCTCTAGGGAGTGAGATTTAGAGGGTCTACAGTGACCGAGGTAGGGTCTGTGATGAAGCAGTTCTCCCTGTTGGGAGGCCACACTTGGCTTGAAGAGCCACTAGTGTCTGGAGTTAAGAAGGGACAGAATGGAGACGGGGACTCGGTTCTGTGGTCCCCCGCAGTTGATCATCTGCGCAGGTGACCATCCTGGGAGCCTGGAAAACCGCCCTCAAATCCTCGTTTTTCTCCCACCTGAGATCTTTCCTAAGGTGGGATTTCCCTCCCAGGGTCCTGGACAGGGGACCCCTGAGACCCAGCTGGAAGGCCTTCAGCGGAGATGCGCAGCAGTGTCCCTAGGAAGCCCTGGCCGTGGGTCGCAGTTCTAGTCATTCTGATTATCAGGGAGCTCGACCGGGCAGTGTGTTCCCGCCTGCCACTTGCTGGTCCTGCCCTCTGGAGGCCATCAGGAGCCCAGGCCTTCTTTGACTTGGTGGCCTTCGAGCTCTTCCTCCTGAAGCTCGAGGTTGGGTCAGGGGTCAAGTGTGAATCTCCTCCTCCTCCCCCACCCCTGCCCCCCAGGAAGTCCCCCGAGTCCTCATCAGACAGCCAGGGCATCCCCCCAGAAGCTCCCCAGCTCGCCAGCCCCGCCGTGCTGTGCCCGATCCTTCCTCCCATCTCGTAGTCCCCCTGGACACCCCTGAGCTTCCTGCATGGCTCACCTCGGTCAGAACCAGGAGCCCTGCCTCTGGCTTACGCTACACGTGTGAATTTTGTGTGTTGAAAAAGATGGCTCCTGCTCAGGCTCGTAGGGCACCCGGAGAGCAGGTGGCCGGCGTCTCAGCTCCACGTGGCCGGCGTCTCAGCTCCACGTGGCCTGTGATCTAGTGGCCCTGGGCCGAGTGACGAGGCCAGCCTTGACAGCAGAGGAGCACGCTGTTCCCGAACAGTCCCTCCACTGTATTAAAAGCAAACATATTTTTTTTTCCTCCTCTATCGAACCTTTCAGCCTTTTGTGTTTAAACTCTTTCCCATCTTGTTTGAACTATTTTTTTTTTCTGGAACAAACATTTATCGTAGGGAGTGTAAATAACAGCTGGCACTCTGTTTGTGTTGACTTTTGTAGGTCTCTTCTGGGTCTTTATTTGGTTAGCAGAGAGTTTGGAGACCTGCATCCGTGTCTCTACCTTGTCACCAATTTTGAGCTTAGACAAGTCTTTTTAATTTTCCAGGCCAAAGTTCTTTGATGACACAGGGTTAGCAAGTAAAAACATGGGCTACCCCGAGTCTTGAGCTAGCCAGAGATGTGTGTTCCAGACCACAGTGTCACCCCACCGTGAGCTGTTCGTGGCTATTATTATTAATGCCTCTGTTGACTTACCAATGACAATGACATTTAGAATCTTCTTGTAGAATCGTACTTATTTCTTTAAAAATTTTTGTTGTTACTATTAGTTTGGACAGGGCGGAATCATAAAAAAATGTTTGCCACAAAATTCTGACCTTTCAGGGAACAGATGGACGGCTCAGGAGCGACTCCTGATTGGCTTCCCAGGCTGAGCGGGGACCCCCCTTTGCACACCCGAGGGCATGCGCTTGTTCTGTTTGCTCCAGGAAGGAAACAGATTAGAGGCGCTTCCCCTGGCAGACCATCCAGCTCCGTCCTTGGCTGCAGATAATAAACATTTCATATCCCTCTGGGTCAGAGGGGGCTTGGGGTTATCTGCCTGGCCTTTTGAACAGCACCTTTTTAAAATGAGTGTCGGTATGAACAGTTCCTTCTTACAGCGTGCCAGGCCAGGCGGGGTTGGGGAGGGTGGCTGGCTCCGATGGAGGTGTGAGTCAGGGACTCGCAGGTACAGGAGACCTTGAGTGCTGTCTCCTTCATAATGAGTTGAAGATGCAGATCGAGTGATCCCTTCTCTAGGGTCCGCTTGGAGAAGCTGTCCAACCACCTTGTCGAGGTCCTGCGATCACGTGTCCCCGTTCCCTCTGTCCCTGTGAGTATTGGACAGCATACCTCTTTCTGTGCAGAGGTGCCGCCGGGGATTAGTTACCAGATCACGATCGAGTGCTTTGAAAATCACAGGGTACTTCAGAAACGACTGGCGCCGCTAGGTTCTCATTTGGAGTCTTCGTGGCTTCAGAGCGGTTTGAAGCAGATGGAAGATGGATCCTGTTCTTGCAGAGATACTCACGACCCCTGGGTTCCGAAGCCCGACTTGGGTTGTGTTATCACACAGCCCTTAGGAGGGAAGAAGTAAATGGGGCCTCTCTGGGTCTGCCACGACCTTCCTGCTGCCAACCATTACAAACACATTAAAGTGCATGGACATCCAGCAGCTGTACGTCTGCTACGTGCCAATTAGAATATTTAACTGTGCCATCAAACAGGCGTTAATAAACCGCATCTAAGAAGTGGAAAATAAGATCAGAAGTGGCATTTTGGCCCTCATTCAAGTGGCAGGGAGCAGAAGAGCAGAGCAGGCTCGGGTCTCTTCCTGTGTCTCCATCCACCACCTGCTCATTCATGACCTGATGTCTAGAATTCCAGACAGGACCTCTTCCTCCCAAGTCTTCGACTCTCCGCCAATTCAGTACCACCCTACTAAGGACATGTAGAAATTTTAGAATTCAGCCTCAAAATAAACAGTCAGGTGACAATTGGTGGATTTCTCGCTGGCTTTTTTCAACGCGCCAGACAAGTTGTATAGATTGCCGACTTTCTTCCCCTCTAGAATCACAACCTCAGAACTGTCTGGAGGGAGGGCTTTTATTTTAACCACGAGTGAACTACTGTTTAGCAACATTGACTACAAATGTGCTTCTTGGGAATTTCTCCGCTCTATAATTGCCTTCTTCATTTCTTTCCTCGCTTAACTAGTGTATATAATCACTGATTTATAAGTGTGAGCTGTAATAATGTCAGCTGTCTGCCGGCATGATTGGAGAACTTATTATGAAATGAAGTTGATTTTATATCTTCTTTTCTTGGAAACTCTTTTATACTTAATTTTAAGCAGATAAGTGACATAAAAGACCAAGCCACTTGAAGATAATGCAGTTAGAAATTGCTGATTGATGAGCTTATGCTTATCTAATTTTGTTTTACAAAGATCCTAATATATCTTCTGAGAATAGATTTTTGAGTGAAAGAACAAAATTACTCTTGGATAGGTGGAGAAAAATACCAGCAAGAGAAAAATGAAAGTGTCCTGGCTGTATTTTTTTTCTCTGTCCCCAAATTATTTTAATATTAATCCTGAAATTCACGATTGATTGTTAGTTGTGGAAAATATCATTTGACTTGATAGTTTTAAGTAAAATAAAAGTCCACGTTGTAAGCAGAATCATTTATGTCGTAAGAGGATAATGGCTACATTTTAGGCATCTTTCTTTGCTGGACTTCATTTTAGAGATAATAATCTTTTGGGCTGCTTTCCATAAATGTGCATATCATACTTGTGTTTCTGTTTAAATGCATGCATGAGTAAGAAGTGCTGAATTTGATTAACTTTATTAACAATAAATAACAGAGTGTACTCTTTTATGTTAACCCTTATTTTATTGTGTATCAGCCTTTAGACATTTGGCTATCTGGACAAGCCTTCATTTATATCCGTTTAAAAAATATTTATTGCTTCTTTGACTAATTGCTTTTTATGTGACTTAAAGCCTTTTGCATTGGTGCCATTTGTTAAAACACAGCCAGAAGCAGGCAAAGCAGTCCCATTTTTCAAAAATTTAGTGTCATTTTTATAGACAAATAACACTTGTAAATGATGGATAATAGCTAGCAGGATGCTGCATGGTATAAAATGTGCATGAATTATATTTTCTGGGAGTTAGAAGGTTAACTTGTCTATGAACTAATTGAAAAGCTTTATGGTAAATGCAAAATGCCGTGTGCACATTATCAACAGGACTTAAACCAGCTGAAAGGGGGATTTTCCTCCCCTTGGGTATTATTCATTATCCCACCCTCCTTTCTGGCCCACTGCTGTATAAGGAGAATATCTGATGACAATGTACCTATAGAATTTATAAAAAAACAAAACACACACAGTGTGAATGCTTTTCCCCACCCATTGGCAGATTAATACTATCCCATTAGAAATGGGAGTAGACATGAGTGTGGGTTCTCGTTTGGAGTCACCGCACAGTGACATGTCTTTGTGTTTACATGGGTCATGTTTGTGGGCCTGATGAGGGTTTCTGGCCCTGGGAGTCAAACCCTGGGTACTTGGTTTCTTGTACAACTTGCAGTGTAGACGTCACAGGAATGGATCACAAGCTTTTCAGTGAGGAACCGCAACTCACTCAACTCTTTCTTCCCACGCGGGATGGTTGGGCTGAGTTGAAAATATGCCATCTCTGCCAAGTCCAGGAATATGATAATGAGAACTTGAGAACCTTGCCTCGGTGCCCATCCAGGCTGCGTGGCGGCCTGCACCCTGACCGTGGGTGAGGGCCCCTCACTCTGCCTTCTCTCCGGCTGCTCTTTCTCATGGTGTTAGTGTTGGAGAGGAAAAAAGAGTTGAGAAAAGGAAGGTAAGCATGAGGATTCGGAAGAGTTTCTTGCTTTTCCCATCGGTTGCTTTTAGTTTCCTGGGCCAGGTTGCTGTTTAACGTTTCTTCTCTTGATCGCTGGTGCTTTTCAGTTTTACAACAATACACTCAGGTTGAATTTCTTTTTATTTACTCTGGCTAGTATATTTATGTGGGTTCCTGTTTTTTAACATTCTTGGGAAAGTCTCTTATCTCCTTAAATATTCCCTTTCCTCTATCCTTTTTGTTCTTTTCTTCCAAAACCGATTAGACATGGTTTAGACCTTCTCCTTGGGTTCTCTGCCTGGGTTGGCCTCTTCACAGCTCCTTCTCCTTGATTCCCTGTACTGTCTTTCAGGTGATTTCTCTGGCTCTTTCTTCCAGTTCATTAATTCTCTTTTCAGCCTTGCCTAATATGCCGTGTAATCTGCTAGCATCATTTTAATCTTGTAATCATAGTTTTTAAAAAAGTTATATTTGGTTCTATAAAGTCTGCCTGATCTTTTTTTATTTTTTAATTTTTATTATAGCAATAGTGCATGGTACAGAAAATCCATCATCTTCACTGTTTTTGAGTGTAAGCTCCGTGAATGTGATTCACTTACTGTGTAACCAACTTTCACGACTCTTCTCATCTTGCAGAACTGAAAGATTTTTTTTTTAACCTAGTTATTATTTTTCTTCTTCTTCTTAAAAACTTTTTAATTGACACATAAAAATTGTATGTATTTATGGGTGCCATGTGATATTTTAATACACAGGCGCATTGTACAGTGTTCAAATCAGGGAAGCACACTGTGTCCTGTGACATTTATCATTTCTTTGGGGTAATGAGTGCTTTCTTCCAGCCTTTTGGGGAAACATATGGTACAGTATTGTTACCTGCTGTCCCTTGACTGGGCACTTGGAGGTGGGGATTTATTTCTTCTGTCTAACTAGAGCCCGTTGACCAGCTTTTCCTTCCTCTGTCCCTTCTCCATGCCTGGCCAAGTTTTGGAATTGCTTGCTATTTGCTTATTTTTGTGACTTCATCTTTTGCTTCTCGAGAATTTTCTGTGTGGTGATTTTGTAGCCTATTTCTGGCACCGGGAACATCTGAAGTCCACGGGATTGACATCTGATGGTTTGTTATTTCCTCTGAGGCTCTTGAGATTGTTTGGTTTCCATGTGTGTTTGGTAAACCTTCATTGCGTGCTCATCTTCCATTGATCTTAATCTGTATAAAAAACCTTAGGGCTAACGTAAGGATGGGTTTCCCAGAGAGGATTTGCTTTTCCTCACGCAGAGTCATGGGGTGCTCCATCCTGAGCCGTCCCAGCACCCCGGCACCTTCCAGGCCTCCCTGTATAATCCAGGGGTTGACCTCAGTCTGAAGGCCCTGTGTCCCAGGGGCCACGGGGAGGTGAGCACCAGCCCTTGAGAGCTTCGGAAGGTTGGGTTTATTGTTGTTTGTTTATTTTCCTTTTTGTCCCTATAGAGATTTTTTTTTTTTTTTTGCTTCCTCTGAGGCCAACAAAACAATCTCCAGAGTCATTTATTCCGACTCGGGTTGTCTTGTAGGTCAACCTTCAGAGGAGTCAGTCTGCCAACTTCTGGAAGACTCGCACATCCCGAGCTGATTTTAAAGTGGTGTTCATGTGGCTGCCCCTGGGGCTCATCGGCTCCACCTGCAGGGCCCTTGCTGGGGTGACCTTGGCCTCCCACCACTCCTGGCTCTCACAGCTTTTGATTCTGTAGAGGTCGGCTCCATCCAGACCCTGTTGGGTTCACCTGTTCCCCTGGGAGAACTCCCCTTTCCTCTGCTTTGGAAGGGGAAGAGCACATGGGCACACCCCGGTACAGCTTCAGCCTCTGGCCCTCTGGATGGGTGCCACCTGTCACTCGGGAGGCCTCCAGAGCCCTGCGGGACATACCAGCGCAGTGCACTCTGGGAGCTCCGCTCACGGGGCCTGAGAGTAGGTACCATGGCCCCATCCGTGATGGACGGGGTGGGAACCGCAGCAGCTTTTTTCTCTAGAAGAAGTAGAACATTCTGTCTTGACCTCCTTCCCCACTCAAAGCGGGTGGAGAATGGAAAAAGTCGTGAAATCGGCAAGGACACTGTGACGCTGAGAAGTTCCCAGCCTGACAGCTCCTTGGGAACCCTTTCTTCACTCTCCATTCCTAGAGCATGGCTTGCATCTGGGGACTTGCTTTTAAAGAGTGGAACAGAGTGAGAGGGAGAGGGTGGCTTTGTGTAGAGGGAGCTGGCCAGCACTCACGCAGCCAGGTGGCCGGCGTCGGCGTCCGCAGCACGCGCACCCTTGCTCAGAAGGGCTCTTTCCCTCTGTGGGAAGCACAGGAGGTTTTAATTTTGAAAACCACTTATTTTTTTTTTTCTTTTGTTACTTGGACTTATGGTGTCATATCTAAGAAGCCTCTGTCCATCAAGGCCCTGAGGATTTCTTCCTGAGTTTTATTCTAAGAGTACTGTAGCTCTAGCTCTTCCGTTTTGGTCTAGGATCTGTTTTGGGGTATGGTGTGAGGAAGGGATCTCTGGCTTTCCTGCTGGCCCGTGACTTGGGCACGCACTAGACAGAGGTGCCTAGGTAGCCGACCCTCCATCAGAGCTGGGCACTGAATCTCTGGTGAACTTCCTTGAGTAGAAATATCACACACACGTTGCAGCTTTTCATCACCAGGGGAAGGAGTGACCCCCCCCCCCACAGAAGGCAGGAGCATAGAAAGCCTGACATGGCCTTCCCCGGCCTCCCTTTGTGATCCTGTGTGTCCCCACCACATGGGTGCTAAATGCCTCAGCCACAAAGACCAGACTGTGTCCTTCCAGCAAATATCTGAGTATGGAGGTGGTATTGGAGTATGGAGGTGGTGTTAGGACTCCCTGACACAGGTTCTAGCCTCACCCATGTGGATATCCAGCTCTCCCAGAACATTTATTGGAAGAGGACACATAGTTGCAAAGATAAATTTAACTCCTGAAAACCCAGCAACACCAGATGTCTGATGCAAGGTTGTAGGTGCAGGGAGTTTCATGGACTAGGCGAAGGACCAGCCCACTCACCCCTGCACTGCTTCATAAGAGTCACCTGCTCCCTCTCTGGGGCACAAAATGGATCTAAATGTCACTTCTTTGAGTTGGCCAAACTGCATTGTAGTTACCAACCAGGATACACCTCCCAAGTAACACGGCTTCGGCTCTCCCCTGGGGTGGGGCGTTCCGAGAGGCTGACCTCACCCTGCTTACGGTGGGTTGTGCTGCTGCCGTGTAGGTCGTGAGCTGTGTCCCTGAGAGGCGTCCAAGAGGTGTTGCATGGCTATTTGGTCAGGATTCAACTGAGAATATCGATGGAGATTGTACTGAGGTTCTCCAGAGAAATAGACAGGAGGAAGGATCGATGCAGCTCTCCTTCTGCAAACCTTTCTGTCTGCAGAGATTCATTGTCAGGGATTGGCTCACGTGGACGCTGATAAGTCCCCCAGTCTGCAGGGTGAGTCGGCAAACTGGACACCCAAGAGAGCCCAGAGTGTACTTCTAGTTTGAAGGCTGGGGACTTGAAAACCAGAAAAAGCTGGTCTTTCACGTCCAAAGGCGTGGCAAATAAGATGTGCAGCCCAGGGCATTCAGACAGGAAGAAACGCCCTCTCACTCCCAAGAGGGTTGCCTTTTTGTTCTGTTTGGGTCTCCCACTGATGGGATGGGGCCCACCCTTCCACTGATGGGATGGGGCCCACCCAACATGGAACAGCCATCTGCGTTTTATTCAGATTGAAATGATGATCTCACCCAGAAAACACCCAGAATAATGTTTGGCAAAATGTCTGGGCACCCACAGTCTAGCCCAAGTTGGCTAAAAATTAGCCGTCACAGGGATCATCTAGCACAGTGTCCTCATTTGGTGGATGAGAAGACGGAATATTCGAGGGTGTGACTTGCCCAGGTGCCCCAACTTGGTTAGTGACCAGGTGGCCCTCAGATCTAGGCCTCCTCAGTCCACAACCTCATGTCCTCCTTGCCAGGTGGTTCAATAGATGTAGGGGTCATTTAGTGACCTGTAGGGCCCTCGCCATCCCTCGGGGTTAGACAGACTGTTCAAGGAAACGGGTGACACGGTGCTGAGGGATGACAACCTGAACCAGGACAAAGAACTGCGGCCATTGCCAGGGCAGAGCTTGACTCTGAGATGATCCACCCCGTAGCTGTGGAGGGTGTCAGCAGGAGCCTGATGAAGGCCCTGGGCTTATGGCCTCGGAGCCTAAGCTCTTCATTTAAAATATAAACACCCTGAGGCCCCCTCCAGCAGCCCCCAGCTCTGGTGGATCCTTCAACACCACCGGGCACACTTCTTGCTGACATGCACAACTAGGCGAGGCCACCCTCAGGAGCTCCGTTTAGGAAAGTTCTCTGCAGACAATTTGGCCAGAAAGACAGAAAGAAGACTCTGGAAAAGAACCGGTTCCTCTGGGCTGCCGCTCCTGACAGCCACCTCAAGGGACGGGGACCCTGCTCTGGGTCACAGACTGTTTTAGCTGCTTCCATTTTCCTCCCGGTCTAGCAGACGACTTTGCAAATTGCACCTCATCATCCCCATTCCGAACCGGAGAGGGCTGGGCGCTAGACGCACTGTCTCCATTTTGGAAGAAAATTCTGTGAATCCTCAGTGAGATCCAGGTTCCTAACACCACGCCCCTGCCTGCCCCCCTGCCCTGGGCACGAGTTCGTCTGGTCTCAGGAAACCGTAAGACTGTTGTTTAGAAGGCTGGTCCCCGTCAACTCAGTTGCTGCCAGATAGCAAAATTGGAGATTCCGTGGCAGGTAGTAGACTGACACCCAACCCGGTTCAGGTGCTGTGTAAATCAAGTCAACAGGCTGACTTCTGGGCGAAACATAATTTGTCAACTGCTGCCAAGAGGAAGATAATTGATGCTAAACGGTAAATATAAATGACTTTTGGTTACCTGTTGTTTCAGAGTCCCTGGCGTCTCTTCCTCGTCACCCTGGAGCCTTGGGAGCTATGCAACGTGGACTCTCAGTGTCAGTTTCCCCTCCACGTTCCCTCTTGCCAGGGTCCCCACGTGTTCAGAGAAGCCCTGCTCTCGGGGAAGTCAGGAATCAGTTGCTTCGCCTTCTAATTATTACAAGTGTGTTCAACAAATCACGGAAGAGAGCCTTGCACGCGTTGCAGGTGTGCACGCCCGCCCGATGAGTGCATAAGCAGGGGCAGGAAGGTGTGTCAGCAGGAGTTGCTGCCCTGCCCTGCCCTGCCCTGCCCTGCCCTCTGGGAGAACCAAGGTGTGATGGTGGGTGGACTGAGAAAGAGCGCTTTGGGGAGTGTTCTGTCTGGATGTACAAACACATTATTTTTAGTTTTTTTTTTTTCCATACTGGATTGAACCCAGGACACTTAACCACAGAGCCATATTGCAGTCCTTTTTATTTAGAGACAGGGTCTCCCTAAGTTGCTGAGTTGCTGAGACTGACTTTGAACTTGCAATCCTCTTGCCTCGGCCTCCCGAGGTGCTGGGATGACAACTGTGCACCACCACGCCCAACTTATTTGGGGTTCTAGGTGGTTTGATTTGGTAAATGGACCCGTCAAGTTGGACGGCAGTTTGCAGACCCACCCCTGGACTTGGAATAAAGTGGAGGCCTTAGGTGCAGGCACTCTGAGGTGTGGTGTTATCATGGGGCTCTGTGGCTCATTCTAAGCAAGGGCAGTCCTAGAAGGCAGCTCCTGGGTCTGACTGGGTCTGACACCCCCATTGCCCTTGTGGTAGAACAGGACAATGGGCTAGGGGAGCCCCTTCATAACTTCATCATTGAATTTTTGTGTTTTTTTTTATGAACAAAAACAAATCTTAATCTTTCCCCTATCAACAGTTTTAATACTAAAATTTGAAAAAGAAATTGAAAGGTGCAACTGCTCATCTCCCAATTAAGCCTCCTTGGAAGAACAAATGTAATTTGCATGTGAACCCTGAAGACGTGGAGACAGCTCCAGACATGGAAGGCAGTGAAGGACCCCTGCAGCAAGCCTGAGAGTCTCCTTCCTCCTCGCCCCCACCACTTCTGCAGTTCCCTGCCCCGGTCTGTGATCAAACATCTCCAGGCCCTTTGAAAATCCATTTGTGTTTTTTGTGGAATGCATCTCAGGTCTTAGAGAAGCCTGGAGAAGTATTGATTACATTTAAGGGTCCATTACTTAGGTAAACCAAATAATGTTACTGATCTTGGCTCTAATTGATCAAATCTCTCCCACCGTGTTGGAAAGATTATAATCTAATTACCCTGGTTCCTGGTTTCTAAGGGGAAGGTTAGATTTTGATGAGACTTATGCCATTTCAGCAACCTCTCCTTTTCTGGGTCCTCCCTTCTTGAACCACACACAACTTGAACCACACACGAGTCGCCAATCCCGCAGAGCTCCCTGGCTTTTCATTTTGACATACATTAGCACTGGATGAGAAATGCGGACCATGCTAGTTTTTTTTTTTTTTTAACTTTTTGCAGCTTGGGGAAAGGGAGTCGGAAGATGCTACTGTGTAATCAGGTTCCATCCCAGCCTATCTTGTTTCTCCTAACAAGCTTTGCCTTCATCTTAATTCTTTCCTTTTCAGGAGATAGAAGATCTATTTTCAGCCCCCGAACATTGCAAGTGCAGTGTGTTTAAAGACTGGAGCTGAAAGCTGCGGAGCTGCTGATTTATCGGGGACTGACACTCCCGGTTTTAGCCGGCTCTTCACTAGCAGCCCTCTGCATCTTCCCGAGAGGCATTAAATTGCCTGAGCTAGTATTTTCCAGCTCGTTCTCAAAAAAAACCTTTTCACTTCCTTAGTTAGAGCAGGTCTACCTGGACAGTTAAAATCCAGGGCCGGGGTGGGAGTACGTAGATATTTAAAACCCAGTGGCTCGATGTCCACTCTAGCAGGATGCCCATATTTAAAGATGATGACCTGAAGTGGAAGAAGTAGGCTCTGCCATGGGGAGAAATCAAAATGTAACTAGAAAATAACGCCCTCTGCATTTCTGAAAACAACATGGTTGCTGGAAAACTCCATATCAGTCATCCCGAGTGGCAGAGAGACTGCGCTGCACTTGGTCTGGATTGGGGAGGAATGGAGACAGGGAACGTGGGCTGTGTCTCTTCTTGTCCATCTCCCTCCAGTGGGACTGACCTCTCATTGATTCATGCATATTGGTCTAAGGGCGGCAGTCATCCCCTGGAAGAGGTGGTCAGCAACAGTTGTGCAGGAATTAGCAAGTGTGGTTAATCCCATCTGCATTTGCGGATCTCTCTTGGTCAGGCAACATCACACACGCACTGATGTTTGCTTTCCTTAAGAAGGTGTGTGTTTGCAGGCACAGGATATGGTGTCATAGAACTTGCAGTAAATACAGTCAGCCCTCCATTTCCGTGGATTCTGCATCTGAGGACTCAGAACCAACAAAGGGTCTAAAGCCCTTTGCAGGTGTCCTGCTGTCATTTTAATGGGTTTAACATTAATGCTCAAATGCTTATGTTGGGAGTAAGCACAGTAACAAATGAAAATAGAATCACACATCCATATGGAACATGCACTTGTCACTATTCCCTTAAACAACACAATGTAGCCAGGCACAGAGGTGCACGCCTGTAATCCCAGTGGCTCTAGAGGATGAGGTAGGACGACTGTGAGTTCAAAGCCAGCCTCAGCAAAAGCAAGGTGCTAGGAAACTCAGTGAGACCCTGTCTCTAAATAAAATACAACAACAACAACAACAAAAAGGACTGGGGATGGGGCTCAGTGGTTGAGCACCCCTGAATTCAATCCCTGGTACCTACCCCCGCCAAAACACAATGTAACAATGATTTGTAGTGTTTTGGGTATTATAAATCACCCAGCGATGATCTAAAGTATACAGAAGGGTTTGTGTAAGTTCTATGTATGTGCGGTGTCACTTTACATTAGGGACTTTGAGCATCCAAGATCTGGGTATCTGTGAGGGTCCTGGTGCTGATCGCCCGTGGTTACTAAGACTCGACCTTAGAATAAACAAAACGCCCTCTGCAGATGCATGTCTTTTCAGGAGCACAGGATGCTTCCCTGGGTGGTAGAAGGTGGCATCTTCATTCAAGAACCCCTCGACTGCTTTAGAGCATGGATTCTTTGTGGGGTCTCGGAATGTGACTAGAATGCACTTCAGAGGTGTGTTGCAAGTCAGTGTTTTGAGGCAGGACTGTGAAGCCCTTTGCAGGTGTCCTGCTGTCATTTTAATGGGTTTAACATTAATGCTCAGATGCTTACCTTGGAGTAAGCACAGTGACATATGGAAGAAGTGGTGTGAAGGGGGCTCCTAATTTGGCTTCCTGCTGTGCCCATGGGATTCCTTCCATGTGCCTAGCCTGTGATTCAGGACAATCCCAAGCTTCTAGAGAAGTCGACAGAATGGTACAGTGGACCTGGGGAGAGGCTGCCCTCACCTGCCCGCTGGTTAGCTGCCCAGCTCCTACTTGGCTTTCTGAACATACAAAACGATGTTGCACATCAGGGCAGTTGTCTCTAGCCATTTCCACAGTCTCCCCTGGGAATTCATTTATTCTTTTGCCACCGAAACACCAGGGACTTCCACCTTCACATAAGACTATCTAGACGACAGTCTGTGTTCACCTTTCCCCCATTGCGTCAATCATTTACCTTTAACTTTCTTTAAAAAAAAAAAAAGTCAGTATTCAATCAAGGATCCGGCACTACATTTCGCTGTCATGTCCCTTTGGTCTCTTTCCAACATAGAATAGCCCCCCAGGTTTTTCAAAGTCCTCGGTGTGGAGTGTCCCACAATTCTATGTGTCCCCTCTTATAAGATTCAAGAATGTCACATGGGGCAGAGTGGCCTTTCTGCCAAGGCACCTGAGGATGGCTGTGGTGTCTGTTTGTCACATTGGTGGTGATATTCCTTTAGCATAGGGCAAAGGTAGGGTCCTCCGCAGATTCCTGTGCTGTAAAAGCGCTTCTTTCCTTTTGGGATTAAATAGTGGAGACCAGGTGAATCTCCCAATCTCCATGAGCTTTCCCAGGAGATTTAACATCTATTGATGATCTTTGCCTAAATCAGTGATGGCACTGGTGATTACTGGGTCCAACGCAGGACCTCCCCACCCCCAGAAGTCATTGTACTTTGGATACCAGAGAAATGACTCTGGGGAGAAGAAAACCACATCCTTTCATTTTAGGGAGTGGGATGTTCTGGGGCTGAATTAGAGCAAATTATATTCCATACTTTTGTGATTATATCGAAATGTATCCTAATATTACATAAAATTAAAAAAGAGTCAATCCTAAATGAAATTTGCTTTTTATATGTTTAGAATAGGATTTTTAAATGAACCATGTGAGCGTCAATTATCAATAAATAAAGGCCCATGTCGATTTTGAATATAGGTTTTTAAAATCTCACACATTTCTCAACTTTGCATGTCGTTATCTTAAAGTTTGCATAAAAATTTTTAAGAGGTGGACTCTTGTTGTTAGTAATTGTTTGCAGTATTTAGAACAGAAATGGGAAAATGATCTGAGGTCTTTATTCGAGATTTCCTCGTAGTTGGGTCTCTCTGTAGACATCTCATCCAGGGGATTTATGAAATACTGAAGGAATCCGTTGTATTTTTAAGCAGTACTCATTTGAGAAATTGCTTGTGATAAATGGGTTTCGCTAATTAAATCATACACTTCCATAGTACATTACATATAAAACTAGACTAGGAAATAAATATAATTAAAGTAAACATGCCCTTGTAATTACTAATTGTTTCTGCCATTTTAAGCAGATTTCAGAGTCACAGAGAGCTGCTCCACTATAAACCTAATAATGAAGCCCGTGATAACAGGTGTAAATTAGCACAATGGAAAACATTTACACTGTAACATGCTAAATTAAAAATGACATTAACAAGCCCCATTTTCAAATTCTCTATAATTAACATTTGTTCAATCCGGAGATGAAGAAGTGCCGTACACAACGGTCGATGTCTTTATTTATGGCTCCTGATATTTGTCACGGCTTTATCTTTGTTGAATTGTCAACAACAGAGGTGCCTTCCTCCCTCCAACGTGTCACATTTATGTGATCTGAGACAGTCCTGACAAAGCGTAAAACGTGATATTTACTGGCGTCATTATTGGGGCTCCTCTGCAGGTAGGCCACAGAGATGGCTCTGGCCGGTGGTGTGGCTTCAAGAGCAGGGACGTGGGCAGTGATGTCCAAGGTGTGATCGGATATCAGGATTCCCTCGAGGGCGCCCTCCACGCCGTACACGTTGCTAAGAACCTCAGATCCAGGCTTATTTTCCCAAATAAATGTCATCATGAAGCCTTTCTTTTCTGGTGCTCGTTCAAGTACATCAGGAGGCAGAGAGCAGCGGAAACAGCTTGATCTGTCTCGGGGAACCTCCTGTTTTCCTCCTTGCAGAGAAGCCGTCAGCGTGCTGATGGTCCAGTGGAGAGTCTGAGCCTTCCGCCCGTCCATGCCGACTTAGGCCTTAGAGTTGGCTCCTTTTCACTCAAGAATCCCATCCCTCTAACTGGATTTTTTTTTTAAAGAGTCTCCTTTCCATTTATTAAAAGTGTACATCTTGTTGATATTCTTTAGTACGAGCACGCATCTTTCTGATGTTGTTTTTTTTTTTTTTTGCAATGAGATTTCCTACTTACTTATTTATTTATTGAGTGGAGCAGAGTTGTGCATATTCATGGGGCACCGTGTGACGTTTCTGGGACTGGATGTTAAGAAGAAATGGTCGAGGATATGTACCCTGGATTATTTTTTGAGTCATTAAAAATATTCATGTAGTTTTATTCAGATCATTTGGGGTTCATCCTAGAGTTAAAGGTTGATAAGGCAGGGCAGAGGGTGTTGGGCTCTGGAGAACTAAATTTCTTTTCTTTTTTTTTTTTTTTTTTTTTTAGTTGTAGATGGACACAATACTTTATTTTATTTATTTATTCTTATTTGGTGCTGAGGATCGAACCCAGGGCCTCACAAGTGCTGAGCAAGTGCTCTGCCACTGAGCTACAGCCTCAGCCCAGACCCTGAAGAAGATAAGATTCTCTAGCTGTGGAGTTCGCCAAGCTCACGGACTGGTAGGGAGATGGGAAGGGAAATCAGTGACTGTTCGTGGTCCCTCCAAGTCCAGGAGCTAGCCAAGGATCAGGGGCAGGACTGTGTGAATAAGGGGGTCCGTGATGATTCAGATGAAAAGTCATCATGTTTTTCAAATACCGTAATTTTCAAATAATACAGTAGTAACAAATATTGCAAGGAGTCCACCACTTGGAATCGAGTCTACCGAGCGCGTTTGAGGGAGAGCTGCTGGTCCACGTGCGTCTGTTGGTGCTGACGCTGCTTTTACTGTTGGAGGGGGTTTGTATCTGCGCTGTCCATCTCGGCTAAGGCAAGCTCTGTGCCTGTGTCGGCCACTTGACCCGCCGCCGTCAGGACTGAAGGACTGAGTTTTAGTTTAATTAAATTTAATCCAATTTAAATAGCCACACGTGACTGGCGGCCACGAGAATAAAAAGGGTGGCTCTTTACAGGTGGCGTCTCCCCGTGGGAAGTGCTTGGGACCTGGAGTGTTACAGATTCCAGAGCTCCTGGAATACCGGCATCGACGGCAGCTGAGCACCCCTCATCTGAAAATCCAAAAATCTGTGCGCCGACATGGAGCGCAAGATGTTTCAGATTTTGAAACATTTGGGATTCCAGAGTTTCCGACGAGGGGTGATCAGCCTGTGTTTTAAAATGTTATTCTAAGCATGCACCGTGCACCGTGCGAAGTCCGTGCAACGGTACATTATTAATCCTGCTCCTCCTGTTTTACAGATCAAGAGCTCCTTTTGAAGGTTGGGTAACTCGCCCTTAGTCATGGAGCGGTAGGTGGTCGATGTCATTTAAACCCAGGAGTCTGTGTATTTTGAAAGCCCTCACTTGGCATATGAATATTTATTGATACTCTTAAAGGGGAAGTTTAAGGCAGCTCTTGGTGGCATAGAGTGAGAACTCAATCATGGAGCAGTCGTTCTTATTATTAAAAAGTCACTTGTTGTGTGTGACTGTTTTCTATGCTTCTTAGAATCTGAACAAGGACATTGGTGAAAACATGACTTGTTGGGGACGGTCATTGCTGGCATCCAGCGCTGCCTAGCTCATCTGGGGGTAAAGTCACCCGTGGTGGTTTTCCTGGTCCCTTGAACATAGAAAGTCGCCATTCCTCACCCTCCACTCATTCTCTGACTCCACTCCCGTGGCTCGACCCCACACCCTTCCTTGGGCCCACTTTTGGGGGTAGTTGGTTGAGCTGGGGAGATGCATCAGGACCTCTGGTGATAAGATGGAAATGACCCTTCTGGCTGAGGCTCTCCCTCCCAGAAGGGGACTGTCCTGTACATGTTCCCTCCGTCTCGGCCCCATCTCTCCCTTCCCATCTGCCTCCCTGTCTGGGTGATCGTCTGACCCGCTGCCTTGCAAGATTGCATGTAAAGGGTCCACCAGGCCTCTGAATGGACAGTACTGTTTTATCTTTGGCACTTCTATAGATCATTTTTAAGAAATACAAACATATCAACTCTCCCCATACGAAATCTCAGGGGTCACCTTCTGGGATTCTGCATGTTGATATTGAATGCTCAATTTTATGCGATGCCAGTGAACCAGCAAAACTCAGACCAGCCCAGAGAGGCAGAGGTGACGGTCTGCCTTTCTATTTATTATCTAGGGAATTGATTTACTTATTTTAGCAGTCACTGCATGGGGTCAGAAAAGTGAACTTGGGTGTTGAGAAGGATAAAGATCTTGGAAAAGAGGCTCTGAGGTCCGTTGCCTTCTGTAGCTCAAACAGATCTAAAGGAAGGGAGAGAAGGGGGTGTTCTGAATACATTCAGAGGTTTGCTCCTTGTACCATCCCCGATATTTGTGTCTCAGTGGAAAATGAAAACAGACAGCCATTTCACTCAAAGTCCATAACTGGACGTGCATGTGGACGTATTGCTCCTGCCAGTGAGTGAGTGTCCGGGAGCTGTCGTCCACGTCAGAGGCTCCTGCTATGTGCAGAGAGAGGGCAGAAGTGAGGACGTGGATTTTCTTGGCACCAACGAGGTGGTCGTCAAGGACTCAAGCACCTCACGGCAGGGTAAGGTGGAGGTAAGGGCTTAGTCACGACTCCTAGATGTGTTCAGTCCTGGCCTGTGGCTGGATGGAGGGAAGGGAACTGCCCTGGGGAGGTCCAGTGACCAGAGTCGCAGATGCTTGGGGTGAGCTGCCGGTTGACAGAAGCCTGTGCGCTCTGGGGCGGTGGTGGCCAGGGTTCAAGGACACTGACAGAACAATCCCAGCAGCAAATTTAAACACCGATAAACTCCACAAGGAGCTCCACAGAAGCGAAATTGGGACTGTCTTACAAAATAAAGCCACCAAAGGCTTCAAGGAGCCCCGCTACACAAACCCTTGCATTTATTCTTTCAAGCCAGATCATCTTGATAGTTTCACAAGAGTTTGTGAAAATGGACGCACAGGAAGAGGGCCTTTAAAAAGCTCATGATTTAGGAGAAGCATCTCCCCCGTGGGTACTTCAGTAGACGGCAGTGGTGAACACAGTTGCCCTTTGTGGAACGTGTTGGGCTTTTTTAAAACAAATTTTGTGTTCTGACGCGTCCTGCTAGAAACAGTTTTCCCGAATGCAGCTATTTTTGTTCAGAATCATCTATGTTCAGTTGCTCTGAAGATGAAAATCATAAGCATCGTGAAGCTGTTTTGCACCTTTTTTTTTTTGCTAATCGCAGTCTTCCTGTGTACAGAATTCATTGTGCATGGTCCCAAACCAACTCTTGCCAATCCCTGTCCCTATGTCCCAGCATGCAGCAGAGCGGTGGGTTTTGCACGCGCCACGCCGCCTGGGAACGGCACCTCTTGCTGTCAGGGGGAGATGCTTGCCGAGGCAACTGGGAACGTGCATCCCTCTCTGTGTCATCCCACCTGCCCTTCCCGCTTGGGGCTGAGGCCACAAAGTTTTTCAAAGCCAAATTGCTATTCCTTTGAAGGAAGCATCTGGTCCTTTGGCAGCTCTGCGGGAGTCATCTTGGTCGCTGGAGAGTTTCTCCTGCGTGGATCACATGGTTTAGATATTGAAAGGGTTTCTGGCATTTTCATGTCCCAGTTTCTGGGCATGAAAAATGTGAAAAAGCTAAAGTCTGTTTGCACTTGCAAAGCCTCTGAAGTTTTTAGGGCTAAAAAAGAAATCTTCCTTAAAAAAAAAATAAAATTCTTCTTAGTGGTGTCTTCTTACCTGCATTCATGGATGATTTTTTCTACTGCCTAATTTTAATATCCATGTAGCTTGGTGTTTATCCTGGAGAGAGGCCACAGTCGGAATTATAGAGAAATGGAACCTAAAATATTTTAAGGTTTTCTTAGTTTTAAGTATTTCAAAATTCAGCAGTATTGATTGAGCAACAATTATGTTCCAGGCATATTTATACCATGTTAGAAAGTTTGTTAAGTTCTTCATTCTCAAACTTCAGAGAGCCTTCACAATGCAGGTGTATTAATCCATTGTATGTTGCTATAAGGAAATACTTGAGGCTGGGTGCTTTGTTTAGCTCATAATTTTGGAAGCTGAAAGTTCAAACAGCATGGTGCCAGCTCTGGTGGGGGGTGACTGCGATGCAGAGTGACTGCATCACATCATGGCGAATGGATTGTGTTTGGAGCATGTGTAAGAAGAGATCCCATATTGAACAGGAAGTCAGAGTGAGAGGAAGGACAAGCTCACTTGTTGAGAGAACTAATCAAGTGTTCCCACAAGAATGACACTAATCTGGGCTGGGGATGTGGCTCAAGTGGTAGTGCTCTCGCCTGGCATGCACGGGGCACTGGGTTCGATCCTCAGCACCACATAAAAATAAAATAAAGAAGTTGTGTCCACCGAAAACTAAAAAATAAATATTAAATAATTCTCTCTCTCTCTAAAAAAAAAAAAAGGAATGACACTAGTCTGTTCTCCATGACATAAATACCTCTCACTAGTCCCCACCTCTTAAAGGGTCCTCTACTCTCAGCATCACCATGCTGGAGACCAAACTTCATAGAACCCTTTTGGGGACCAGACATGAAATCCATGTCCAACAATGGCACCAGATCATTGGAATTTCCACATGTCTTTATTTTATTAAATATGGCTGCACATTGCATGCATCTGCCTGACTTTGATGTCTTAAATCATGATTCAGTATGCAGCTACCAAATAGATCTTGTACATTTCTCAACTGTTCGTCCATTCATTTGTCAATCATGAGATATCCCCAGGCAGGCAGGTCAGTAGGTCTGTAACTTGCTTTATCCACCTTCTAGTACAGCATTCATTTATGTAGCAAAAGCCTATTGTGAAGCCAGGAACAGTGGTGCCTGCCTGTCATCCCAAAGGCTCAGGAGGTTGAGGCAGGAGGATCAGGAGTTCAAAGCCAGCCTCAGTAAAACAGAGGTGCTACACAACTCAGTGAGACCCTGTCTCTCAACACAAGGCAAAATAGGGCTGAGAATATGAGGATATGGTCCAGTGCTCCTGAGTTTAATCCCTGGTATTATAAAAAGAAAAAAAAAAGCCTAATGTGGACCTACTGTGTGCTGGTCCCTGTGGTAGACACTGCTTTCTTCTTGCAGTTTACGTTTTAGTAGCCCAGATAGTGAACAAACACAAGACATTTCAGAACTGGATGTCTGTGTATTATAGAAAAATAGAATGGGCAGTGGGGACATGTTCGAGAAGGACGCAGAGTTGAGGATAGCCACACGGGAGTGGCTGGGGAGGCTGCCTGGGGAGGTGACATCTGGCCTGAAGACAGAGAAGTTACCTACACTGAGGTTTAGGGAAGAGCTCTTCAAACCAAGGAAGCAGCAGGGAGACGGGCCATTCTTCTTGCTGGTTTGAGAGACAAAGAACAAAGGAAGAAGCTGGTGTGGCCGGGGCAGAGGGGCAGAGTGGGCCCTGGCAGGTCAGCGGGATGTTACAGGGGTCAGCGGACGGGGAGGAGCCGAGCAAGACGGGCCCAGAGAGTGGGCAGGGTGGTGGGATCTTCCAAGGCCCCAGAGGTGATGGTGACGGGTGTGACATTTACTCTAAATGCAGAGGGAAGCCACGGGGAGTGTAAAGCTGGGGGAGGACATGAGTTCATGAACACCGCGGGCTTTGTTGGTCAGTCCACGACGGTGATCGCGTGGAAAGCCTGTGTGCGATCACATGCTGCTAGCCCTGCGCTTGCCACGGCGCCGGGATTCCTCCTAGAGGTCTGGTGGAGAGCAAGAAGAAATGTCTTATGTAAAATGGGCCAGTGAGTTCTCTCTGTGTGTCTCCAACGGTTTAATATTCATCTGGAGAAGATCTGTGCAGGGTTAGCCACGTGCGGGCCTAAGTTGGTGGGAGCAGGCCGTGCCAGCTCTGGCTGAGGTCCTTCCGTAATTCTTTGTGTCTCCCCTGAGGCCACCTGTCAGAATATGACATATCCGCAGAGGCCAACCTGGATTTAATGACTAGGAAGCCATGGGATTTATATGATTTGGGGGCACACAGGGGCTCTTCTCATGCCACTTCCAGGGATAAGTGGCACGGAGGCTATTTGATGGATTGGACAAGCATCAACCCTGGCCTCAGCTTCCTGCCTGTCACAGAACACTGAGGATCGGGACACTCGGCATGCTAGGGTTAAAATCACGACACTCCTGTTACCCTTCACAGAGTATTCTGCTTAGCATGACGCTGTTCCTGAGATACTTTGCCTCTAGATATGTCATCCTGACTGATGACGGAGGTGTGTTCCAAGGTGTGTGTCAGAAGCACCACCCCCCAGTGACCACCCGTGGTGGAAGCCATGCCTTTGGGATAAGGTCCACTGGGTAGTCTCGGTGTCAGCCACATTCTTGGTGCCAGAGAATACCAGTGGTTTTTAAGAGGCTCTTACTGAGCCCTCTGTCGAGGTGTTATTTGTAGCCCTGCTGAGCACACGTGACTTCTGCCCTCATGGGTTATGCATGTGCATGGTGTGTGGTGGCTTCTCTGGGAAGATCCAGGGCCCTCGGTGGCTTTCACTGCCAAGGTGAGATGGGAGGCTGCAGCCCTGAAGATGGTGTAGCTGTGCTCAGCATCCCCGGCCTCACGGGTGCCCTGGGCCTGAGCAGTCGGGATTGGGCGTGTTCCCGACACTGAATCCACGGGATTGGGTGTTTTCACTTCTCCCCTTCAGAGAGGAAAAGAACTAGCCCGGGAAGTTCCCTTTCCCACCATTAAGGAGCTCCACCACTGAACGCACTCAAATTCGGTGTGTATGTTTTAATACTATAAACTCGATGATTTTTTTTCTTTGGTACCAGGGATTGAACTCAGGGGCACTCCACCACTGAACCACATCCCCAGCCCTATTTTGGATTTTATTTAGAGACAGGGTCTCACTGATGTGCTTTGCACCTCGCCATTGCTGAGGCTGGCTCTGCATTTGTGATCCTCCTGCCTCAGCCTCCAGAGCTGCTGGGATGACAGGTGTGCCCCACCACGCTCGGTACTTGATGACTTTTAAGAAACTCAATAATAAAATTGGGTTGTAGTTGAGACAATGATGACGCAAGACCAAACCTACTCCAGAGATTTTAATGTTTTGTTGCTAGTATCAACTTTTCTCGTATTGCATAACCGAATTAAGATTTTTTCTTTTAAAGAATTTGGATGATGTTTTATAGTGCCAGAGTAATTCTTTGTCTTTTCAGAAATTCTCTTTTCAGTAAAGGCTCACCTTCTATAGAGACCCTGAGTGTTTTCCTAGGGTAAATATCTAGCAAGTCGAGGAACCGGGCCCAACCCTCCTGTGCCAACATGCGGCATGTGTTTCCACCCTGCTCCGTGCTGGTTTCCAGGAGGAAATCATTAAGTGCCTGTTGTGGTTCAGATGTGGTGTTTCCAGAAGCTCACGTGTGACACGATGCAGGAAGGTTTGGAGGAGACATGACCGGGCCATCGCCTTAACCTGATCCGTGAATGATCCCTGATGGGATTGACTGGGAGGTCAGTGGCTGGAGGAGGTGGCTCACTGGGGACGTGGCTTTGGGGTATATATTTTGTGTCTGGAGCGTGGAATCTCTCTGCTTCCTGATACCATGTGAGCTACTTCCCTCCGCCACCTTCTCCCGCCCCTGATGTTCTGCCTCATTCCTCGAGTCCCAGGGCCTGGAGCCAGACCTCCAAAACCATGAGCCCCTGAATAAACCTCTTCTCCTCGACAGTTGGGCTGGTCGGGTGCTTTAGTCTCAGCAGCGAAAAAGCTGACTCACACAGTGCAGAAGTCGACGCAGTTTGACTCTTTCCTGTTTCCCAGTGTTAAGAGTGTCCTGGGGCTTCTTTTGCACCGGTGGTTTAGAAGTCCATCGAGAAGGGTGCAGCCTCTCGAGGACCAGGAGCTTTTGGAATTGACGTCGACGCCTGTCACTTTTAGAACTATAGGCTGGGATTTGATAAGATGCGGTTTTAACCACCTTCAGTCTCATCAAGGCACGCGGAAGACTGTTGGATGGGGTGGTAATGAGAAGGAAAGGGTGAAGGGATTGAAACCTTTTTCTTATATAGACCTCTGCATTCTGTTTTTGGAATTCCCATGGTCTGTTTTTACTTTGACAATCCTGATAAAGGGAGAAAAAGAGTACAGTCCTGTCACAGATAGGGTAGGCAGGAGTTGGGACACAGCAGGTCCCCACTGCTGGAGATGGGGCCCTGGGAGCCCACCTTCCCGCTCCTTGGAAGGAGCCATCACCGGGGCTCTGGCCTCCTGGGGGGGCGCGTCTGCTCCATCGTAGCTGAGGCTGACGCCCAGCCAGTCTCTCACCCCACCCGCCTCCCCAAGCCCTGAATCCCCGTGTTCACACTCTGCTTTCATCTGCGACGGGCCAGGAGAAAACCCTTTAAAGAAGAGCCTGCTGGTCAGCGGCCGGTGAGTGAAGCCGGTGCTTCCAAGCCCCAGCCCCGGGGAGCTCCCACCAGGCAGGTGACCTCGGAGCGCGGCTCTCCTCGGGGTGCAGGGTCACCCTCTGATGGAACTGTTGGATCCAGGGTGTCTTCTTTCCTCCCGCTGCTAAGGACTAGAGAAAGTGTCCCGGGCATTGTTTTCCGGGTGCCCCTCGTGGACAGCAGGGAGGTCCCCAGGAGCACTCTTTGCTTTGGAGACTCCGTGGTGTAAAGGGATCGCATCTCTGCCCACGACACTCTTTTCTGGAGCAAAGGAGTGCTGCTGCGGTCTTTGGGTCGGAGCTCTTTCTCTCTGTGGGGCACTCACGAGAGCCTCCGAGGAGCGAGATTCCCAGGGACTCGCCACACTTTGTTTCTTTAAGATCACCGTCGGGGGGGGGGGTTAAGCAGTTATTGTGCTGGTATTTAATAATCCCGGGCAGGCCGAGGGTCCGACGTGGAGAAGCCTGGCGTGGAGAATGAGCACCGGCGGACACGTGAGGGTGGTCAGGCACAAGTGGTCACGGAGGGAGCTTCCAGTGGAAGGGCGTCGAGGGTCGTGAAAGGCGGAAAGGTTATGGGTCTCAGGGGCAGATGACCCTCCAGGTAGCATGGCACGCGTGGGTACTGGACGTGGTGGGTGGCGCTGCGGCAGGTGACTGCCTAGCTGGGGTGAAGGCAGCCAGTCTTGGAGACTCCTAAGGGAGAGAAGGGTGGAGACTGAAACCAGGTGATCACAGCCATGCGGGGCGCCTCTGCTAGTGGGGCGCTGACGGAGGTGCCCCCGAGAGCAACAGCGAGTCCCCGTCCCAGAGACAGGGTGGAAACGGGCACCTGGGACCTGAGGAGGCAGTGGGCCATTCACGTGCTTCCCGAGGAGGGAACCTCCCTAGCACAGCCAGCCGGGGTGGGATGTGAGGAGAGAGGAGCAGGAGTCTCCACAGAGGTGAGGAGGTGAAGAAAGGCCCGTGAGCGAGCGCCAGGGACCACGGGGCATCAGGCCGGAGTCCTGGGAATCTAGAACGCTGATGCACGCGGGAGAAGAGCTCAGATGGAGCTCCTGAGGGAGGGGGGAGGCCAGGAGTCTCTTACCCCAGGCATGGAGTGCTGGACGTCCAGTCTGGTAGAAGATGCTAGAAGGAGCATGGATTTATAGGCTACCAGGAAGCCCAGGTCGATTTTTGGAACTGGAAAGTGACATAATGAAGGTGGTATTTCATTTACCTTATTAAAATTTTAAGCAGCACTATAAAATGTTTTCTCATTATAAAAGTAAGATGGGTGGATTTCAGGAAAATTCAAAAGTAGAGAAACCATAAAGAAGAAAAGAAGCCTGCTGCCTCGTCCCGGGATCCACAGACACACGTGACATCATTTTACTGCTTGGTTCTGTGGCAGCCTTTTCCGTGCATATATGTGTCCCGGGGAAAATCACAGGAAGAGTTGGGACGGGAGCCCAGCCTCTCCCCCAGCTGCAGTCGGCCGCACCACACCATTCCCTCATGCTCTCCAGTGCTTATAAAAGACGTGAGAAATAAAACCAGAGCTCTCTTTGCAATATTAGCTAACTAAGTGCCTGAGATGGCTGACTCTGTCTTGGGTGTTTCTGTAAATCATTCTTAGAACAAGCACCTGCAGGCCTTCCCTCTTACAGATGGGCATTTGTGTTTTGGGGGGTTAGTTTTGTCTCTGGATTTTCTTATCAGTTGAAGGAACACGTCAGGCAATTTGATGAGTGCTCCAAGGCTCAAATTCTGGAGAGGCTGAGCTACAGATGGGTCCAGGAGGCTGGGCTTAAATCCATGGGAGTAAGCCCAGGCAGCTCCTCTCACCTGGTGGGAATGTGGGCAGGGCTCAGACACAGTGGCTCAGTTGTGTCCCCAGGTGCCACCTCCAGATCCCTCTTACTCACTGCAGAGGACAGCTTGTCTTTGTTTTTCCCTCCTTTTTGGGGGGAGGGGGTCATGTTCCATGGGATTGAACTCAGAACTCACAGGCACTCGGCCACTGAGCCACATCCCCAGCCCTATTTTGTATTTTATTTAGAAACAGGGTCTCACTGAGTTGCTCAGTGCCTCGCTGTTGCTGAGGCTGGCTTTGAACTCTCGATCCTCCTGTCTCAGCCTCCCGGGCCGCTGGGATTACAGGAGAGCGCCACCAAGCTCTGCTTCCCTCCTTTTTCTTTTCCTTTAATGGCTTGGTGAGTGAGTACTTTTCAGGTGCGAAGGTGAAGAGCTCAGAGGTTTCGTTTGAGGTATTGACCGGGAAAGTTTTTCTTTTACCTGTATCATTTCAGAATCCATAGAGATCCAAATTAAATATTTATAAAACAAAACCCCATGAGAGTATCTTTGTAGACCCTTTTGCAGAGCTACACACACACACACACACTCTCTCTCTCTCTCTCTCGCTTAGTCATGTAGTCACGTGCTGTGTAAAGATGATTTGGTCAACAGGGGACTGTGTGTGGCGGTGGTCCCATAGATGATATCCCCTCGTGACATCAGCGCCGTAGCTGTCTGTGGAAAACGGTACGCTCTACGGTGTTCTCAGGATGACAGAGTTGCCTGATGTTGCATTTCTTGGACTGCATCCCTGTTGTGAAGCAAAGCATGATCCCCTCTGTGTGTAAAACACGTGTATTCGTATCTGACCCCTTTGCCCTTACATTTGAATGGCACCCTGATGGTTTTGAATTATGCATTTTCACTAACATTATGAGTTACGTTTTCCTTGAAAACAGATGCCTAGTATTCAGTGACATGACTGTAACACAACTGCTTATTCTATTGGATGTTGAGTTTTTTCCCTCCTAATATTTTGGTTGTTATATGAATGCGTGCCCTGGTGAATGTTTTTGTATGGAAGCCAATTCACACATTGCAGTGTATTTCTTTACTAAAAATTCTTAAAAATGGAATTATTGATTACAGAGTGTCATAAAGTTTTTGATACATTGCCAAATTCCTTTTCAGAAAGACTTACCTGTTTTGTGCCATCACAAGTATGTGAGATCTCTTGTTGCCTTGAACCTTATCTATACACAGGGTTATATATTTAAGTTCTTGACCTGTTTAGGAGGTAGAAATAGTTTTTCTTTATCATTTGTATTTTTCTTTTTTCTTATGGATTACTGGTGAGCTGCGGTTTTTACGTGTTGGGCCATTGCTGCCTGTCTTAAGACTCACCGTTCATGTCCTAACTCATATTTTTAAACACTTTTGTTTACTTCTGACAGCTCTTTACATATGATAATACTTTAACTCTTTCTCTTCTATGTTATATATTTTTAAACTTTGTGGTAATTTCATGATATTTAGAAGCATATGTCTTTGGTCAAATATGTCAATTTTTTTATGTTCTCTTTCATTGCTTTACTGACTAGGAATGTCAGCCCTTATATTTTCTTCTTGTTGTTTTATGACACCAGTTAGGAATTGTTATTCTTTGACTTAATAAATTGGAATGATTTTCTTCTTGTTTTAGGCTCATTGACCACCACCTCTACTCTAGGACAGCTGCTGTACCCTTGGACACGTCTCCGGGGGCAGATAGTGGTCAGGTCTGTTAGCTCCGTCCGTGCTCACCATCACCCAGTAGAAAAGCACACAGTGCATTTTACATCTGGAAAGTTGTGCCCAAAGACATTGGCTTCTTGATGAGGTGACACGCACCCACTGTGTTCCCTTGTTCTTTCATGGAACCAGTACTGACCGGGCCTGGAGCGCTGCACATGCTGCTGTGTATGAGGGTCGGTGGGTGAAAGGGAAGGTCGGTACCCATCAAGGGCTTACGTCACCTGCTGGAATTAAAGCAGACCCCGAGGCTGCAGGCGGCGCTGTCTCCACTCCACCACACTTTCCAGTGTGTCAGCCCAAGGCTTCAGGCAGGGTGCTGACACTTCCGTGAAACGCACTGTCTTGGCCCCTCGTTTGGATAGAGTTGGTGAAGAGCTAGACCAGGCCTTGGCCCGAGCTTCCTCCGAACGCTCCAGCGTGTGTGTGCAAGGGATCCCACAGATCTCAACCTGCTGACGGGGGATTTGGACAGCGACGTAGTAGTGAGGACAGCCTTGGGTGGCTGGGCGTGTCACTCAAGTGCTGTGGAGCCCCTGCTGCTCTGAGGATACAGGCAGATAAGGGACACGGCGATCCCCAGGGGAGTGCACTGCAGGCAGGCATCTGACTCCCTTGCCTGGGCCAGACTTCAGTTTTTAGAGCCAGGCCCCGGGGCTTCACGACACGCATCCATTAAAATAGAGGAGAACTCACACTAAGCAATTAATGTGGGTGACACTTGATCCTGCAGGCATGGTGAACTTGAGTGACCTTGACAGAATGAGGGAACTTGGGTGATAATCACATCTAGGCATTAGGTTGCCTTCTACCTTGGTGTCCAGTGTGGATCTTTTGGGGGTCTCTTTTCACAGGGGCGAGATCAAAAGCCAGGCCATCTATATGGATTCTTTGTTATGGAAAGTATAATTTCCCTCAAAACCCTGTTTTAAAAAGCAATGTTTTCTTCATTGATATTCTGATATAAATAGAGCAGCATTACAGTTTGTCTAGAAAGCTTAGTCTGCAGATTAAAAAAAGAAAACTAGTTTTCTATGAAATCGTATTGGAAGAAGCTAGTCCTTCTAAGGATTTTTTTTAAACTTTTGAAATGAAAAATAATTTGTATATTTGAAAATCGAGGTTTTTGAAATTTTTGTCGGGCTTCATTTCTACACGTAACTTTATTTTTACATTAAGTTTATGTTCACATGTATGTTAATTATATTGCTATGTGTGCCTGTTCAGTCTTTGTTATATGTGGATATTTTATCTAGGATGGCATTTTCTATTTCTACCTCATCTTGAATTATTATTGTATACTTTTATGTGTTGCCATAAAAGTCATTGTTTCTATATATGTGTTTTCTGATTGACAAGTTGAATAAAGAAATTGATTTTTTTCTTGGCATAAAACTAAGCCTAGCGTCATGCAGGAAAACCTTTGGAAAACAAATAGAGCAATCCCCGTGTCAATGCTAATATGTCAGCTTTTCAAGCTACTTGCATGACTGGAGTGATAACCAATCTTAGAACAAGCATTTGATATTGATTTGCCAGTCTAAAGTAACAAGTTACGGCTTCACTTCTTATCGAGAATTAAATCAAAATAATTTGGTGCCCTACATAATATGTATTGTGAGAATTCCCTTGCATGGTTTATGAACTGCAGGGTGGCAGTGGATAAATGTTCAAGAATCACAGGACTTTAGATAAAGATATATATTATTACTACCTAATTTTATTACATATAAATCTTAATTTTATATATACACACACAAAAAAAATATAGTTGAAGAGGTCCGTAAAACGTTTTATGGAACTTGAGATATAAGAATTTGCATCTTTTTATCTATTATTATAATTTATTAATCCTAAGCTTTTGGGGGGCATTTATTCTAAGAAAAAAAGCAAGTGGGAAATGCTGATTTGTTAACAAAAATGCAGACCTTTTAGCAAATCAGAATTGGTTCTCATTCAAAGGTTATGTCAGAAATACAAATCGTATATGGTTTCAGCTTCTCAACATTAAAATGTGAAGTTCCAGTTAGGTACTCTGTTTCACATCCACTTCCACATACTCTTTTTTCAGATTTTAAATGTATTTCAGGAATTATTTATCACCTGGTACATGGTTTGAGTTAATCTCAGAGAGTCGCCAGGACACAGCCCATCACGTATTCCACATTTGTAGGTGTGAGTGTGTGCAGGCCTGTGTCATGGCTCAGGTATGAAGAGTAAAGCCGCAGTGATCACCCCTGAGATATTCAGAGTAAATCCACGGTTGATCTTAAATCTTCCTCTTCTCACTCTCCCTCCTACCCGAGTTTCAGGGCCATAGAATTTTGCTAATTGAATAGTGAGGTGTATTTCTTGCTCCCGCTGTGTGTGGACAGTGTGTTGATGTGGCGGAAGCCCTTCATGGTGCCCACCTCATGGTGTGGGAGTGGGATGGGGGGGTAGGGGGGTGAGGTGGGGGGTAGGCCAGCTGCATCGCCAGGCTTCCGGTTGCAAGGGAGGAGCGTGGAAAGGGCACAGGCAAAGGCTGTGAGTACCTTTCCCGAATGAATTCCCAGCAAGGCCCGATGTAGCCACGTATGAAGGCCTGCTGTATGACTGCAGTTGTGCTGGAGAGCAATAGGGGAATAATGTTGGTGTTTCCTACCAGTCCTGCTGAGGTCAACTGGATCATTGTATGGAGAAAAATTAAAGTGAATTCCTGCATTATATACATCCAAATCAATTATAGACTTTCCCCCCTTGAGCTGAAAGTGGTTTATTGTACACTCTGTGTGTGGGGGGGTCAAATTTAACTCATCGGGTTGATTAGAACCTTGACAAAGTGCAGGTTGTTGATGAAGTCCAGTAGAAGGTTGGCAGAATCCCAGTCTGTCCTTGGGCATGCTCATCAAAACCCTTGCCCTTCTCTCTGGAGCTAACCATTATGCCGAATCCCAAGACTGTGGGTTACGGTTGCTGGGTTTCTATACCATAGAAACAGAACTACATAGTAGGTGTTCTTCTCTCCATTGTTCCTTTTACTTCATACTACGTCTGTGAGATCGCGTGTGGTTGCATGGAGTTGTACTTCTTCATAATAGTTATGCCTAACGGTGTGTAGTATCTTCTCAGATCATTTGGAATTCGGCATAAAGACTCATCTGTTCTCCCCACCCTGTTTATTTATTTATTGAATCACTTATTTTTGTCAGTATGGACTCATGGATGTTGGCTTTGCACTTTGTTAAAATCCAGGACTACTGTATGTGGCTTTTAGACTGCTCTAGCCCTAGTCATGAGAAGGTGTTTCAGTTGTGACCTGTTGACAGACACCCCTAATTGTGGTGGCAGTGGTGTTGGGTGCTGGCTTCTTACTACAAGGTGTTTCAGGCCTATCTGGTATATATATATTTTTGGTCCCAATCCTAGAATCAGCTATTTCTTTCTTTCATTAGAAAATAGTTTTAGAAACAAAGATCTGGACTCGAGGGGTGCTCATGAATACCGAGGTGCTGATGCTTCCAGGTCCACTCAGCTGACAGAGCCAGGAAGTACCCGCGTAGACGCACCCATGTGTACACACACATCTAAAAATATGTCTTGTGTACCCATCTATCTCCATTAATCTAAGCACGAGTTTTTACCCACGTCTCCAACTCCAATCCATTTATTCCATGGATTGTTCCAGCTTCCTTCCTTGCTCCCTCTTCAACATGGAGAGACCTGGGTCTCATCAGGCGCCATCTGTTGACTTCGTTCTTCAACGGCAGCACGTGGGTCTAGTAATCCCACAGTTACTATCCCATCGAGAAACAGCCTGTGAACCAGCATACAGTGCAGCAGTTCTTTTTGCCTTTTTCTTAGAGACTCTGCTTACTTCCTGTAAGATTGAATCAGGACCCACTTTAATGATGTTCCTTTAACTGAATTACCTCTTCATGGAGCCTGTCTCCAACAGTCACATGCTGATGTTCTCAGGGTCAGGGCTTCATGATGTGAATCTGGGGGGATGCAGTTCAACCTGGAGCATTGTAACACAGAACAAGGGTTAATTCTGATGTGCGCTCCCTGCAGCCAGGTGGGGGAGACCAGTGTCCCCCAGTATTCTCCAGTATTTATTACATATCAGAATTTCATTGCTTTTCAAGGTTGAATGTTCCATCGTATGGATGTGCACATTTCTTTAATTCATTTATCCGTTGACAAGCACTGGGGTTGCTTCTGGCTCTTGTGAATAATGTCACTATGTACATGGATGTACAAATATTTCCCCAAGACTTTGCTTTCCACTCTTTTGAATAGCTGCCCAGAAGTTGATGGTTAAATCATATTATGATACTATTTTTTCGTTTTTTGAGGAACTCACCACACAGTGGCTCACCTATTTTTCATTCCAACGGACAGCACTGCCCGTTCTCCCAGGTCCTCACAAACACTTTGTGATTTACGGTTTCCTTTCAAGTAGCCATTCGAGTGGGTATGGAACGTAATAAATATTTAATATAAATAATTCAAAAGTAGCCAGCACACAAAAACAAAATTCATTTTTTTCTGTACGAATAACAATACCTTTTAGATTCTTTTCTGTGTCTGTGTATGCCCCCCCCACCCCAAATGTATCATTAGATAATTCGAATCAAAGTGTGATCATATTGCTTACTTTTACCATTTAACTTTACCTTTTATATTTCCTGTGTCATCAAATATTACTTCAATAGGAGAGTTTTAATGGCTTTTTAATGATTTAATCATTTTCTGATGATTTCATGTTAGGTTTCTTTGAGTTCCTTCTCCCATGTATCATTCTCTGTTGAGAATTCATGGACATAAATCTCTGCATCCTTGACAGTGTCCTTTGGTCAGATTCCTAGGAAGAGATGATTAAGCGAAGGGCTCTTTTTAAAATGTTCTGAAGATGTATTGCAAAATGCGAGATTGTCTCCCGTAAGTTTCCTTCCAATGTGCCCCTCCCCTGCTGCCAGTGTCTGCCAGTATTTTCCAGTATTGAATATTACCTTTCCAACTCGTTTTAGAAAAATCTTTCAGGTAATTTAAAATGATTTTTACCTTAATTTGGTGTACATTGCTTTGATTATTATTAAAAACGTGCAGTTTTCACATAGATTCACTTATGAATCATTCGTTCATGAATTCAGTGTGCCTGATAAAATAATTCCCATGGATCTTGGAAATGGCACGTTGGGTTTGTAGAATTAGAAGTTATTTTCACATTAGAGGATGAGATGCTGTTAGTGATAACCTGTAATGTTTAAGGAAATGGAAGAGGCTTCATGACAATGTTAAGCGATGGTGTTACATTATTAATGATAATTCCCTTCGTGAGACTGGTGAATATGAGTCCGGAGACGGCTGTTTTAAATGTAAATATTTGGGGGGAAAAAGAAAGGGAACACAGGTTATGTGGAGAACAATTCATCTTCACCTAAAATTTCAATTTTATTACTTGGTTGAAAAGAAAGAACTAGTAGTTCTCCAACAGCAGAGCGTCCTGCACAGACTGAAGGGTTTAGTGATGGAACTAGGAAGGGGCAGCACGTGGAGGGAGGCTGGACCAGGGAGGGAATGTGCAGCCAGGACAGTAGAGCTGGGGGCCCCTGGAGGCCTTGTTGTCACCAGATGTAAGTTGTCACCAGATGCTCTGTACCAGGCGCGTGGTTTGGGGGTTCTGTTTCTCATGGAAGAGAGAGACAAGTTGTGTTCATAAAGAGGAGTGTGCAGGCCTGCTGTCCCAAGACCAGCTGTTCTGTGAGCAACCTATGGGAATAATGTGATTGTTTTCCTGAGAGCCAGATTAGGCTGGAGTAGATGCAGTTTGATGCTATTAGGACGAAGACCATGATTTCTTTTTTTTTTTTTTTTTTTTTTTTTTTAATGCATGCTTCAGTACAGAGATATCACAAAGAGTTTCAGGATTTCCTCGATCAGTGAGCAGTTTGGTTGGGATTAAGATCTCTGGGTTAGATTTGTGGAGAGATTGATACAGTTTCTCTTCTCGGATGGGGTAGAGAGCCAGGATCCTGGTATTTCAGAGCACATAATCCTGGGCTGCATATAATAGTCATTGTCTCAATTTCACACTTTGCACATTGATCGCTCAGAAGGGGAAGAACAAATGAAGACTTACATTGTCAATATTTTAAAAATGGAATACTTTGTAGTACAACAGTAATATTTGCTTTTAAAACCTCAAAGCAAAGCAGAGGAATCAAATGCACCCCCCAGTCCATCATTCACCTCTGAGAAAACTATTTTAAAATTGTCATGTATCGTTAAAGGTGCACGTATTATTTTATATTAGAGAGATTTATCATGTCATCATGCTCTTTGTGAGCTCCTTTTTTACTTAATACTTGTGTTTTGGATGTGTTTCCATCTCTATACATTCAGATCCATTCCATCCAATGACTACAATGTTCCCTTGTTTGAAATAGTGTATAATTGCTCACCAGTCTTCTAAGAAAGGATATTAAATTGGTTTTAATTTTGATTTTATTTTATAATGTATAAATAACGCAATAATAAAATCCCAGTCATGAGTGGTATACATTCCTGAACAGGACGGTGAGGGCTCAGAGCCAGTACTGAACGACATCCTGCTCCGTCCAGCTACCTGTCTGACCTGGAGGAGGAGTGGTCTTTCTCTCTGCACTGTGGATGTTTTAGTCACCTTCCATCCAGACATTAATATTTCACCTTGACAGAGCACTTTAGTGTTTTCAGATACGTCTGTGTTTATTGCTTCCTTTGCTTCTTAAAACCTCTGATCAATGTCTGGTTTGGTTTTATTACCTGTGTTTGACAAGAGGGCGGGCGGCACAGAGTGGTTCTGGCTTCTCTATTCCTTTAGCTGAGCTGGGTCTCCTCTTTCCTGGCCCCCGGGTTAATCTCTAGAGATGGTGGAGCATCCGTAGAAACTATGGGACCAGTGACAGGAAGTGTCCTTCTCGTTCAGTGGGGGAATTGGCTGTGTCTTCTCTCTTCTCTCATTTGCTTCTGATTCAGGAAATCTTCGACTTTAGTGATTTTCCACAGGCGGAGTATCCTTTATCCCAGAATGCTCAGGACCAGAAGCATTTCAGATTTCCAATTCTTTAGAATTTTGGAATATTTGTGTATATAATAACGAGATACCTTGGGAATGAGACACACGTCTAAACACAAAATTTATTTCATATACGCTTAATGTACATGGCCTGAGGTAATTTCATATAACATATTTTTAGCATGCCTGTGTTTGACCGCCACCCATTACATGAGGTCAGGTGTGGAATTTTCCACTCATGCCAACATGTTGGCTCTCAGAAAGCTTTGGATTTTGGAGATTTTGGATTGTGGATGTTTGGATTGGAGCTGTGCAATCTGTAGTAGGTTTCCCATGAGGATCTTACAGTACCTTCTTTAATGCATGCAGATTTTTAATGGTGGCACTTCCCTTTGTGCCAATCATAAAAAAAAAAATATTTGGTAAAACCTAGCTTTATCAATCTGCTATTTTAGAATTGCCACCCGGCTTTAATGTTGTAATAGTTTTGCATGACTATAGCAGAATACTTGAGGCCAATTACTTTACAAAGAGAAAAGGTCTAGTTCACAGTTTGGAAAGTTCCAGATCAAAAATGGACAGTCCCATTGAAGGGAGGGAAGACAAGAGGAAGGGGTGAAGACATTTGAAGGTAACATGAAGCAAACATGGCAGATAGACTTCGTGTACTCTTTGCAGGAGTTCTTAAAGAATTGTGATTATTATCATCTTGTCAGGGCAGCCCATGATATGTAAGATAAGATATTTCATGTTTTATGGATCAAATACAATATTTTTATGATAGATTATACGTTCCATTGAAATTGGGAACTTGTGAGTGATACATCAACTATAAGAAGACTCTTTGGTTTCCTGACACTGTGTTGTATGGGTATTTAGAATTAATCATCTTTAGTGTCATCCCACAGGATGAATTATAGAACCACAGAGTACAAATAATTCATAATTCCTAATGTCTTCCTGTAGGTCACACTTAATTGACTACAGAATTTTCACCATAGAAAGTTGGAGAAATATCCCCCCAAACCTGTGTGTAGGCTGTGGTCCTGGATGTCTTTTTTGTATCTAGTTAGTTGGCACCTTGTATGTAATAAGTTTAAAGGTTTTTTCAAATTAGAAGGTTTAATTAACACAAGTGTTTGTTGTTTTTTTTGTTTTGTTTTGTTTTGTTTTTTTGGTACCAAGGATTGAACTCAGGGGTGCTCAACCACTGAGCCACATCCCCAGCCCTATTTGGTATTTTAGTTAGAGACAGGGTCTCATTGAGTTGCTTAATGCCTCACTTTTGCTGAGGCTGGCTTTGAACTTGAGATCCTCCTGCTTCAGCCTCCCAAGCTGCTGGGATTACAGGCATGTGCCACCACACCCAGCTGTTAAGTTGTTTTTAATATCCACAATTTCATGGAACTTAGAACCCTGATTCTCACAGTTATTATGTGACTTTTGGAAAATTAAGTTTTCTAAGCCCCACATATTTTTTTTAATTGATGAAAGAGCTTTGTCAGTAAAATGTGCATTATAATGTTCATGGAATATGGATCACATTTCACTTTTATATCTATTTGGTTATCTATTGACATTGTGTATTTTACAGAAACAAGGAGAGAGAAAAACAAGTAGCAAACATGAACTTTGTGGCTAGTGTCCCAGCACCAGGCAGTAGCTTAGCATTACTTTTATTATGATCCCCATGATTGTTAAACTCAAAAACCATAAAGAAGATTTTAGGACTAAGAATCTGAATAGATGAAAGTTGTGTTGGTTCGAATGATGTGCTTTGCCAGTGGGTGAAATTTTGAAAAGGAAAGAGAAAAAAGAAAATATTTATCTTGCATTTTTACGGTTTTTAAAGTCATTTATTGCAGTGTCTGTGCTGTACCAGGTACTGCTTAGGTGCTGAGGATACAGTTTTATAGAAAGTAGACATAGATGGTTATTATTAGGGAATTAATAGTTCAACAGAGGTTTCCGTTAATTAGCATAAGAGATGTGACTATGGGGAGAAGGCGGGCTCTGTGTACATCCCATGAAGGGCCTCGGGTGTGTTGATGTGCATCCGGGAATGATCTTGGGGAGGAAGCATCACTAAATGGAGACCTTCAGAATCAGGAGGTGGTGGGCAGGTGGAGAGCAGAGGTGTTCAGGGAACAGAGAAGAGCACATACGGGGGCTTAGAGACAGGGTAAGGCATAGAGGTTAGGGGATTGAGGGCCAACATTGAAATGATGAGCAGGCTAGGTCTCATGGCTCCCAGATTTGTTCTCAGTCCAGAGGGCAGGGCAGTGACATGATCAATCTTCTATTTTAGAATTGCCACCTGGCTTTAGTGTTGTAATAGTCAGCTTTGCATAACTATAGCAAACTACTTGAGGCCACTTATTTACAAAGAAAAAAGGTGTAGCTCACAGTTTGGGAGGTTCCAGACCAAAAATGGGCAGTCCCATGGGTTTGACCTCTGGTGGAGTCAGCACATAATGATAGGAGTTTTGTTTAGGAACAAAATGCCAACATCTCGAACCAAAGAAGCCGACAAGCAGGGTCTCATCATCCCTTTCAAGGGCATGTTCCTAAGTGGCTCCCATTCCCAAAGGTCCCACCCCTCCCAAGAGCACTAGGTAGGGTCAAGCCCTTGACATAAGGACCTGTGGGGAGCACAGGAAGAGCAGCCAGGAGACCCCTGAGGGAGTGCTGTGGCCAGTGGCAGCCTGGCCTGCAAGGTGACAGTGGAGGACAGAGGTGGACACGTCTGAGTAGTGTTCATGGAGCAGAGCTGGCAGGACTGGGGCATGGGCTGAATTTGGGGGACAGTGGCCTGGGCCACCCTGGAGTCCACGTGGCAGTGAGGTGGGTCGTGTTGCCATCCCCCGACAGGGACAGCAGTCGGGCAGAGGCTGGAGTGGTGGGGGGGTGAGCCTTGGGGGACAGGGGGCGGGCGGTGCCAGGGAACCTGATTGGAGGAGGCTCCCCAGGGAGCGTGGGATCTGGAGCTGACGTGAGATCCGGGTGAGTCTTGGATTCCCGTCTGGGTACCCGAAGATGAGGGATGGGTGATGGTGGTCAGGAAGACTGCCCCGCGAGGTCTCACACACCCCAGTGTCAGTTCAGGAGGAGCCCGGAGGCAGGAGGGAGGCCGGGACCCCTCGGGAGTGGGAGGAAGAGGGACCCTCGGAGAAGAGGCCGAGGGCCGGGGAGCGGGGGCCGGCTGGAGGTCCACTCCCAGCTGCTCTGACGGGCGCTGCCTCCCTGCTGGGTGCCCAGGGCTCTGCGGGCTCCTCCCCACCCTCACGGGGGACTTCTGCCTTTTCTTCTGAGGATGTGGGTCCTTTCTCGCTTCCCGAGCTTCTTGGCCTACTAAAAACTTCTGGCCAAGCTGACTCACTGCTGAGCAGGTCATCCTCGTCTTCAAAACAGGGTCTTTCCCTCTGAGGCAAAACGGTCGATTCCGGTGATGACCCCTGACAGGCTGGACACCAGAGGTGCCCGATGATGTCCCCCTCCTTCCGCATCGGGTGAAGTCAGCCCTGTGTGTGTTCACTGGGGCCTTCTAGTTCTGTCCCTCCCAGGTAAAGTGGTCCAGTCCAGTGGGCAGCAGTAACCCCGGGGGACTCTTGTTCCTTACTGTCCCATGTCAACCCGGTTAACATAACATCTCGTCGTTAGTGGCTCTGGGAGGAAAGGAAGTTGGGGGTTCGGATCAGGAAACCATGGGCCATTCCCGAAGGGCCAGTGCTCAGGATCTCCGGGCTTTCTGGGTCCAGGAGTCGGACCTACCTGAAGTTACATGAAAGGACGTGGCCACCCGGCGTCTTCAGGCACCCACTGGTGACCCTGTGTGGCCACAGCAGCAAGCGTAGGGGGTTAAACCCAGGCTGGCCATCGAGTCTGCCACATCCTGTAGATGTCCTTTAAAATTCCTGAGAGCTGAAGTTTAGAAACTGGTGCCGTAAAAGTGAAAATGAAATGTAACTGAGCATGGGGTGGAGAAGAAAATAATGTCCTGGCTCTCCCACGGAAAGCCCTGGAGGAAGCATCCTTCGCCTTGCCACACCGGTGATGGATGGCACCCCGGAGCCGCTGCTGGGAAGCCAACTCTCTGAAATAGCATAGTAGGGACTTTGCAAGTGGGTCTCATCTGGTTAAGTTACTGCTTCTGTGGAGGCTCGGCTGCATCTTTATATTCTACCAAGAGAAGATGGTAAATCAGAGTAATGGCTTCATCCCAGGGCACTTTTATATGGTGGAGGAAAAAGGTCCTGTTAAGAAACTCAAATTAACTTCTGCTGTTTATACTACTCGCAAAGCCTCTTTGAGAGCTGCTAGTCATACCGCCCGGTGGTTTATTTATCATGGAACAATTCCATTAGAGCCTGACACTTGTTCTCGTGGCACCGAGACTTAGGGTCCCTCGGGACAAACATTTAACCCTTGGAAAGGCAAAGCTGTCACTTAGCTGTCATTTCTCCCTCAAAACCCACTGGCGTATATTTACGAGAGATCTGAAAGGCATCATTTCCCCAGAGTTGGAGATGGAGTTGGGACCCAGTAAATGATGAGCAAAAGCCTGGTCGGTCGGGGTCTCCGGTACTGGGTTCCGGCAGCGGGAGCCGTGTGCTGGTTCCGGGGTCAAAGGCACTTCCTGGGATTCCCCAGGAATCCAGTCGTCAGAATTCCACCCTTAGGAATGGATAAAATGGATTAAACTTACAGCCCCGGAAACCTGTTTGGCAAAATCCAGGGACTGAGTTGAAGTGGGCACCCCAGTTCTGCAGGTTCTTAGGAGAATTCTTCAAGCTGAGTCTTGAGAGTTCCTCCTCTGGAGCCAGACCGCCTGACTCTCCGTCCAGGAAACGTGGCTGGCTGGCCCAGGGAGGTGGCGTGTGAGTGAACCTCAGAGCCTCTGGTTCCTCCCTGGAAACTGAGGGTAGTGTCTCTTGGGGGTTTTCAGGATTATTCAACAAAATAATTCATGTGAAGTCCATGCAGAGTAGGGGTTGTCATTAGTGAGATTTAATAGGGGCCAGATGGGTCTTGGGAAGGTGGCATAGGTCATCCCAAAATCATCAAGATTGGACTCCGATGGAGATGACCTTTGTGGCCAAGACAAGCACATAAGAGGTGGGACTGACCTTTTCAAGGAATCCATGGTTAGAAATAAAATGTGGGGTGGGGTGCACACTTCCAACGTCAGCGGGGAGCCGGGGGGTGGGGAGTGCTGTCGGGGCAGATGAGTGACAGGCATGGAACCGAAGCTGCTTGACTCGGAGACAAGAACCCCAAGGAACCGAACAGGGGCCGAGTGATGGTGTTTGGGATCTGGGGATTTGTAATAGGTGCTGTTGACTGGTTCTCGCTGCTCGGCCAATTTGTGTGTGTGGCGGTGGAGGGGACTGGGATTAAGCCCGGGGTGCTCTACCACTGAGCCACGTCCCCAGCCCTTTTTACTTTTTTATTCTGGGAAAGGGTCTCATGAAGTTGCTCAGGGCCTCGCTGAGTTGCTGAGGCTGACTCTGAACTTGCGATCCTCCTGCCATGGCCCCCTGAGCAGGTAGGATGACAGGTGTTAGTCACTGTGTCCAGCTCTCTGCCACCACCACCCTCACTGTCTCCATCTCATGACAGTCACCTCCACCCCCACCACACCTCGGGGCCTGGAAGTCCTGCAGCTGCAGGGTTCTTGCCTCCTTCTCAAGGCCTGACTGCAGCCTCATCTGCTCCCTGACCCCGGCCAACCTTTCCGCCTTCCGCCAGCTCTGCAGAGGGAGGAGGCAACGCGCAAGGACCCTTCAACAGCCTAGCTTTTCTCGAATTTAAGCAAGGATTACGATCTTTTATCATTTGCTTTATAAATAACAAAGAGATGCTAATTAGTTTGATTCATTAAATTCAAAACAATTGGTTATAATTTTGGAGTGTTTGATTTAATTTCTTTAATTACACACAGCGGCTGATGTGCCGCTCCAGAAAGCAGGAGAGTCTCTGGGATCCTTCTCCTCTCCCCAGCTTGCCAGGCCCCTCCTGTTTGCCCGGGAGGCACCCGTCGGTGCCCAGGGGGAAAGCGGGTGTGTCCTTCCGGGACTCTGAGTGTCTGCTGAGGTCCAGCCCCTGGGCACACTCGGGGGAAGCAGAGAGTGTTCCTCTGTGTTTTTCTCTCTGTGTCTGCCCTTGGCGGATTCCCTCCAAACCAAACCTGCAAACCAAAGACATGAGGATTAAAATGTGGGATTCAGCTTGTTAAAGAAATCGGGTGGTCTCTGGAGGGCCAGGGTCACTCCCTCCACTCCTCTCAAAGGCCACCTTTCATAGTAACCTGCACGTCTTGAACATTTAGGTCCTTCTTCTTCCTTCCCCTCCTTCCTGATCCTGCATCCTGTGGTCCCTTGTCCATTACCTTCTCAGGGGTGGGGTAGGTTGGTCCCAGTCCTGATGGTTACCCCAGCATCTGATAGTGGCATTCAGGAAATGCTTTTGGAGGAAATGGAACTATATTTCTGATATTTGAAAACAACATGGATAACATGGTATCCTCCTCCGAAAGGTAGGTGAGAGTTGAGTTGGATGAGATATTCTCGTCTCCTTGAACTCGGTTGTCTCTTAGCCCCTGCCACGGTTTGAATAGGGCTGAGTGGGTGCCTAACGTGTTCTAGGACTGGAGGCTTGGTTGCCAGTGTGGTGGTGTGGGGTGTGCAAGGTGATTGGGGCAGGGTGTGCTACCTTCAAAAGGGTAGTTCCCTGAGAGCTAGTTGTTACAAAAAGAGCCAGCCTGGACCCCTGAATCCCTCTGGCTTCCTATCTTGCCATGTGACTTCTTTTTCCCTCTCTCATACCCTCCCACAAGATGCCATCTACCATGTTGTGGCCCCGATCAGAGGCCAGATAAAAATCGCTCAATATTGGACTTTCAGCCTCCAAAACTGTGAGCTAAATGACCTCTTTTCTTTATAAAGGACTTAACCTCTGTTATTTTGTCAGGGCCACAGAAAATGGACCAATCCAAATCCCCAACCCCTGAGACAATAAGTGGGCTTTTTTTTTTTTTTTTAAGAAAGTCAGAATAAAATGCTGATGATTCTAGTTAAGGGGTGCAGTTGGCTTCCGAGATCACTGACTAAAATCTCCTCCCTGGGAGATGTCATTTGTTGGGAGCCACCATTCAGATGTCAGCAGGCTGCCCATGGAAGAGAACCCGAGGGAGGGAGGCAGTTCCTCCTGTCCAGCTGGGTCTGCTGGGTCAACCGGGGCTCAGCTGGAGGGTCAGGCTGTGCTCCAGCACCTTTCCCTCCCTCCCGCAGGGCAGCCCGGGGACAGATTGCAACAGATCTGGTGAAGGGGCAGTTCATGAAGATGGGGGATGCCATCCGCCCTCGCGGGCCAGCTTGAGGATCTGCACACTCTCTGTTCACTCTTCCGTCTTCTAGTCCACATTTCTAGGATACACAGATACGATTTGTGTGTGTGTGTGTGGGGGGGTGCTGCAGAAAGAGAGACGGCGTTTTTTCTTTTGTTGTTCGGGGGCTGTAAAAAATTAGAATAGCTGACACTTTGTTCTCAATTCTCCTCATTGTTCTTTCTGAATGGGAAAGGGTCCCTTTGGTTTGATGTGTCCTCTTTTGCTTTGGTGGGGCTCGTGTTCACTCTTGGTTACTACGGGGCTGGCTGGCACCAGGGTTCAGGAGGCTTGGCCAGCTCTTGGTCAGCTCTGGGCTGATGGGTAGCTCCTCTGCTCTGGGAAGAGATGAGCCAAATCCTCTTTAGACATTGCTCTTCCTTCTACAGGAGGCCTTCTTTCTGACATCATTTTGGCGATCGAACTCTTGATTTTTTTTTTTTAAAAAAAAGTTAACCTGGAGATGATATTCGCCATCCCTGTGTTCTCCCTGGGACATCGGAAGGATAATTAAGAGACAGACTGATAAAATATTTGGAGCTCAGCAGAAAGGAGGAAACGTCAGGCTCGTAGACATCATTATTATTTCGTTTCATGTTGTTACCATGTGATGAAGACTGGATTAATTTTGGAAATGGTAATTTCATGTCTAGATATCACTTTCCATTCAACCACCATAATTGGCTTTGGTGGAAGCCCTACAAGAAACCTCAATTGATAGATTAAAAGTAAATGGGAAATGATCAAAATGTTTTTTTTTTTACCATGTTTTTCATGTGCTATTTTTAAAAAAAAAAAAAAAGATTCCAAAAATAAATACATCTTTTAAAAGGAGTTGATTTAAAAGGTTCATTTTCTGGGACTGTTATGCATCTGCAATAAATAATAAATAATATCATAGCAGTTGGCGGCCTCCACTTTGGTGCAACATAAATAAATACATTTGGTGATGTATGTCTGAGGAATGGCAGTCTTGTCCTTTTTACAGAGCTAAGGAACAACTCCGCAGATAGAGATTTTACCATCTGCTAGTAACAAAGAAAAGCTGGGAACACGCGGTGCTGACAGAGTTGAGCGGGTACAGCGGCCTGCCAGGAATCGGAATTGTCTAAAACTGAAGTCATCCGTTCCTGGGGAAGCTGAGCCCGCTTTTCAGCACGTCAGGGGAAAGGTGCGTGTGCTTCTGAAGCCAATGGCAGGTCTCCACGTGGCTCCCAGGGCAGAGGAGTGAAGAGGGCTGACTTTCACGCCCAGGCGGGGAGAGAAAGGCCCTCCGTAAGCCCGCGAGCCCTGCCCGGGTTTCACCTGTCACGAGTGATCTGCGGACTCGTCCCCGAGCAGCTATGGTCCTTCTGAGTTCAGTCACTTCGTGTTGGTGGACAGATGAAGCCGAAGAAGCTCAGGGAGAGACGGAGAGTGGGAAGGCCCGACTCTCTTTCAGTGGCATTTGCTTCTTGAAGCAAGTGACATTTAAGCTCCCTAGGCCTGAAATGACACGTGGGGGTTGAAGTTCTAGTTAAGGAGAGGGCGTGGGCGGGTGACCTTTGGGAAGGGCTCGGTGCTCAGGGGACACCACGGAGCTGCCTGCAGAGGAAGGGGAGAAGCCAGGCGCTTTCTTTCTGTGTTTCCTCTGGTCTCCTGTGAAGGGCGGGGACGGTTGTTTCTGGGGTCAGCTGGCTTCCACCCGATGGTGTGTGTGCACACAAGCTTTGTAGCAGCCCTGGAGGAAGAGGGCACGTGCAGCTCTATCGGTGGACTCCGTGTAAGTGGCCCTGAGAGCATTGGAAGCCATAGGCTGGTCAGGCTGGCAGAACGGGACTGGAGAATAGGATCTGGCAGTGACCTGCCTCCTGCAGTGGCTTTGGGGGAAGCTCAGTTAAAGAGAACCCCGTCTCCCTCACCTCCCACTTTTCCACGTGACGTGACGCTCCTGACTCCCAGACCCTGGCAGTGTGTTGAGACGGCGGTCTGCTGAGTTGACCTTGGCACTGTCTCCTGGCCTTTGCTTAAACACCTGGGCCGCGTTGCAAATAAGCAGAGTCTATCAGTGCGTTTTCCTTGCTGCTCTTGACCCTCGTCCCCTGTCTTTTTCATGGCACCTTGGTTGGAACCCTCTTTGGACCCTCTTTGCAACCCGATATTTTTGTGCCCTTTCCCTTTGGGGGAGAAAGTGGACAGATGGGTGCCCCCGGAGACGCCCAAGGCTGGTCAGGTTTAAAGTGTTTTCTCTTACAGGGGTGAAGACATCTTAAGCCAGAGGAGCGATTCCCTAGTTGTGGAATTTCAGTCATCAGCCAGCAGATGCAGGAGGTATATTATCTCGGGCTCGGGGGCCTCTCAGCAGCCCAGCCGTCATCCTGCATGACCACCTGCCCGCTCCATCCTGCATCAGGCCACCGTGTGCATCTCACCCATCTCGTGTGTGATCGGTTGTTGGCTCGCCCTGGCTCGGGGGCAGGTGTGCCCGCGGAGGCCTCTCTGTGGACCTTGGCGCAGCGGCGCTCCCCCGTGTCTGTGGGGAGGAGGGGCGCCCAGATGCATGCAACACAAGCTCATGGGTTTGATTGTCGATGCCAATATTGACCTACCAGGAGCTCATAACACAAATGAGAATTCTCCTATGGGTTAAAGCCCATCTGTGCCCATCCGTGCCGCAGGAGCCGTGTGTCCTCAGAGCCATCTGCATCTGAAATCCGTGGAATGTTCCGGAAAGCTGGGGTTTCATGGGACACGTGCCCACCAGCAGGTCAGGACATTCCCTCTCCTTTGAACCGGAAGCCTGGTCCTGTGAATGGGAGTGTCATTTCCACCCCGTGACTCTTTAGGCCAGTCACCGTCACCCCAGAAAGTCCTCAGTGGCCCTGATGCTGGAGCCGTGAGCCTCTCTGTCGAGGGCACATTCCCGAGGCTGCAGCCTCCCATACGCGAAGGACACGGGTTGGGCTCCTAAACCTAATAACTTTGGGTAATGTACTCGGGATGAATTAGAATGCTAATGGCTTCCATGTTCTGGGTATTTTAACATTCCCTAATTTTAAATTTAAATGAATGCCTCAGGGGCTGTAGCAGCCTTGCCAGAAGCTTGTTGAGCCCCGTCTCGGAGACGGCGTGTTTAAAATATGTTCTGGCCACATGGGCTGAGCCGGCCTGAGCAGCCCTGATTGGAGGATTGTGTGATTTGTGTCCCCGACAGCTCCATGGCACAGATCCTCTCTTTTCCTAAAGATAGCTGTTTGCCTTTAATAATTTGAATTTTCAGAACTTCCTCTGAACCCCCCAGATCCTTTTATTCTAATCCTATTTTCATAGAAGTACCCGGGGTTTTCTAGCACCTAGAATTTTTCCAGGCCTTTTTTATAAATTACCTTCCAGCCTTGGACCTCATAACAAAGCCACCGACACCCCTGCTTTGTCACGGAGAGGCTGAAGGATAGAGAGTCGAGGTGTTTCCGTCCTCCGGTCTCTGGTTAGGGCAGCGCTAGGCACCAGGTCGGTGCCCTAGCTCCTGAGTGGAGCGGTCACCAGCCTGGTGGCAAGGTCATCGACATTCCACGCTTCTGCTAGGACGTGAGGGCAGTGCCGATTTTGAGGGCTGTGCTGGTTTCTTCTGGTTGGTGATATTCATTCCGAGATGTGTACTGAGGCCAGGCTTTCCCCCTCTCCCTAAATTATTTCTTCCCATCAGTGCACAGGTCCCTCCCTCCTCTAGTTGAGTCAGCCCTGTTATTCTCCTTCGTAGGGGGAAGGAGCCCTTTATTCCTCCCTTAGTTCCTCCAGGTGTCTGACGTCTGGCCACTTCACAATCGTATTTTGGGAGATTAGATATTAATTTTTTTCAAAACGAAAGGACGAGTTCCTCGATGACGCGACACCATTCAATTTCCGCCCTCTCCTTTCGGCGCCTGCACCCCGTCCTCCGGGCACATTTTTCATAGTTAGGAGGAGCAGTGATGTCAAATGTATCAGAAGGAAGAATCGATTCCGTCGTCGTCTGACGACTTGACTGATGAACAGAGATCAGAAGAAGGCTCTGGACGGCGCACAGCGCCCCAGCACGGGGGTCTCGGCAGCTCTTTAAGGAGCTGGTTGATCCAGGAATCACTGCAGAAGCCCAGCCGGGGTGGGGGGGACCCCAACCAGGAGCCCCCGTAGCACTCAGGCTGCCCCAACAGGAAATACGCTCGTAATCTCTGTTTACACGGAGCTCTAATTGCCGTCTGCCCTAAGATCACGCTTAGTCCTCTCCTTTCGGGGTACGTGGATGGTTCCTCTTCCGCACATCAGGCAGAGGAGCCTGGCTCTGGTTGGAACTTGCCCTGAGAACATTCCCTCCTGAAGAATGTCATTATCGGGTTCCCAGATTCACACGGCCTCATTAGCCTGGCTTTCGTCCCATCATGTCCCCGCTGCCATCGTCCCACGGAGGGAATGGTACGTGGGGCTGCGCCCTTTGACTTGGTGGTGTGTTCTCTTGTCTCTGTCCTGATGCAGCGTCTATGAGCCAGACAGGAACGCGTTACGGAGGAAAGAACGAGAAAGAAGGAATCAGGAGGCCCAGCAGGACGGCGGCACGTTTAATTCCAGTTACTCCCTCTTCAGCGAACCCTACAAGGTAGACGGTTTTCAGTTGTTGGGCTTCCCAGTCCCTGGGGTGGTGGTCTCGACTGCAGTCAGTTTTCTGCCTGTCCAGCCAGGGGAGGGACCTCAGCTGCCCTGACAGCACCTTCTCCTCCAAATCTCCGTGTCTAGTTTGGTGTGGAGATCTGCTGGCGGAGATTTTTATGGATCATACAGACTTCATCAGATATGGAACCCAATGCATTGATCTTCTAAAGTCAATACCATCCTAAACTCTTAGGAAACAAGTACTGTTCACAAAAGAGGCTGGGTTCCGTATTCGACTTCTGTGGCTCATGGTCAGGGTCAGGGTACCTGAGAAGGAAACTGTAAAATTATTTCTTATTTTTAACCAAAGGCCAGGTGTGTTCCATTCCAGAGTGAATGACCTTCCCAGCTATGGAGCATGTCTTAGCCTGCACGGAGCCATGATAGTTGAGGCTGGTAGATTTCCTGCACATGTAGCCCCATGTGCCTTGGAAGCTTTACCCTGACTTCTCTGGATTTCTGAGAAGAATAATTATCTCCTTAGAAATTGGAAGCAGACCAATTCTGAGCCAAATCTTAACTTTTTCCAGGACAAGCTTTCCATGGGATTACGGAAAGAAAAAGAAAAGAAACATCTAGTCCTAGAAAGACCTGATCTAGACGGTTTTGTTAAGTTGCAATAGTAAAATTTCCGATTTCCAGGTAATGCACTTTAGCTACAGGGTACCAAGGCCGAGTTCCTTTGTGTATCTCCTGAGAGCATTCGTTACAGGTCTCCGGCTCTGGAGTGGTGCAGAGTGCTGACAGACATCTTCAGAGACCCTCAGGATCTCGATGTCTTCTGTCACTTCTCATCCTCAACACGGCAGCCCTGGTTCTATGACCCATAAGGACAGCTGTCCACTGTTTCCCGTGTTTCTCTTGTCTCTAACCAGAGAGTGGATGTGTTTTTCTTTCTCCAGACTAACAAGGGGGATGAGCTCTCCAACCGGATCCAGAACACTTTAGGCAATTATGATGAAATGAAAGACTTTTTAACCGATAGATCCAATCAGAGTCACCTCGTTGGCGTCCCCAAGCCGGGGGTTCCTCAGACTCCGGTGAACAAGATCGATGAACATTTTGTTGCAGATTCAAGAGCCCAGACCCAGCCCTCATCTGTCTGTAGCACAGCCTCTTCTGCTCCAGCCGCTGGCCCTGTACCACAGAGTAAAAGGGGCACCATGGGCTGGCAGAAGGCTGGGCACCCACCGTCCGATGGCCAACCGCGGGCAGGTAAGCAGGGGCACAGGACACTGGCTTTGCCCAAATCGGCGAACCCCAAGAACAGTGATGAAAAAACATCACCGCTGTGTGTTGAGACTCTTCTGCTCATTGCTTCTTCTTCTTCTTCCCACTCAGCACAACAGGGCTCTCTCAGGACCTTGCTTGGAGATGGTGTTGGCAGGCAGCAGCCGCGGGCCAAACAAGTGTGCAACGTAGAGGTGGGACTGCAGACCCAGGAGAGGCCACCCGCCATGGCAGCCAAGCACGGCAGTGGTGGGCACTGTGTGCAGAACTTCCCTCCTGCCCTGGCTTCAAAGCCCAGCCTGGTCCAGCAGAAGCCGACCGCGTACGTGAGACCGATGGATGGCCAGGATCAGGCTCCTGACGAGTCTCCCAAGCTTAAGTCGTCGACAGAGGCTGGCGTGCACTGCGCCACCTACCGAGGAGGCCCAGCCAGCAAGCCAGAGTCGGCCAGAGCCAAAGCCAAGCTCTCCAAGTTCAGCATCCCCAAGCAAGGAGAGGTGAGTCCCCACTTCATTCCACCTACGTGCTGCTGAAAAGTTATTGGCTGTGCGATGGCTGAGAATTCAATTTCCAGGGAGCTCTTTTTCAGTACCGTGGCTGACATCCTGTGGCGGGATTTATGGTAGTCCCTAGCGGGAGAGGCAGACATCGTAAATAATGATTTCTTAAAATCTCAAATTTATTATAATTGGTATTTTTTAAAGTGCCATCGAATACAGCATAATTGTGTGTGTGTGTGTGTTTCTCTCTGTGTGTGTGTGTACTAGTCAGGCAAGGAATGCCTCTTTCACCATAGTCCATGGGATTTTTGTGAACAAGGTCACGTTGACTGAGCTATTATATACTAGGAATAAAGGCACTTCAAAGGCTTAATTTTTAATATGTAAGAAGGTAGAGTTTTATGTGAAAGAGTTAAGAAACTCTTTTAACATTTTTATCAGTTTTGATAAGTCCGAGGACAAACTTTATAAAGGAAAACTCATAATAATTTATAAAATTTGTTTTTAGTTATAGATGGACACAATGCCTTTACTTTATTTATTAATTTTTATGTGGTGCTGAGGATCGAACCCAGGGCCTCACATGTGCTGGGCGAGTACTCTACCATGGAGCCACAACCCCAGCCCACACATAATAAGTTTTAAAGTATTTGTTTAAATGATTCAGAATTGAATACGCTGAATATTCAGATATATCCGATATCCCATCTATAAGATTCGGATTCATTCATGTTAATCAGAATTCTTACCTGAATTCTCCTCGTGGTCTAATAATAATCTGAGACTGTTACATGGGTATGTGAACAGAGTGAGTTATTTTAGTTCATATTTTTTTTTTGGTTTGTATTTTGGATTTTGTGATGACATTTATTCATTACATTGTAAAATGCATGGTGTGACGTATTACATATTGAAATTCTAAACTAGCAAATGGCCCAGTGACAGAGGTGGCAGAAGGGGTAATGACCAAGTAGTTACTTGAACAGTAAATCTGGATGGAAAATGAAGTTGTTTTAAAGAAACACATCTCATACTACATTACAAATTAATGATAGTCGTCAAGAGCACATGGAGAAGAAATAGGACTGTATTTTTGCTGTTCTTTTGCTACAATGTGGGAAACAAGCTAAAATAAAGTCTGAGTCCTCAAACATCATATTTAGGAACTGTTAAGGTTTTTTTTTTTTTCTTTCTGATATGCTCTTCTTTAAAGGCAGACTAACAGTGTGACCAAAATATTCTTTGTATCTTCATTAGATTTAATAACCAAATGAAGCAAGTGTTCTGACATGTCTTGTTGCATTTCTGAGCGGTCATCTCAGAAGTCCCTGCAGAAGGTAGCCCGCGTCTCTAGGAGATGTTTACACAGGTTTAATGAGGACATTCCGTGACACGTAGACCAGGAACTTCTTTTGATGACATGTTCATGATAGGTTCTAGAAAAGCGCTCATTAGGAATTAATGGAAGCAAAGTGTAATTTCTACAAACCTTTGTGTTTTCAAGTCTGTAGGAAATGCACAGAGATGCTACCTCATACAACTCAACTCATCAGCCCTTTGGTCTTTGTCGTCATTGTCCAATGACCTCTACTGGCAGATAGAGCACAGCCAGCTTTGAACAGTGGTGATGAACTTCAGCCACCAGGGATCCCTTTACCTGTTTGATGGACTCCTTGTTCAAATGACTTTTTTTTTTTTTTTATCTACCAAAGCACTTCAAATTAGTAGGTAATAATTGTTTTTTTCACTTTTTTGGAGCCCAGTGAGTTAAAAGGGGGAAAAACAGTATTTTTTGGTAGCCAGTGTATCCTTCTCCAGGTACCTGTACAGTTTCACAGGGCTTTTGAGTATGTCATTAATCACTTGGACATTTTCAGGATGCCCTTTGCGGACCCCAGATTAGGAATGACACACTGTATAGTTTTGGTCATCACAGACTGAGATCGAGGGGCACGCAGAGGGAAATCAGAGCTTTCTACAGAAGGTATTATACAGGTAGTGTTTCATTTCCCCGACGTGTGATGATCTGGACCATCTAGCCTGCTGCCCTCCTCACCTTGTGGACTGAACATGTCAGAGGCCACTTGTGCATTGACAGAAAAGAGGTGTCATTTGAAGAACCAAGTTATAACTGGAGGGGTATTTTTTTCTGGAGTGGGAGATGTAGTCCTCGTTTTAGTAAAAAGCTTGGTGTGTTAGGAAAATATTATGATTTGAATCTGGAAACACTTGTCTGTTTAATCACAATAAGAACTTTTTTCACAGTCAGCAGCAAAATAGTCTCTGCAAATCACTGTCCCTGCCCTTCAAGCTCCAGGGATTTTTTTGGCATTTTTGACAGCGTTCCAAGACTAACAAGAACCCTCTTGCAGGTTTATCAGTCGATATTTTTAGGGCATTCCTATAAGTTCCATCATGATAGCAGAGAAGCAGAATAATTTTATCTGCCAAGTTTTTACTTTTGAAGGAATATGTGCTTTTAGTTTTTTGGAACGTGTGAAACAATCTGATGTGGTAAACAATTGGGAAAATACTCATGCTTCTATGCTTCATGCTCAAACCATTTTCAAAAATGTTCACGCCTATTAGCGCACGTACTGCCATTATGAAAAGGTCCCTTCCGTTTCTCTGGCTTTAGCTTCCAATGAGGTAGCTGAGGTGTTTTCTAGGTAAATTGACCCAGAGAAAGCATCCTGAAGCGGACTGGCTTCCCTTGACAACACTTTTTCAAGGTATTAACTGTGCAGTAGGACTTAACCCAGAAGGAAGAATTCAGAGGCTCCAAGAAAGTATTAGGTAAAAATCATGTAAAAACAAGGGGGGGAGGGTTCAAAAATGGCTGCTTGGCACGGTGTGGGGACATTCCTCATAGGAAGCTCAGATCCCTGAGTAGGTGCACTGTGATGTGAGAAATTAAAAAAAAAAAAATCAAAATGGGATCTCTGCCTTCAGGATATCTATCTATATGAGTTGAATAAATTAGACTCCAACACTTATCTTTTAATTTGCAATTTCTCTCACTTACAGTCCACACTAAATTTAAAATTGGCCTTCCAGCCCTGGGAAAATTCCCTCACCTTCATCATCTCTGTAGTGGGGAAAAAAAAAATGTTATTTTTAAAAATGGAGAATTTCTGACTCTCTTTTGCCCGATTTCATATCTCATAAACTTTTCATTCTCGTCCTTGCAACATCTGCAGTCTATCTGCCGCCCTGGCAAATTATTTGTTATAATTCTTTAGTCTTCAGTAATAGGTAATTAGTGTAGAAAAATCCAGCGCCATTGGATGTGGAAGTTAAAGGCCTCGGGAGAATTCCTGAAAGTGATACACCTGCCTCTCGGCTGGTTTGGCTCGGCTCGGTTTGGTGTTTAATGAAGAACATATTTTTGTCGTTGTAGCTCAGACTCTTATTCTGGGGGCCAGCCCTCATTAAGTGGGCCTCCCCTGGAGTGCAGCTTGGAAGGGTGTCGACTGTGAGGCAGGAGACAAGGGATTTGACAAACGGCTGGAGCATGTATTCTAGAACATTCTAGGACCGGGAATGGTGAAATTCATTTGAACTGCAGTCAATTAGTCTGGTCTCCACCCCTCCCCACCCCACCCCCTTCCCTGCCACACACACACACTTGGCCTTAATATGGAATTCCAGATCTAGACCTTGGAGACTCTTCACCTGGAGGGGCAGAGATACATTTTTGGGGACCTGAAATTCACACATTGCCAGGCGTTCTCTTGAGGAGAACAGAGAAATATCTGGCATTTGCAGGTTTTACAAAACATGCAGCCCCCCGAGGCATTGGAGACCCTGAAGCTGGAGTGTGGTCGGCTTCAAGGTCTGTCTTGGGCTCGTGATGTGATCAGGAATTATTATCAACATGATAATTTGGGATTTGGAAAAGCACTTCCTATGAGCCTCAAACTTGGTAAAACTTAAAAATAAACATTTACATAACACACGATGGGGCAAGGAAAAAAACAGGGCAGGATCATGAAAAAGCCTACTACGCAGGACTTTTGATACAAAATATGGCTGTCGTGGGCTGGGCCGCCATTTTGTCTGACAGCTTCAGCCCTGGTACTCTGAAGCCTGCAAGGTTTGATTTCTGTTTGCCATTGATTGAATAAATATCACCGATCTGAATCTAATATTGCATATTTGGAAAGCCAGGAGGCAAAGGAAGCCCTGCTGCCCCTAGCTTGGTTGACCAGGAGAGAAACCTCAATTTGAGCATCAATTAATAGACTGTGCTAGGAGTCTTGGTAGTGGTTGATAAGAACAGAGTAACCATTTTGGGCTGATTCAGAATTTTATTTATCAAAGTGCATCATTGAATACTTTAAGACCCATTGATTAATCAGGGCACATCCACGATGGGCCTTTTAAAGACTCACGGTTTACGCCGCGGGTGAGAGGAGAAAGCAAAGCACCCTGATTCCACAAAATAGCTTCCTAGAAAAGCAATTAACTGATTTTTTTTTTTTTGAGTTCACAGAAGATAAATGATGTAGGCTCCCTATTTCCTGTCATTCTTGGTTACCTTTGTATGAAAATGGATTTCTTCCAGATTAAAGTCGGCACCAGCCTGTCGGGCAAGAGAGGCATTTGCAAAGCAACGTGCCTTAGGTATTCATGCCAGTCGGAATTTCTTAATTACATTTGAGACGTAGAATGTTTTTGAATCACAGGATGCCGTCAGATGGCTCCTGGAGAGAGGCGGGGGCGCGTCCAGCCTCAGTTTCCCCATCGTGTCCCCGTCTTCCCCCTTCTCCCCCACCTGCACCCTCCCTCCCTCCTGGCTGATGGTGGGACAGTGTGGCTTGGGGATGGCACATACTCTGCGCTGGCTCCCGTCCCCATGAGGCACAGCCCCCTCCTCTCCGTGAGGACATGGGGGCTTGTCCTGCACATGCCCAGAGACTCCAACCTTGGTCTCACGGGGCTGGATGAAAGCGCTTGCTCTGCACACGTTGGCCAGGTCATCCTCAAGGTCCTGAGGGAGGCGGACACGTGGAAATGTTTCCAGGTTATTTAGCCCTTTTTTGTTCAGCCAGCAGGGCCCCGAAAGGTAAGGCACTTAATAACACAAAATGACTTTGGTTTCTGTAGCCCTTGATTGAAAAACCCGAAGGAAGCGTATTAAAATGTGTCCTGTTGTGTGAAGGTGCTGGTGTCCTTTTCCGTTCCCTTGCTCCCGGGCTCCTGCAGATTTATATCCTAAAGCCGAGTTCTGCAGCCTTAAGGTGGGAAACCACTCCCGAAGGTGGGGGCCCGGAGCAGGGGACCCGCAGGGAGTCATTAGCAAGCCTGCTTTATTTCCCCTGTGGAGCTTCTCAGCTCTTGCCAAGCTTCCTCCCCGGGAAGCCTCTGGACACCCTGCAGGGCTGCCTTCTCCTCAAGGGCCACCATAGGTGTGTTCACTCCGCATCCGGGCTCCTCAGGAGCATCTGAGAAAGCTGTCACTCAGCGGTTCAGCGGGAAAGCCCCTCCTTCTGCATTTCACCCTCTCTGGAAACCACGTGCAGCCTCTGAGATACACAGGGAAGAGCGGGCCCATGGGAGAGTGGTCACAGCCCTGGACCAGCAAGAAGAGGGTTCAAATCCTGGGTCAGCCACCTGCGAGCAGGTCACTGGCAGTGAATAGTCTTAACCCCTCCGGGCTTCCTTAGGTGAGGAGGGGAGGGAACGGGGATACCTCTTTGGCAGAGTGATTGAGCCGGGGGAATAAAAACGTAAAAACGGATGTATTATCGGGAGTGGATGTGTGGATGTGTGTGCTAGGAGCTAACAAGGCTAGGAATGTCCTGGATTCATATCACAAAGCCCAAGTGACAGGATTCTCCCTTCCTTAACACTGAGCCCCGTCCTGAGATGTTGAATCCCCTGTCTGGGATCACACTTGCTCGCTCTCTCTGTGAATTTGTTTTTTTTTTCTTTCTGAGCTGTCATTATCTACAGAGGAATAGAATCACGTGATCTTTACTATCAACTACTTAAAATACAAAATCAATAAGATTTGGGTTGAGGAAAAACGTTGAGATGTTCAGGTGGCAAGTGTTTAGAGTGACTCACTGAAACACCTCTATTTGAAGCCGCTACGTATTAAATAGCGTGTTTAATTGGGCTGAGCGGCGGAACCACTTATCTCCACATGATTAAGCAGCATTAGCAATACCTTTATGGTCGATGGAAATGGAGCCTCTCGGGTGCTATTTGTAGATCCCCTTCCGTAGCTGCACATGTGACAGACGCCTGCTGACCACCCCTGGCCACTTTGCAGGTGTTCTGCAGGACCAGTTTGCCTACAGAAGCAACACCGTCTAGGCCCATCTTCCCACAGGGCTGGCCCAGTTCTGGAGTGAGGGGTGCTGCCATGGAACCCAGGGGCCTCAGCTGGACCCCCCACTCCATTTCCTAGACAGATGACCTAACTGTGACATGGAACCATGACAGAATCTGTCGATAGCATCCCGTGACAGTGTCCGACACACGGTGAGCACTCAGTAAAAACCCATGATGATCATGTCGTCCTTATCATCACCGGAGCAAATATCTCTCCAGGCCTCAGGTTCTTTCTGTGACAGGAGACGTGTGGAAATGGACAGCACCAGTTTTGGCTTCACATGGACCTTCTTTTAAAGTGCCCAACCCCGGACCGTCGGCAGCTTGGAATCTGGGCACTGCAGTAGATGACTGTCACCCCAGTGTCATTTCTGTGGGCACCATTTTGGAATTGTGTTGTTTACAACCGGGTTTGGCGGAAGCGGCTCCGCCTGGGCCTGGCGTGTGGTCTGCAGATACTCGACGGATGGATGAGTTGACTGTTTAGGAATAGGAGTGCGTCTCTCCCCTCCGCTCACCGACCTCCTCGTGTTGGGGCCTCGCTAATTCCTGCCAGACCTTGCATGGGAAGGCAGGGGCTGAACACTTGCGGCGCATAATTTACAGCTGCTGTTGCAGAGAAATGGGAACCACATTTACTGAGGTACATAAGACAGCACATGTGAAGTCCATCACAGAGCTGCCCACCGGCCTCAGAAACAAACGCCCAACAGGCAGCGGCTCTGGGGGGGACATGATGGCTGTGCCACGCTCCCCTCCCTCTCTCCTTTGTGGGGTTTTCACCAGCAGGAGCCCTGGCTTGAGGGCCTGGGTCCAGCGTCCCCACAGATGGTCCTGTTCTCTGGTCACAGGGTGGGAGCCTGTGAGTTCAGCTTTAATGGATTTAAAACTGCCAGGAATGCAGTTCCCAGAGGCACCCGGTGTCCTTTGGCCCCCTTTTATCCCCCCTGAGTGCCGTTCCGTGCTCTGTCCTGCTCAGTTCTCCACGGGAATGCGTTGTTTCCTCCTGTGGGCCACAGAATCCACACGCTTGCCCCTGACTGCTTGGTTGTCGTCGCACAGGCACAGTGTTTAGAGCGATGGCCGGTTACGCCGTGTTCATCCACGTGTCCCTCGACGTGCTCCTCATGCACAGTAAGTGGTCACTCCTTATCTGTGTGACAGAAGAATAAACAGAAAAGTGTGCATGTCCTGCTCCTTGTCTGTATCAGCCCTAACAATAAATAGAGCCCGGTCTTTTCTCTGCCCGCTACCGTTCTTGATTGGCAACAGCGACTGGAGGTCTCCTGCAGCCGCCCCGGGGTGTGGGGCTCCTCCCTGTGGCTGGTTCTGTTTGCGCACAAGCCCACGGTAACCAGGGACCCGGCACCTCCTGGGGATGCCTTGCTTGCCATCTTTGATGGCTCTGACCCCCTCCTGAGGTGGACTTGCAGATCAGCCTCTTTATAAGTCACATTTCTTCGTTCATTGGTGTCTCTGAGATGGCATAAGTGCTGGCTGTTTCACTGCTGTCCATCTTTCCTGTGATCTTCACTGTGTCCCTCTGGACAGAGCTCACATAGGGTCAGGCCACCCTTTTCCAGATGGACACTGAAGTGTGTTTGAGCTTGAGTTTGAAGACTAGCCTTCCCATCACTGTTGTGTGCTGTTTTTAAGTCCTTTGGATATAGACTGAGGCGTGGGATAGCTGGGTCAAAGGGTGGTTCCATCTCGAGTTTTCTGAGGAATCCCCACACTGCTTTCCAGATTGGCTGCACCAATTTGCAGTCCCACCAGCAATGTCTGAGTGTGCCTTTTCCCCACATCCTCAACAACACGTATTGTTGCTGGTATTCTTAATAACTGCCATTCTGGCTGGAGTGAGATGAAATCTTAGAGTAGTTTTGATTTGCATTTCTCTAATTACTAGAGATGTTGAACATGTTTTCATATATTTGTTCATCAATTGTGTGTCATCTTCTGAGAAGTGTCTGTTCAGCTCCTTAGCCCGTTGGTTGATGGGGTTGGTTGTTTGTTTTGGTGCTAAGTTTTTTGAGCTCTTTATATATCCTGGAGATAATTCCAGCTAACATGTAGGTATTCTGCCCTCAAGGAATGAGAGGATAAATTCCCACTCTTTTAAGATGGGTTGCCCATGTGACTTCCTTCTAAAAATTCAATATGGAAAGGGTGAAAGAAGAGTGATGTGGGATTAGAAGCCTGACAAATCCCACCTCAGCCAGGTGGTCCCAGTCAACGTGAACCGTCCTAGGTCATATGGATGGTATGTGATGTGATGACAATGGCACTTCACCTCTGAGGTCTTTGAACCCAAAGCCCGTAACATTAGGCATGAGGAAAATGTCAGAAAATTGAGGGGTTATCATGTAAAATACAAGAACACTTGCTCTTAAAAACAGTTGAAGTCAGGGGCTGGGGTCGTGGCTCAGCGGTAGAGCCCTCGCCTGGCATGTGCGAAGCCCTGGGTTCGAACTTCAGCACCACATAAAGAATAAGCAAATAAAATAAAGGTTAAAAAAAAAAACAGTTGAAGTCATCAAAAGCAAGAGAAGCCTAAAGTTGCATGACAACAATTCATATTATAGATGGGACCCTCAACAGAAAATGAATACTATGCCATATCTAAGGAAATCTGAATGAACTATGAACTTTTTATTAAAAAAAGAAAAGAAAAAAAAAAGAAAAGAATAGCTGTCCCAGGCTCAGCACAGCCTGTCTGCATCATGGATTCACAGTTCTGATTTTTAGCTCTTCTGCGACTTGTGGTAAATTTTCTGGAGACAGGAGGGAGCCAACCAGGGTGAAGGGGCTGCAGGGTCGGGAACAGGTGTCCATGTTGAGAAGGGCAACTGGGGTGGAATTCACTGAGATGTCAGATGTGAGCAGGGAGTAGAGTCCAGTGAGTGGCCTCAGCCAAGTACAGCAGAAGCAGCCTCCTCACCCTGCCCTGGGACAGCCAGGAAGCAGTCAGCTGGAGAGGAGCTCACAGGGAGGAAAGAAGAGGAAGGATGCAGTAAGGACTGTGGCTGTACCGAGAATAACAACAGAGAACCACGGACCGGCGTAGGACAGAGGACTGTAGTGATCTGACTTGGGTGTTACAAGGACCCTTCTCACTGTTGGCTCATGAATAATCTGACAGGACAAGGTAGAAGCAGGAAACCAACTGGCAGGTTGTCGCCCCTGTGTGGGGGAGAAATGATAACAGGCTAGGACCACGGGGTAGAAGTGACCTTGAGAAGGTCGGCTCCTGGTTGTATTTTGAAGAAGAGCCAATAAGACTGGCTGACATCTTGGAGGACAAGGCCGAGAGGAATCTAGGACGGGCTTTTTTGATCTAAGCAATCCAAAGAAGAAGGTGCTTTCAACCAAGATGAGAAAGGTGGTGCAAGCAACAGGTCATGGGGGAGAGACCAAGCATTTGCTTGAACTCATTGAGCTCCATGAGACCTCTAAGTGCAGGTGACAACTAGAAACAAAGCCTGGACCTTCAGGTGTGGAGCAGATGGAGAAGGCGCTCTCTGGGATGCAGGTGCAGATTCAGGAGGTGTCAGCATGTTCCTGGTACCCAGCACCCCGATGACAGGATGAGGTCACCCGGGAGGAAGAGGGGTGAGAGAAGAGGCAGAGCCCTGGTATTCGGCTTCAGCAGGGGGTCTGTGGGGACAGGAGGATGAATCAGGTGGTGAGAAAAGGGCAGTGCGTGGAAGCCAGGAGTAAAGAAAGATGGCATCGAGAAGGGAAGGGAAGTGTCACCAGTATCCGCTGGGCTGATATTAGAATTAGAAGCCTAGAGGTCCTCAGGTACCTTGAGAGCTTTGAGGTGAAGAGAGAATGAGGAAGGGAAAGCAGAGATGTTACATGGAGGCTCCTCTTGCCAGGTTTGTTGAAAGAGCAACAAAGATGGTAAAAGACATATGTTTTCATTGTAAAATTGGGAATCATTAAGAACCTGAAGATGAATAAAATCACCTGCAATTCTGCCATACTATCCAGAAATAATCTCATCGAGCATCTTGGTATAGGTCCTTCTGATTTTTTTTTAAATGCTTGTGCCTTCTTCATGGCATTGGAATGAAGACATGGTACGCAGTTATTATCTCATTTATTTTTCTTGTTGTAGCCACTTGACCATGGTTGGCAACATTCAGTGTATGGCATTTAATGGTTGCACCTAATCCAGCGGGACACCTTTAATGGGTCTGTGTTCTAATTTCCTTACCATAGTCCATGTTGTAACTTATTTACATAATTCTTATGTTGGACATTGAAGCCCTTTTCAGTTTTTATGCAATTATGAATTATTCTGCAATGAGTAGACTTATAAGTGAATCTTGTATCTATGCATGACTTGTTCCTAGGAAGAATTCTTAGATATCTAATTTGTAATTCTCCAGTGAGCAAACAGTTATACGTGATCTCTGGTGAATTTTGCATTCACGTCCTTTTCCTGTTGATGTATTTATTTTGTCTTGCTGAATTAATAGAATTCTTTAAATATAAAGTACATTGACCTTTCCTGAGTCATGATTTCAGCCATCTTCCCATTTTGTTGATCAACCTTAGAAATTAAAATTTTGCCTTTCTCCCTCTTCCTTTTTAAGTCTCTTCGTTCATTATCATGGTTAGAAAAGCTGCTCGCCTAGATAAAGAGCTAAATCTGAACTATCAAACCATAAAGGAAATAGATGAAAAGTCCTCTCCCTGGAATTTATTTTGCTGAAAGGTAAGGCTTCACCAATTGATTTTTTTTTTTCAAATAGTAGAATCCCAACATAATTGATCTATTGGTTTGTCCTTTCCTTATGATTTCAGTCAGGAAAAAGGTAAGTATTCCATTTTTACGGAACCCTAGTGCAGCTGTTGGTAGGAATCCCGTAAGACTGGAAATCTTAGCTCACGGTGCTCTGTCCTTTTGAGACCCTGGAAGTCCTCCCCCTCCCTTGGTTGGCCCACCCGCCAGCGAGACCCTGGTTCCCCTGATCCTCTGGCACCAGCAGGGTGATGTGACCACTCACCGTCATTCGCTTTTCTTTGTCTTTGTCTGATCTCATAAATGGAAGTTCCTCACACCCCTTCCCAGTCATCTTGGGCTCACCATCTTCTGGAATAGGGTCCTACAGAGCTGTCCTGAATCACTCTACCCTTAAATTCTGGACATTGAGCTTCTGCACCTGAAAATAGGGAGACAAACCCTTTCATGGGTTTTGGTCTGTGCTTAGACCCAGGGTTATTTTCCTTTCCTGGTTTACCCTCCATATTCTTCCCCTCATAAAAAAAAATAACCACCACCATTAGAAATGGAGGGTCGTTCATAGGATGGCCCTGTTTGCTTTCTTGTTCTTGAGATTTTTCTGTTTAATGACTCGTTTCTAATTAATAGGGTTCATGCTCATTTCAATCCTTTGAATAATGAAGAAAAATGGAATTCAGACACCAGCTCAGATCCCACCAGCCCCAAGCGTGAGATGAACCTGTCCTTCTAGGGAGCGATCTCTTTTTCCCTCTCTCTTGACATGTCTCGTCCCATCAGTTGTCTCTTGTCCTGTTGTGACATGTGGGTGATGTCCTTGCCTGATTTCTTGGCTGTCTCAAGGGTCTTTTCTTTGAATCTCGGCAGCTTCACCAACTTGTCTCAGTATGAAGCTGTCCATGACACACAAAGCTCAATCTGCGTATCAGTTTGTTCTTCTAGTTCAGGAAACTTTCAAAAAATAGTAAGTGTCTGCACATATTGGTTTTTATTTGCCCGCAAGGGACTTTTCTATATGTTGAATCGTTTTTTGTCTTTCTTTTGTATCTCTTAACCCTTTCTAACTGCTTTGATCTTTTTTTTTTGCTGCTGCCTTTAGTGCTCTTTCCCTCACCCTTTCCTGTTATCTGTGATTCACTTTCAGTGTCTATTTTATTTCTTATGCCAATTCTTTAAAATTATTTTGTCTTTAGTTTTTACGTTGTTTTTTTTTAGACCAGTTTTCTAAATTTTCAAATGAGTTCTACCACGGGATCGTACAACTTCACTTAAGAAATTATACGCTCAATGAGTACATGAATCATTCTTTCCCAAGAATTTATAAGATTTTAATTGAAAGCTCTATTTCATTAATTATAGGATGAATTTATTTTCACGATCTAAGGTTTTTACGTTTCATGAAAAAAGCTAGAAATTGAACTTTGTTCCACTTACATTGTTAAATTTTGGTTCTTCTTTTTAAGGGTCTTTTCTGGTACCCCAAATTCCTAGAAAAAGAAGCAACTCTATTACATATTAATTAGAGCATGAAGCTGCTTCATGTTTTAGATCCCAAGTAACAGCCGCTTAAAAATAAGGTGTGTCTATTTTTCTGCATTGGAGTCCGAGGCTCTGGTGGCTGGGGCTGATGTAGACGGGGGTCCCTTTATTTTCTTATTCTACCACCTGTAGGAGGGACCCCTCCTTCCTTCCTTCTCTGCCCACCCCTTCCTTCCTTCCTCTCATTTTTATGGGTGCATAATAATTGCATGGATCCCTCTGGCCAGATCTAGGCACCTGGCTGTGGCTCATGGAAATGAAGTCTCTGTGCTGTGTCACCCTGAGTCCAGATTCAACTTCTGTTACCATGGAGAACAGGGCTCGCTCTCTCAGGACCTGGTGAGCCCTTCAAAGGCAGGAGTAACCTCCCTCATCCTCACGTCCCCAGGGCCTGAGTATGACACACGATCGGTGGATGCTGTTCATTTGTTGAATTTTTTTTTATATATAAAAATGCTCCAGTTTGTGTAATATTTCGAATTTCTGAAAGAATGGGGTCTGTATCTTCACGAGGTGTTTTAGAACATTTCAGAAATTTTTGACAAGCAGAAAAAGGCTTCCTATTATATTTTGCTAGCTTGGTAATTGTCCCCGAAACCAATGATAGCTACAAAGTAGACGGATTTGATTGAAGCAAGTATAAATATAGCCAGTAATATCAGTTCTTCTTCTTCAATATGAAAATGTCTTTGGATAATAAGTGGATTCCTATCTAAATTCATGAGTTCTCTCGTGACATCTGGGTTAAGCCTGAAATGGATTAATCTTCTTCTGATAAAGTTTCATAAGCGGTGATTTCTCTGGTGACCACATTTAATTAGATATTAAATAAACTGCTTATCTTTATACCAACAGGTTTTATGGCTGCATTTTTCCCCCCTGAGCTGTATTCACAGATTAAGTAGGCTAGCAGAAGTAAAAATAAATAAATAAAATCGATTCCTTGGTAAACTGCAATAAAAATTAAAACATGAGCTCACTTCTTAAATGAAAAATGAATCTGTAAGTTTAAATTTAAAAGGCAGAGATAGGGAAGATGGTCCAAAGGTATGCCTTCCTTGATTTTACTTTTCCAAGTACTGTTCCCCACCCCTCCTAGAGATGGGCTGCTCTGCTTCCTGTAAGTGGAAGAGTTGCCTTTTCTCTGCCAAAGTTGAGACTGTTTTTTTGTGGTAGGGTTCTGAATATTTCCGTTAAAAACCCGAGTTTCCTTTTCTTTCTCCAATTCTTTTAATATTCCTCATCTCGAAAGATTCTCCACCTCTGCATCATGGCATCCGACTTGCCCTTTCTCCTCTCTGCTCCGGATGGGGAGGAAATGCTTGCAGGGCCTCTGAGTCTGCAACAGCAGAGACAACCTGCTGCTGCTGTGTGGATTGCTCTAGAAACGCCCAGTGCCCTGAACTGATGGCAGCAGGAGAGTTCCCGAATTGCTTGCGAGGGCTGAGATCCAGAATGGGTGGAAGATCAGCAGTTGTGGCTGCCTGAAGGTGTGCACGTGTGAACGGTTTAATTTTTCTCAGACCCACTCCGTTTCCCTAGAGCGAGGCGAAGTTTTGGAGGAGACTCTTTCCCTCCAGACATTGCTTCAGTGTCCTCAGATTTGAAGTCAGAGGATGTTTGCCTTTCTGTGGGAATCCCTTCCCCTGGCTTGGGTAAACTTCCAGGGGTGATGGGTGGGGACGCACAGCAGGGAGCAAAGCCTGGGCTCAGCTGTGTGCGGCTGTGCCTGGGCTCCTCCGAGCTCCCCCAGGGCCCTGCTGTAGGGAGCCATGGATTGGTGTCTTCAGCGTCCATGCCTCAGTCTCCTTGTTTCAAGTCCTTCCCTTTTTTTTTTTTCTTTATTTAAATTCAGGTTGGGCAGCTGGGCATGTAATCCTCCTGGCTGGGAAGGCTGAGGCAGGAGGATGGTGAGTTCAAAGCCAGCCTTAGCAACTTAGTGAGGCCCTAAGCATCCCTGTCTCTAAATAAAATATAAAAAAGGGCTAGGGATGTGGCTCTGTGGTGAATTGCCCCTGGATTCAGTCCCTGTAACCAAAATAAATAAATAAATAAATAAGTAAAAATATAAATAAATAAATGCAGGTTGGTTACAACAACAAGTACCAGGATCTCCCTGGAGCCTCTTCCTGGGATCGTCTTGAACACTTCCCCTTGTTCCCAACTTTTCATACTTTGTGGATTGCTCTTCTCAATGTCTCTATTATTGCTCCAATTATTTTTTTTTATTTCAGTGAGCCCTATCTTATTTTCTTTGTTCTAGTTAGTTACACGTGACAGTAGAATGCATTTTGACATATCATACATAAATGGAGGAGACCTCCTCTTTCGTCTGGTTGTCTGTGATGCAGAATCCCACAGGTCGTGTGATCGTATGTGCACGTAGGGTCACAATGTCTGATCCATTCAACTATCCTTCCTACCCCATGCCCCCTCCCCTCCCTTCACTCCCCTCTCTCTAATCTAAAGTACATCTATTCTTTACTATTCCCCTTCCCTGCCTCCATTATTGTAAATTAGCATCCACATATCAGAGAAAACATTCAGCCTTTGGTTCTTTCTATTGGCTTATTTCACTTAGCATGATATTCTCCAGCTCCATCCATTTACCAACAGATGCCATCATTTCATTCTTCTTTATGGCTGAGTAATATTCCATGGTGCCTTTACTCATTCATTTGTTGAAGGGCACCTAGGTTGGCTTTCTATCGTGGCTGTTATGAATTGAGCTGTTGTAAACATTGATGTGGCTTTGTTGCTGCACTCTGCTGATTTTAAGTCCTTTGGGTATAAACTGAGCCTCCCAATTTACACAGGTCACTCCCATCTCAGCTCTTCTGAGTTTTGAATGTCCATCCAGTTGCCCTTTAAGAGAAACATTATCTGATTAATCATCCTACAGATGCAATTTCACCTCTTTCCTTATCCATATTAAAAAAAGGAGAGGAAGGAAGGAAGGAAGGAAGGAAGGAAGGAAGGAAGGAAGGAAGGAAGGAAGGAAGGACGGACCTGCCAAGTGCCCTACTTCCTGCAGGATATAGAACAATATTTTACAGACAAATGTAAGTTACCTGAAGATAATGTAATTTCGTCATTAAATTGAAAATTTTAATTGTGGCTGAAAAAAACACCATAGCATGAAATATACCATCTTAACCATTTTAAAGTGAACAGCTCAATAGTGTTAAGTAGACCTATTATTCTCATTGTTATGCAAGAAAATTTCATGATTCTTGAGGGCTCCTTCCCTCAACGCCCAGAGACGTGTAAATCTCATTGTATTTAACACAGTGAGTACGTACAGTAAGGACTTCCAGGACTCCACATTGGCTCCTGAAAGCATTGTATGTGATTAAGTGGAGCCTCTTGGAGTCTTCCTTGAGCTCGGTCTGAGGGCTGTTCCCTTTTCTCTCCCTGGATGTCTGCTCTGTGCGAGAGGACTGTGCCTCCCTCTTGTTACGCCCTCGCAGTGCTTGTCGGGTGGCACTCTGGGGTGATGAGGCCGTTGTGACATGGCTTTTTTCAGTCACCCTTGCAAGAATGCAAGCTGATCCCATGATGTCCCCGTAATACATCATTGAATACGTCAAGAGGAAACGGCTCATGTGGTCAGCATGCTCCGTTGTAGCTATTAAAATTCAACAGAGCACATTCGAGACCAGCAAAATGCTTTTTCTAATACCTGTCAATGATCTTATCTTTCTAGTGAATTGTGTGATATCTGTCCATCTATTTATTTATTTATTGCTTTCTCAAACGCCTTAGAAGCCAGTAAAATAAAAAGGTGTATCATATTTTGAACTCATCTTCAACTTTTCTTCCCCAAAGGATTAAAAAGTATCATTTTTATTAAAATGCACAGATCGACTTCTCTGGCTCCTTTTCAGACCCGAGCCCACCTATCGTCCCCCTCCCTTCTCCCCTCTGTCTTAATTAGACGAGTTGCAAGCAAGACCCGCTGCAAGGCTGTGGGCAACTCTCTTAATCGCTTTGCCCTGCAGGTGTGTTTAGAGTCTTTCCTGTTCCAGAATATTTTAATTAATTGCTTTCCCCACTAAGTTCCATTGACCAATATTAAAAACAGAATATAAAACACTGTCAGGCTCTGCACTGTATTCTGTTCTCAATGTTGTAAAAGAAAACCCAGACTCACACCATCAAAGAACATTGCACCTCCCTGAAGGTGGTACATTTTGCATTTTGCGTATTGAAATGTCGGTGTTCTGGATTCTGGGCTCTTTTGCCCTGTGTTGTCCAGAAGGACTTTGCCCCCAGGGCTGCATGCATGGTCTCTGTGATGGAAGGGTGTGCTTCTGGTCCTGAGCTTCCTTCCCTCTGAGCTGAGGGAAGGCCATCTTTCTAGCTGCTTTTTGAATGTTCCCAGATGCTTGTTTTTGCAGATGCCTCAGACTTAAAACCACCAGGGCTGACCCTTTGACTGTCTGCAGAGCAGGCTTCTCTTCCAGAATCCTCTGTCTTGGTTAAAGAAGGCCGTGCACCTGGTCTCTGTGCTCAGGGCTTTGCAGTCATTCCCCTGTGCTCACTCGGCCTCTGTCTTTCATGAATTCCTTTAAATTTTATCCTAGGAAGTCCCAGGCCTGGGATCCCTCCCTCCTGTTTCATCCCCACTTGCCTCTGATCTCTTCCCAATTCAGTTCAGCCTCCATATCGCTAGGAGACGCAGACTGCTAGAAATACTTCTCTGTAGAGTCAGGAAGGGGAAAGTCAGTGGATTGTGTTGCATTTGTGCCCCACCCGCTCCCTTTGTCTCCACCTCTCCTAGATCAGCTTTCAGGGCCCCCTGGGTGTTCTGCAAGACCCTGGTTTTGAGTGATGTCATTAGCTCTGTGGAAAAGATGTTCAGGTGATTCCTGTTTCTTTAGCACTATATTTCTCATCCCTCTTGAAACCGATGTAGATCATGAACCTCTGGAGAGAGACTGAAGGATGCGGCATTTCCCGAATGGACTCGGGCACAACAAGTTTCTTTGCAAAGCAATCCACAGAAATGGTATGCGGGGAAACATGCTAGGAACTACTCACCTAAGAGATAGACGTCCAGAACCGAGGTTCCAGCAGGCAGGATGTTTCAGAATCAGACACCAACTCTTCGCTTTAGCTGTGACCTCAGGCCGCTGCACCAGATTCACTAGGAACGTAACTGTCGTCCCCCTAACATTCCACACACTTTCATGACTCCATGCTTCACCGTGGATTTCTCCAGCTCACCCCAACTCCATCAAAGCAACCTTCGCCAAGCCCTCTGTGTCATCTCCTTTGCAAAACCTCTTCTCCTCTCCAGGGAGTGACTTACCTCTAGTGCTCCTTCACATCCTCCCCACCCACCTGCTCGCTGGCTTAGCTGCATCTGCCCATCCAGCAACCTGCCTGCCTGCCTGGCTCTCATCCTCCTATCCATTCTTCCTTCCATTCATTCATCCCTCATCCAGGCACCCATCCATCCTTCTATGCGTCCACCCATCTTTCTTCCATCCATCCATCCATCCATCCATCCATCCATCCATCCATCCTACTGTATTTTCATTGCATTCACACAGCTGCCTTTTTATTAGTCTGTGAGCTCCTGGGGGGAAGGGGAGGCACATTCTCTTATTCATCTTTATGCTCTTGGCACTGACTCTTTCGCTTAACATGCAGGTGGTTCATAAATTAAATGTAAAGCCTTTCAAGAAATCACATAACAGTTCTCTTTGTAAACGTTTTGTAGTGTTTTATAAGCACACATTATCCCAGGCTGGAGATGGAGAAAATAATACACTTGATATGTTAGATTAGGTCAGAGTTCTGCCTGGACATTAAGTTCTCAAACACCAGAGTACATTTTTTTTTTTTTTTTAATGTCTGAGTATTGCAGGATTGAGCTCATAGGGAGCCCTCCTTCCTTTAGGGTAGCAGAGGATCCTTGGGAAAAACATCTACACTCTAATAATGAATAAGAATTTGAAATCTTACAATTCCACTGGGAGACAGACCTAGTTTCCTCAAATTCTGACTACAAAAGGAGCCGGTGCTCACAGTCAGGCACAAACAGAAGTCCAAGTAACACTGCTTATTCCAGTTGAAGTTGAGAATAAGTTAAAATCAAATGAGCCCTGCACGGTCCTGGGGCCCCAGTTATATCTCAGACTGGCATTCATGGGAGGGTCTTGGATAGATCTCAGCCAACATTGGCTCAATGCACCGGCCTCGAGTGTGGACATGTGTTTCTGGAATCGTAGGTGAGAGCAAAACTTAACGGGGAGCTACATCAATTCACTTCAGCAAACACCAGTTTGTGGAGTGTTTTGTAGTGCAAGGTACAAACTCTCCAGGACTCTCACTTATCAATGAGGAGCTGGAATAGATGAGCCCAGAGACCATGAATGAAGTTCTCCACGCCCCCTCCCCCCTTAGGTTTAATGGCTTCCACACTAATGACGGTACAGGATCAAGCTATCAGGAGAGAATTCTGCCTTTTCAACAGTGTCCAAATAGATGAACAAACACAAAGGGAGAGGTCAGGCGGACCCTCCTCTGAGTGTAGGGAGAGTCTCTTTATGCCTTTGAACCCGGGTTCACGCATGGTTGGTCACCAAAGGAGAAGTGCATCTGGGGAGCCACTTAAGCAAAGTGTGTGTGATTATGTTCGTGACCATCAGCCTTTCTGGTCACCCAAGATCTAACAGGGATGAAAGGATGTGCAGGAGGCGTGTTTCATTGCCACCCAACCCGTCAACAGCCTCAATGTCTTCCTGCATTTACTTCTTCAGGACCTTTGATATCCTGGTAGAAGTTCAACAGCATCATTTCACCTCGGAAAAGTACATTTCCGAATGAGATCTCCACCTCACTGAACTACAGTTGCCTGTGTTGGAGGTGGTAGTGGTTTTTAAATTTATTTCTTACTTTAATTGTACAAATGTAGGGTGTACAAGTCGTAACTCAGTACATCATGTAGACGGTATGTATTGATCCGATTAGGGTGGTTAACATTGCCCTCTCAAGATTAAAATAATTTCTATTAGCACATAATAATTGCACATATTTTAGGCATTCAGGGTAAGTATCAGGCCAACCCGAGTAGGCAATCACCTTGCATTTTCTACATTGGTAACCCTTGTTTACATCTATGGATTTCTGTGTGGATTATTGCTCCATAGATAAAACAGTTTAGCAAGTCATTTTATGAGGCACTTAGAATCACATTTTGTTGAAAATGACAGGTTTACAACTGTTCTTTAGCTTTAAATCACAGCCGTGATAATGCAATTCATAATAAAAAATTATTTAACATTCATACCTTTGGGAAGGAAAAAAAAACAGTTTAAAATATCAGACAAGAGATTCCTAGAACAATGTGCTGTTAATCCAAGCTTCCACGTTGGCCAGTTTAGTCATTTTTAGATAGTGAAACTTTGGCTGAGTCTGGTGGTACACACCTGTAATCCTAGCTCCTGAAGAGGCTGAGGCAGGAGGATGGCAAGTTCAAGGCCACCTGGGAAATGTAGTAAGACCCTGTCTCCAAAAAAAAAAAAAAAAGAGGAAAAAAAATGAGACTTATGACTCGATGCAAATGATCAATAAGGATACTTGCCACCGTGCTGTAAAGATTTATAAACACACAATGGATTGTGTTATAAGATGGCGTTTTGGTTAAAAGGGGTGGGTCAGAGGTTAAGGTTGACACTGAAAATCTTGAATTCAGCACCTGCCTTATCCATGCTTTTTTTTAGGTGTTTTTTTTCCCCCACTTTTATGGAAGTACAGTTTATACATAGAAAAGTGATCGTCAAGTATACCGAGTGAAGAATGTTTACACCCTGAATATACATGTGTACCCATCACCTGGCTTAAAGCACGGAGCAGGACCACACTCCCAGAAGCCCTCATGGGTAGCAGCCTCCCCATCCCAGGGGAACCAGTGTCCGGATTTTTTGTCCATTTTTATCCTTCATATTATCAGCTTCTTTTGTTCTGCGTTTTGTTTGTGAGATTCATCCCTGTTTTTGTGTGAATGGTGGTTGGCTCTTTTTCGTGGAGGTGGAGTGAACGTCCATTAATATATCCTTACCTCTCACTTTTTATCGTGATTTTACCATTTCATTAATTTTATTTCTCTGATTTAACTTCACACCAATTTACCTTTACAAAGGTCAAATGTGATTCCTTTTATTGCATGTGCCACGAAGCCCTTTAAAACATAGATAAATGAGGCAGCAATAAATTTAGCAAATTTTATGAGTTTAAAAAAAAAAGTAACAACCGGGTGGCACATTTTCTTCATTGGAAAGAGGTCACGTCCGTGGCAGCCCATTGCAATCCCGAATAGGTAAAGAGAAAGCGAGTTTGCGAGCATGCCAGAGTACATTTAGTTGCTCGATGATGGCACAAATGTAGCCTGGACCTAGATCAGCACATCGCCTTACACTTGATCCATGATTGGGTGATATTTTTAAGGAACTGTGTTAAAGCACAAAAGGTGAATTCGGTTTGCTTACCCGGAACAAAATCTCTAGTGTGTAAGGGCCTCACATCTGTGTATTTGTTTTGCTGCGGACATAACCAGCAAGAGTTTCGTGATGAAATCTGTTCTTAATTACGAGAGCAGCTGTTAGAGTGGTAGTCTTTTTTTCCCCCTCTTTCTTTCATCCTGATGTGAAGAAGTTGCCTGATTTACTCATTTTTTTTCCCCCTGCATTTTTCAGGCTTGCTAGTGCAGAAAGGGGCCCCTTTGTGAGAGGTTGCAATTTGTTTTCTGTCTGAGAGCCAGTGCAAATGGACCACGTCTACACAGCGGGGTGGTTGACTCCGTCCCCCTCGTACCCTGCAAGCTGTCCTACCTCTGATCAGCACCAGAGACCTATAAAATCACCCAGCAAATGAGGGGGCTGTTAAGTGTTCTGGCAAGAATCTCGAGCAGCAAGCAGTTCCTGTGAATTAACTAGCTCCTTCTGAGGGGCTGGGGGGGTTGGCCGGTGGGCAGAGCTGGACGCGATGGAACTGGAACAGATGGTATTAATGTACTGTTTTGTTTTGAGGTTTGTAGATTTATGAATATGCCCCTCTCCATTCCTGTTCAGCTATTTTTACATCCATGGAGCTCTGACATATTTACGATCATGTAGGTTACCCAAACAAAGCAAAGCACATTTACGCAGTCCTTCAGGTTGGTCCCCAGCAGCCTTAATGCTCAATCCAAGCGTCCCTGAAAGGGGACTTCACTTACCAGATACTTCATAGCATGCTAAAATAAAGGTTTTTGCAGGAAACTGGAAATAGAAGCTGAGCAAAGGTCTTCTCTTTCATTATTAAATTTTTTCTACTCAGGACTGAATTTTAAAGCTTTATAAATTCCTTTCGTATAGAGAAGCAATGAACGGTTTGATTGGAAGTGATTGCTACCCATGTATCAATCTTGGATGCATGGTACATTTGTTCGTTGCTGTGTTTCTGCTCTTAGCCGCCATGGCCTTGGAGCTTGACATTTTGTATATTAAAGCCCACTTAACACCACATTCTTAAAATTAAAAGAAAAAAAAGAAGACTGATACAGTGATTTTTCTTACGATCTAGGGGAAAATATATTCATATATTGTTTTATTTTGTGTTATAGAGGGAAAATATTTTCTTTCTCATGCTTGAAAACCAGTGTTTTCTAGCTTTTTTATTCCCTAGGATTTATTCCAAAATGAATGGAATTAGATCTAGTGGTATTTACATGAATTTTGATGCTCTGCGGGCACTCTCTGGAGCTAGGGAGCTGTATTGCAAAACTCTCAGCCTTCTAAAAATAAAAATGGCTTCCTAGCAGCATCCTTCCCTGGTTAAACTCAGACCAACATAGAAGAGTTAGTTATCTGAGTAACTAAATCTATTCGAGTCTCTGTATGCAAAGAATTTAGGAAAAGCGAATTTTTCTCACCTTACCTTCCCAGATCATGATGTCTTTTTGCCCTGTGGCCCTTTTGCCAGTCTGTAGGTCAAAGAAGAGGGGTTCTGTTGCCTGGAGAGTGAGATTTTTGTCAAGTCTTTTATATTATTGCAGGGTGTGTTTGTAATAATAGCAGTGATCATAATAACCGAGGCATTTAAAAATTATTCCCTAGTAATCTACAAAAAAAAAATGAGTTATATCACCTTACATGAAGGAGAAAAAGAAAAAACAAAACAGAGATGATCAAGATTTAGGTCATGGATTGGAAAGTTGTGGACCGTTCCAAGCAGAGGAGACAGGACAATGTGGAGCAGGCTCCATTCGAGGTGTCTGCTCTGACATGGGGGTCAATGGTAACCCGTGGATGGACCAGGCCGCCCTGTTCAAGGAAAACTGAATTCATTGGGTGCTTGTACCAGGCTTTTCTGGCCAAGCAGGATTTAGATCTCATGGAATATTGAATATATTTTCAGCCTCTTACGGTGGAGTTATCGGCCACCCACACCTGGACCATCCTAAAGGGGCTGAGACTCCGTCTTCATTAACATGCTGTAGATGAGCCCGTGAGACCTGAGTTACAGGGGCTTGAAGGGCGAATATACTCCTCCTCCCCTATGGAATCCTCTCCTGTCTGTAATCTGGGAAATTTTTTTTTTCTCTGTTCTTTCTGATTTCCTGTATTATTTTCAGTCTGAGTTCTCATCTCATTTGCCCAGTTTTTTTTTCGGTTTCATTCTGAGTCAAAGGTTCCAAGTTCAAAGTTTCTGCTATTGTGGTTTTGCTCATTTCTAATAAATGCCATATCCGTGTGCTCAGGGTGAGGGGGGTCAGGCCATCAGACCCAGAAAGTCCTGAGGAGTGCTGCTGGAGTTATGTCCTGCAAAAAGCAATCGTCAGTACTGGCATGTTATGTCTTCACCTAGCAACGGAAGATGTTCCCCCACCCCCCACCAAAGAAAGGGCCTGGTTGTTACGTCCAGTGGACAAATTCAGAAAATCATAATCACGATTTATTGAAAATACAGAAATTTCCACTGTCATCTTGAAGTTCACATAAGAAATGACACAGATATCAGTTCCTATGCATTTTAGTTTTAAAAAACTTGATTTCCATTTAAAGACAAATAACAAACTGGGAAAAAAATTTAAACCACCTGCTAAGATCCTTTAGAGATAAAGGACTCCTGAATATCAATGTGAAAAAAAAAAAGAATAACATCCAATGTGATGGAAGAAAAATAGGCAAACGTCTTGAGCAGACAGTTCACAAAAGAAGATTCCAGTTGCCCAAAAACTGTATGGAAAAATGAATGTAAAGACACCAATGCAAATGTCATCGTCGTTACATGTTACCTATCAAATTGGTAAAAATTGAAAATTTGTGAAGAATTAGGAAGCAGGCGTCTAAACTTCTAGAAGTTTATGTTGTCAGTTTTTCTGAAGAGCAATTTGGAGTATGAGCCAAGAAATCTGAAAGTTTGTCTATAGGATCACATATTGGTGTCACTGAACTCATCAAGCCTTGGAAAAAAATCCCTATGACCCATATGACATTAAAACATGATTTTAAAAGGGAGTTAATGGGGGCTGGGGCCGTAGCTCAGTGGCAGAGCTACTTGCACGTGTGAGGCACTGGGTTCGATCCTTAGCACCACATAAAAATAGAACAAATAAAATAAAAGCATGTTACCCATGTACAACTACAGGAAAAAGGCAGGAGGAGTTAATATTATGAGAAAATTTTCATGATATGTTAACTGAAAAATAAGTACATACAAAGGGTAGAGAGGATGATTCCAATTTTATAAATATAGCCCGTTATCTTGAGTGGTGGCATAAGGGTTATTAAGCTCTTTTTTACTCTTTCACAGTTTGTTCTTACAATGAACCTGAATTACCTTTAGCATCCGAAACAACTTATATGCTTAAAGAAAATAACTCTGTTACTTAAAGGTGCCTTCGACTGAATAAAAGCATGTTATGTCAGAGACGGTTTGGGTTAAATAAAACGCAGTGACTGAAAGGCATATATTTTTAATAGAATTGATCTGGATAAAAGAAAATTGATAGAGATAATAACTGCCCAGGGAGTACTAAATAAGAAGAAAATACCTGGCCCTGTGCGTAAGGCCAACCAAGCTGGCATTAATGGAATGAGGACGAGAAAGGCAATTGCCACAAATCAAATCCTTTCATGGGGTGTTTCTGTCTATTATTCCTTTGAAATCTAAAAATTGTCACGTATTGGGAGAGAGAAATCTTTGCCTTTCTTCGTGTCCTGCTGGTGCAGTTGTTTCTGAGATGTGCTCTCTCTCTCTAATTGCCACCTTGTGCACATTTGTGCCAGAGTGTCAATTATATCTGCACTTAAGGGAGAGGAAACATGGACTCGTTGACAGTGTGTCTGCGAGGACTTATCTGGTGTCTTCAGTCCTGGCACCTGGGCCGGGCGTGCCAGACGGCCCTTGAGGCGGAAATAAGGCTGCTGAAGCGCCTGGGAAAGGCGACAGCGCAACATTTATTTCCCTAAGTGATGCTGCTACGCTGATTATGAAACTCGGAATCTTCTGTTAGCTTAGGTCTGGCAGTAGCTGCGGCTCAATAGCTGGCCACAGTGGTAATGGTGCTGTAAACCCACGGACGTTGTCATGAGTTTTCACATCACCCCCAAATTGGCTGGTAACTTAGATTTAATTAAGGGCCCCCGATCATGCCGAGAGGTGGAGTTGGAACTAGAGATAGTGAGGAGCCTGGTGTTTGCTTATCTACGTTGCTTGTACTTACGGGGTTCAAGTTCTCAGTAATCCTGGGAGTTCCAACGGTGCATTTGCAGCAGCGAAGAACACATTGAATACAGAGATAGTGGAACTAGGCAGTGAGTGTTTTTAAAGGTAAAGAAGAAAGAAACTTAAAAAAAGGGCGGAGAGGCCGTTAATTCTCTACTCCCTGGACATACCATGGTCCCTCCTCCTGGCTGATAAGACTCCTGACTGAACCCAGACCTTCCCTCCCGGCTCTGATCTGTAGCTGCTTGGAGCTTGTGACCAGCCCTCTGACTCCTTTTCTAACAAAGACACCTCTCACAGGAGACCTCTTGCTAAAACAGGCTACTCCTCAGAAAATAACTTTTCCCTTGAAAAACACAGTCCGCTTCAGTACAAATGTGCATTGGACACCCGCTGTGCAGGGGTCGGTGGGCAACAGGAGGACCCCTTCTTCCCAGTCCCCTTTGGGAGGAATGAATGAGGGTCACAAATGTGTCTATTAAAGAGAAACGCTGCTTCCACCCTTCCAGATGTTGGACGGATGTAAATCATACTGCCGCATTCCTCAGTTCCAATTGGAGGGCCCTTACGTACACAGTTCCTATACTTACCTGCCCTTGAACATATCAGTGGCTGTTTTATTCTGTTTGGGGATTGCTCTAACAAAAATACCATGATTAACACATTCACTCCTTGCTGTGGTGGAGGCTGGGAAGTCCAAGGTGAAGATACTAGTCGATTCGATGTCGAGTGAGGGCCAGATCCTCATAGACCACACCTTCTCCCTGTGTCCCTGCATGGCACCAGAGCCAGCCTGCTCTCTGGAGCAGCTTTTTATCAGGGCACTAATCTCATCCATGAGGGCTCCAACCTTAGGATCGAATCATCTTCCAGCCCTCATCGAAGACCTCACCTCCTAATACCATCACCTTCAGGGTTTAAACAAGATGCCGGGTGGTGGCAATTGGTCATCTCTATCCTGGTGCAGACACATGTCACCTAGGGTTTGTCCTGGTGGAGGGGGGTGATTGCCCATCATCCTGACGAGGTCCAGCTGTGCAGTTTATCATCTCAGCTGCCAGGCCTGTGTTCTTAGAGATTGATAATGATTTCCACAGTCAGGTGGTACTCGTTAGGGCTTTGGTCTCTCTCTCTCTCTCTCTCTCTCTCTCTCTCTCTCTCTCTCTCTCTCTTAAATTAACCAATAAGTGATTTTTGGCAATGTTATAAAAACAATAATGTGAGCATTTTCTAAATTTTTTTTCCTACTGAGATATCAGGATCTTTTGTTCTTTGCTGGGACTTTGGCTTTACGACAGGCATCCTCATGCATAGAAAGATGATCCCATTTAGATTTGTGGTTCCTGTGGGTCAGAGAGGTGTGAGCAGTCATGATTTGTGACATATATTCAGACATACTTTGAAGATTATCTTATTTCTTAGAAGGAGGGTGGGCAGGTGGCACTGATCTGATAGCAACTCTGCTCCTAACTGGAGAGGAAATGGCCAGTGCAGGTGACTTTGCCCTGGTACCGCCCAGGTGAATGCTCTCTGCTTCGGGTCCTCAAGTGAGAGTTCTGCAGCCTTCTTTGGAACAAGACAGCTTTGGGGTGGGCTGAGTGGGGTGGTGATGAGAGTCCTCCTGGAAGGACTCTCGCAGAAGCCGAGCAGTCACTTGGGAGCTAAGGCTCAGGAGCATGCATTGAAGGCAGGGTTGACCACATGTTTCCCCTGGTGCATCTCCGAGTCTGTGAGGACAAGGTTGGTGGGACGTGGCAGGAGCAGAGCCTCCAGCTACTAAGGGGTCCCCCAAGGCCCCACTTTAGGACTCACATAGACTTCTGAACCCAATCTGAAGGTCTATGGCTGCAGACATCTCTATTCTAAGTGGGGACAGAGTTGTCCAGCAAAAGGGAAGACAAAGACCAGTCCAGTCATTTATTTTGGGAGGAGAACTGGGCTGTTCCCTTTCCTCAAGAGCAGAGAAAGAAGCACAAGCACTACCAAGTTACATACTGATATTTTACAAAGTTCCCGCTCCCCCAGGAGGAACTGATGGAGACTGAGGATACAGTGGGCAGTAGAGCCCTCCTCCCTGGGGCAAGCCAAGTGACCCAGTGGCCTTGGAGGCTGGCCGAGAGATGGGGAGGCTGTGGGATGTATTAGCTGACTCTGCCCCTGTACTCTAGATGTCCTGGGCTAGAGTCCCAAGCCCTGACATGCCAGCCGTGACCTTGGATGTGCAAGACTGGAGGGCCCCTCAGTGGCAAGATGCATCCCTCTGACTTCGGGCAGAACCATGTCCAAGCCATCTCAGACATTTATGTCTCTCCTACATATATCTATATTTTTTTCATGTCTTGATTTTGAGAGAGGATCTCACTATGTTGCCCAGGCTGGCCCTCCTGGGCTCAAGCCATTCTCTCACCTGTCTCTGGCATCGCTACATCTATAGGTGCACACCAACCAGCCTGGCTCCTATTTTTAAAATCTCCAGAAAAGATCCCTTGGTCTCTCAGTCTCCTATTATGAACTCCTTCAGTCAGGAAGTACAGCTTTAGAGCAAGCTCAGATGCTCCATGCTGTAGTTCAAAGACTGATTCCTCTGGCTCCCACCTTCTTCTGAGTATCCTTCAAGTATTTGAAAACAAACATTAAATTGGCTTTCGGCTTTTTCTTCCCCTTGGGTAGAATGATTTCAGTTGCAGTCTCTTGAATTCAGAAGAAGCAGCTTGCTAGCAAAATTCAAGTCAAGTAAATGTAAAGCTCTTTTAGGGAAAAGGTGGTGGGGGGAGAGGAATGAGGGCAGTGGTTTCCCTGCCGACAACATCCATGTGAAGTGCAGACTACTCAAAATGCAGTATAACATTTTACATTAAGTTTTCATCACTGCAGAATTAAATCAATTGCTGCCCAATCTCCCAGCGAGACCCAAAGTTTACTTTTCTTTTTGGGTCTTATGGGTTTCCTTTGTGCATTTAAAAGCAGTTGTGTGAGTTGAAGAGATTTAGGGGCTGTTGAGGGTAACAAGATTCTGGAGTAAGGATTCCTTAATTTTGCCAAAACCTCAGCTCTGTCTGGAAGAGGCATTAATAATCTTTTGCAGAAATTGGAGCTCCACTTGAAAATCTGATAACTGCAAAGAATCTTTTCCCTAGACGTATGTATATGTACGTATAAGGGCTATTCCATTGCCTCGTTGGACCTCAGATTCTCATCTCCAAACCTAAAATCAGAAGCATTTTAATCAGAGGTAAAAATGAATCATTTTGCATAAAACTCTTAATTTGTAACCACAAAGAAAAAATGTGATCTTTTTTTTTCTTATTATAAAGGGGTAAAGTAAAACAGGTTCTTATTGAAGTAGAGTTCCCTGTGACTTAATTGGAAATTTAATTTAATTTAAATTGGAAATGCTTTTTCATTTCTGAAGTATTCCCACTAGAAATCTATTATATCTAATAGAATTTAATTTGGAGTAGAGTTGATATTAACCTCCTAATATGTGGTTGGATTTTCCTTTGGTCTGGGTGATGCTGAAGAATATCCAATTCTACCCCAAGTCTTGGGGTTTAAATTTGGTGGACCTGGGTGGATTCTAGCATCAGGTCAGCTGCATATGGCTCTCCAACCTGATGACGGTCAAGAGAAAAGACCCCAAGAGCTTTTGTGAAGCGTGAAATCACCTTGACCTTGGCTTACAAGTGGGTTGAAAGGATTGCCAGACTCTGGTGGCGTTCCGGGTTGGCCCACATGGCCCTGGGTCTTTCAGGTGGACGATCTTAATATTCTTTCATGAGTTGCGCTCCATATTCCGGGAAATCCCCCGTGAGTCCTGCCACCCTGATGCACCCCTGTGATCTGTCTCCTCTTTGCCATACTCCACAGGGCTGGCTCTCCATGGGCTTCCCACACCGTCACTCACCCTGGTAGTTTGTTACGTGTGTCACAACTTGGGAAGGCAATATGTCAGTATTCTGCATGGGTACCAGGGGGTGGGCGTGGGAGAAGGGATTCCAACCAATTTCATTAATTAGGCTTTTCATTTCTGCAGTGTGATGACAAATGTCAGCTTTTGCATCTATTTTAGACTCAACGGCTGAACAAAATCCCTGAGCTCGCAGGAGAACCTTTGCTGTGGCAGGCACCATCCCGAAAGCTGTTTCCATTTTCATTGACCAGAGAGACAAAAGGTTGTCAGATGGGGTAGAGAGAGTTTTCAATGAATGCCACGGCACCCGGTGGTAAAGGAGAGTGGGTTATCTTTGGATCATGGCAGCGATTACTCATGCTTTTACTGCTGTACCTTTTATCACTGCAATTAGCTTCTTGTCTGCGAGTGTTTGGATACAGAATCTGCGGTTGTCACGCAGTCAGTGTCAAAATCGCTCAACACGGAGCTCACTTTTGTGCTTGAGTACACTTATTGATGAGCACACAGGTGTTAAATTAGATTGGTTTCAACTCATTGTGTGAAGTCACCAGGCACCGACTAAAAATCCCACCCCTTGCAAAGCAAAGTCTAGGTAACCAGGAGATGAGGAATAATCAGATCGTGTTAATCAAATAGGAATTGTAAGGATTCACTTAATTTAAATTTTTTTTTTTTGTATTGTATGTTGCTTACGGGAAAAACATAAAACAAGCTCTGGTAGAAAATAGACGCTGAGAGAAACATGCATTTTACATTGCGACGCATTTGACTTTCATTTACCTCTATGGTATTACCATAAGTTGCACAGATCCAATATCCAAAGTCCCTTACCACCCCAACTCAGAAAATCACAGGTGAAATCGTTCTTCTTTGGGAGTTATGTTTAAATGCAAATTCAGAAGGCAGCTTCAGGAATTCATGAGCATTTCTGCTGCTTGGGGCTTCTCGGGTGCACAGGCTCAATTCAGGGCTCTCATTACTGAAATGGCTCATTAAGGCCTGCGTTCCAGAAGAGGAACCCTCTGCAGAGACCCATGCCCTAGAGCAGGCCATAAAAAAAGGCCAGCTTCCAAGCAGGCAAACTAATTAAAACAATAGCTACAGGGACAGAATACACACAAGGTACCTGTACCTGTAGCAGTGATTTCCACTAAAAGGACCTGCTTGAAAACCATAACAACCAACCTGAACAATAACAACCAAAATTAGAATTAGGCAATTAGGATTTATTTTTCCTCTCTCTTTTTTGTTTGTCGTTAATAGATGCACATGACAGTAGGGTGTATTTTGACATATTATACATACATGGGGTGCAACCCTCTGCATTTTTGATCCCCTTCTTGTGGCTGAACACGATGTGGAGTTACACTGGTTTTGTGTTCCTATACGAACATAGGAAAGTTATGTCCAGTTCATTCCACTGTCTTTCCTATTCCACGCCCCCTCCTTTCCATTCATTCTCCTTAGTCTAATCCAATGAACTTGTATACTGCCACTCCCTACTCTACTTTGTTGTGGGTTAGCATCCACATATCAGAGAGAACATTTGATCCTTGGTCTTTTGGGGACTGGATTATTTCACTTAGCATGATGTTCTCCAGTTCCCTCCATTTACCGGCAAATGACACAATTTCATTCTTCTTTATAACTGAGTAATATTCCATTGTGTATATATGCCACATTTTCTTTATCCATTCAACTATCGAAGGGCACCTAGTTGGTTCCATAGCTTGGTGATACTGAATTGAGGTCCTATAAACATTGATGTGGCTGCATCACTGCAGTATGTTGGTTTTAAGTCCTTTGGGTATAGACCAAGGAGTGGGATAACTGGGTCAAAGGTGTTTCCATTCCAAGTTTCCTAAGGACTGTCCATACTGATTTCCAGAATGGTTGTACCAGTTTGCAGTCCCACCAGTTATGTATAAGTGAACCTTTTTCCCCACTTCCTCACCGACATTTGTTATTCGTATTCTTGATAATTGTCATTCTGCCTGGAGTGAGATGGAATCTCAATGTAGTTTTAATTTGCACTTCTCTGATTTCTAGAGATGTTGAACATTTTTTCGACCATTTGTATTTCTTATTCTGTGAAGTGCCCATTCAGTTCCTTTGCCCATTTATTGATTGGGCTAGTTGGTTGTTGTTGGTTTTTTTTTTGGGGGGGGGTTAAAAGTTCTTTGTATTTCCTGGAGTTTAAAACTCTGAGGTACAGGTGGAAAAGATTTTCTCCCATTCTGTAGGCTCTCTGTTCATGTTCTTAATTGTTTCCTTTGCTGTGAAGAAGCTTTTTAGTTTGATGCCACCCCATCTATTCATTCTTGATTTTACTTCTTGTGCTTTAAAAAGAGTTTTATTGAGGAAGGCTGTTCCTGAGATGATATGATGGAGATTTGGACCTACTTTTTCTTCTAATATGCACAGGATCTGGCAATTAGGGTTTAGGCAATTAGGGTTTAGGTAGTACAGTTTTACAGACCCAAATTGAAAGGGTCAGAATTATTTCACATAACTGGATTTATAATTACAGTTCCCTGCTACACAGATTTTGGGGGTATCAAATTTAAGAAACATTTGGGTCTGTTTTAAGTGACTTTTCCTCCTATATGCATAAAACAAAATAAAGTAGTATCATATATCTTAGGTGTGATATCTGCACCTATAGGGAAACAATATTTAGGAAATATTCTGAATGGATATAGGTGGTGGGAAGGCAAAGCCTTATCTGCGCCTGTTTCTACCTGGCTTAAAATAATTAGGAAGGTATAGAAGTCCTGAGGATCTCTGATTTCCCTCTGCTAAAATTTAGACCTGGAATGTCCCTGCAAAGCTCTATGTGTTACAGGCTTGGTCCCCAGTAGCACTGTCAGGAGGTAGTGGGACCTTTAAGAGGTGGGGCATAGCGGGAGGTCTTTAGGTCATTGGGAACATGGTCCTAGACTCCTCCCACCTCACCCTTTTGATTCCAGCTGTGAGGTGAGTGATTTTGATTCACAGACCCAAAGCAACGAGGCCAACTGATCATGGACTGTAACTTCCAAAAGCCAAAATAAGCCTTTTCTCTTTAAAAACTGGTTATCTCAGGTGTAGTGTTTACAGCCACAGAAGGCTGGCACACCCTCCTCCATTCCCATGTAACCAAGAACTGCCTTTCTAGGGAGTGGGCGAAATGCTTTCTAGGTGCATCTGTGTTGTGATGACAAGACCCAGGAGCAGAGTTAGCCTGTGGTAAGTGCTGCTGGAGAAAACGAAAACAGCAGCTCTACCTTCAGGGAACACTCGGAGCAGCTGAAGGTGATGTGGAGCTGAGTGTTTGTAAATCACATCAGGCAAAATAATAATATTAATAATAATAATAATAATAATAAAGACTTATTCGTATGTTGTCTTCGGGTCCACTTCTGATCAGATCAAGTACATCAAGAGCAAACCATTCTGGCACATTCTCTAGGATTGGCTGGCACAGCTGTGGATAGGGGTGGAGGCACTGCCTTGATGTGATGGCCCCAGGCTTGACAGAAGAATGAACAAGCCAGGCCGCGTGTCCCTGGGCAAGGCTGTCCATGGACCTACAGCTACAGGATGAGGCCCTCCTGCAGGAGCTGCTGAGGGGTTGGGAACATGTCCCTGACTCTTCCTGTCTTTTATTGACTGTGAAAGTCCCCAACCACCCTACGGTCATTTTCCACTCCTTTCAGTCTGCTATAAATTCTTCATATCACTTATCACCCTCTGCAATTATCATTCATTTGCAGGGTTATTGCCTGCTTCCTCAGTAAAAGCAGAACTGTGTCGGTCTTATTTATTGCTGTATCCCCAGACCCTGAATGTTCCTAGTTGACTACAAAGAGCCAGCAATCATACTTTGAATAAATGAACTAATGAATTAAAAGACTATCCATAACGAAAGCAAAGTAATATTGCTACTCCATGACATCCTGTGCACGGTGTCACTCTTTGTCTTTTTTTCTGAGCTCCTTCACCCCCACCCCCCACCATGTTTCCCATAAAATTGCCCTTGTGTAGACAAGGTGGGGGGAAGGATGTCGCCTGGGGCTCACCTCAATCTGGAGTTTAGCCCACAAGAGCAGCTCTGAATAGAAATCATTCTCTTGAACTTGCTGCTGTCCACGGTGTTTTTGTGGATAGATATTTTGGTCTCCCTGTGGCCGGGTGGATCTAAGAAGCCTGGAGGGGCCACTCCTTAGGATACATTCTGGATGATGCCACAAATTGTAGTCCCCTGCTGTCAGTGTTCTTGGAGCCACAAGCCTTCAGGCGGGTGGTCAGCTGGCTCTGGGCTGAGAGATCTCTGTGCCGCTGGGAAGGGCTCTGTCTTCAAGGGATCGAATCTGGGCTGTTCCACCTGTGGATCGATTTAGACTTCTCTGTCTTTAAAAAGCACAGACACATCAAATTCTTTTGGCTTCCTGCTCATGGTTCAGACATTGGAAATCAACCTGAATCGCCTTCTTCTCTTTCTACCATCCAGCGTCTCCCTGGGCCTTGGGATTCATTTCCAGGACATTCGTCCTGAGCTGAAACCTCCAATGAGTACATTGACTTTTGTGGCTGTTTTTTTTTTTTTGGTTTGGTCCTGGGTCTGACTCCCCAGTGAAGGGCCAGATGATGAGTTATTAGTTAATCCAAAACGACCTTCCGTTCTATTTTATGGTCATATTATCCTGCTTAGAGATTTTAGCACACAATGGGTCAGACATGACATGCTCCGTCGACAGAGAACTACACAGTATGATTTACACCAAGAAGTGGAAGACATCCATGTTCCAGGAGCTTTCAGCCTTCAGGGGAGACACGTCACTTCCACCCAGGAGCTGAGGGTTGTGGTTTTGGATTCACTGGAGACAGTTCTGGCTAGAAAGAAAAGGTTGTATTGTGGGAAGTTTGAACATCCGCCAGAAGGGTGTGGGCATTTTCCCTGAGCACGGTGAGGCCATATCAGTTTAAGAAAGGGGAAGAGATGCGGTGGAATGAAGTTGTAGAGAAATGATTTTCAGGGTGTCAGAATGGATCGAGGAGGGAGAAATGGAAATATCTGAATTAAGAAACTGCCCTGCAGGAGGGGAAGGGAGAAGAGATGGGAGAAGACTTGGGCTTCAGCCTTGTCACGGGAAGAGCACGTAGAGGAACGGGTGCCAGGGGAGTTGGTCTGGCAGGACTTACGCGGTTATAGTGTTTGACACGTTTAACAAACATTTGATCATTGCAACCATCCCCTGGACCAGGCAGGAATGTGATTTGGACCCTACATGGATCTGGCTGCTTAGGAAACTGGAAAAGTTCGAGTTATATGCTCACGAAGGTGGGGAAGCTGGGTTGAGGGTAGGAAGCATCTGGAGTCAGGAGGGAGGTGGGTGAGACGGAGTCTAGACTCGATCGTCGCCCAATGAATACGCATTGGCTCAAGAAGGGGATTTAGAGACAGGAGAGTGGAAGCTAAGAAACTCTTTCTTGGAGCAGACGCAGACTCCAGGAAGGGGGTGAATCGGGTCAAGTGTGAGAAAGGTCTTATCGTTGGCAAAAAGAAGGTCATAGTGAACTTTTGTGAGAGGGGTAAAAACAGTTCTAGTTTGGAAAGAACCAAGTCGGATGGGATGGTGAGGGATTTCAAAGTTAGTGGGTGGGCGATGATGGTAAAGAGACTGTGATTTAAACCTAGCAAGAAAGAAAGGAAGGGAAGGAGACAGGGGAGGGGAGAGGGAGGAGAGAGGGACAGGGGTGGGCAGGGCAGGTAGCAGGACAGAAGGAGACATTGCTAGGAAGCAACACAGGGGGTTTCCAAGATGTGGAAGAACAGACCATTTAAAAGGGGGAGGAAGCATGGGCAGGAGAGGGAGTCGGGTGAAGGACAGAGAGAGAAGGGCCATCTCTGGGTTGCAGGTGGCGTTACCTGGGGGAGATGGGGACTCGTCCTCCTCAGGGCTGTAAGAGTGCAGGGAGCAGTCCATTGTCTGCCGTAAAGTAAATGTAAATGCCCAGCAGAAGAGCCGCGGGGCACAGGTAGCGGCTTTGCCTCTCAGAACAGGGGTACCATTTGTCCACTGTTGTTTCCTCTTGTGCAGAGTCCAGGGGTGGGGCCCAGAAAGCTGTTGTGAAATTGAAGTCGATAAAACCTGCAAATGTGTTTCTTCAGAGGAAAATGCTGCCTAAATGTTTAGTACTATTGTGATAATTGTGTGTGGATTTTCAAAGGTCCTAAATACAAAAAAAAAAAAAAAAAAAAGAAAGAAAGAAAAAGAAAAGATAAAAAGAGATACTCAGAAATGCTACAATTATTGTATTGGTAGCTCTTTGTTGATGTTAAAATTTGCATCTAGGTGACCTAATAAAAATGGTGCAGATTTTAAGGTTTTCAGATTAATAAACTTTCCATTAATTAAAAAAATACCAGAGATAATTCAGGCACAGAAAGATATGTATGTTGTGGAAGCTAAAAATGTCGCATCTTGTAGAAGTAGGGAGCAGAATAGTGGTTACTAGAGTCTCTGAAGGGCCCGGGGCCAGGGGAGGGAGGGAGGGTGGTTAGTGGGTACAGGGTGCAGGGGGATTAGAGGAGTGACTTCTAATGTTCTGTGGCACACTGGGGTTTAACTGCAGTTGACAGCCACCAATTGTGTATCTCGAAATAGCTTGAGAGAGGATCTGAATGTTCCTAACACCAAGAAAGAAATGATAAACGTTTGAGGTGATGGATATGCCATTTACCGTGATCCGATCCTCACACACCATCACTCGGTGCCCCATACATAAGTGCAATGACCGTGTCAATGAAAAATCAAGAATTTTGAAAGTCTAAGAAAAACAAAAGAAGTCATCTGCCTTTGTAGACCAAGAAATTTAAGCTGGACCCCACTGGCCAAAGAAATTGTCCAAACGTGGATCTTTCTACCAAGGCTTCTATTTTGTTCAAGGTGACATGGGATGACCAGTTACCAAAAGAGGAAGTGAGCATGAATGTCCCTTAGGAAGGTAGAAATGGAGCGCCCCAGGGCTGGGCACTGCAGGAGTCGTGACAGTAGAGACAGGAGCGGGGCACCTGGGCCGTCTCCTACCCTATTACCTGAGCCATGGGGAGAGCAGAAGTGAGGAGTCCACACCCACATTCCCACCGCTGGGCTCTCGGCACAGAGGGCGTGTGGGCAGAGATGGCTGGCTCCACGGCTCTCCAGGCCCAGGGCCCTTTCTTACCTCACATGACCTTTTCCTTCCTTTTCATGGGCTCTCACCCAGGACTTGGAGCCTGTGGCTATCTTGCTTGGCACGTGGCTCAATTTTTGCACATAACTAAGAAGGCTGTCACTGTAACTGCTTAGGAGTTGGGGAACAAAGGTGGGGCAAGGGAAGGGGGAAGAGGGAAGGGCACCAGGAGGTGAAGCCCTTCCCCAGCCAGGAGCTGCCATGGCTGCCCTCAGGTATTTCATAACAAACCCGACTTCCCTCCCCACAGCTCACTTCTTGTTTTACCCATGACTCACCCGTGTTGATGGCTTCCCCCTTGCTTTGTTTTTCCTCCGTGTTCTGGATGCTAAATGATTCCAGGGTCGAGAAAGCCATCTCAACTCCCAAGTTGTACAAAAGCAAAAAATGTCAACTGAATTATCTGTAATGAAACCATTTTCTTTTTTAATCATAGAGTCAACCAACGCGGGGTGGATTTGCTTTAATTGCAGGCACTGGGAACACCCAGCCTGGGGTTAAATATCCTTTCATCTCGTATGATTGTGACAGAGAGTAGGCATTCTTAACTCTTAAATGCTTATGGTTTGGGGATAATTAAAATTGGGTTAGAGAAGCAAAAATGAAGAAAATACATGGTTGAAAGGAAAACAGGATCTCCGTCCCTTAAGGGCAAAATCAGGTTTTAAAAACTGATGGGAAAAGATGCTAATGGGTTGCCATGTTTGGCACACATGGGTCTCTGGAGCACCAGTCAGAAGAACATGGTAGTGAGGCAAGCAAAGGTGGTTTTAAGGGAAGGAATAATGGGTTCCTATTAGGGAGATCCAGAAAGAGTCCTCTCAGCTCAGTGGGTCCTGAGAGGGGGACAAAGGTGAAGATGTTTCAGGTTAGGGGAAGCCAAGGGACAGGGCATAAACAGCTGGGAGAAAGTGCTTGCTAAGGGTTTTGGAGCCCAGAAGGATTGATGACTAACTGAAGATTTGGTATTTTATTTCTTAGAAAACGGTGAGACATTGCAGCAGAATGGAATGTTCCAAGCTGTATGGAAGGACACCGTGGCTGTGTGAGGGCCAGATGGTGGCCAGAGAGGCCAGTTAGGAAACTATTGCAATAGTCAAGGCATGTACTGGTTGGTGTGGCTTGAACTAAGACAGTATCATTGAGTCCATAAAGAAAGAGGAGGATATGAGTGACATTTCACAAATAGAATACAAGTAACAAGATAACTCGTTAAATATGGAGGGTAAAGTTTGCTGAGGTTCCCCAAATTATTCCCAAGTTTCTATGCTGTGTGACTTGGGCATGGTGGTGCCTCGTAAGTTGTGCCCTACTTCCGTGTCTGAGGGAGAAAGGACTCAGATGTGTTGCACTTGCCAATTTCTGTGGTGTAAATACTCTCGCTGGGGCCGTTTCCGCCTGTCACCAGCAGGTGGCACTGAACATGGAGTTGGGAAGAGGCGCACAGGATGGTGTCACAGGCTGGGTGGAACCAGCTCCAGCACACCCCCAAGTCCAGTGGGTGATGGAGAAAGATGCCAGATCTGAATGGCTCTTCAGTGGAACATCCGTGTGGAGAGAGTCCAGCAGGTGCTGGAGACGCAGAGCTGGCACTCGGGAGGAAGGATGGGCAGGCGGAGATGGAAGTCATCCAGTAAGTGGGGAGCGGGTGGAAGGAGAGCAAAGCCCATCAGGAGAGAGCCCAGGGAGGTGGAGTTTATACGGGAGTGGAGGACAGTTTGACTCCCAGGTTATGAATATAAATATTTTAATCAGAATTGGCCCAGCGCGAATTAATTTTCATGAAGTTCCTGAGGGAACATCATTAAGCTAATTTAATTCCTTTCCATAATCAATTTTCCATAGAGTGCTGTTAATCTGTTTCCGATTCCCCCCCCCATTTTATATTTATCTTAATGAAATTACTTAAATCAAGATCAATTATTTTCCACATAAATATCATGATAAATATTTGATTTTTCAATAACATTTTAAAAAATCTCCATGGAATGTTCCTGATTATATTCACCGCCATTCTTCATTTTCTGTTGAGACTGTCATTCCTCAATTCTGAGGGTTTTTTTCCCCATTAATAACAAATGACCCTTTAGGCAGTATTTCATTGGTATAGATTTTAATATGTGGTCTTACATCCAGGTGAGTTTTCCTTTGTCTTTAAAATGCAGATGTGTTAAGCCCTTTTCAGGGAGTTGCTGTTTTCTGACAGTTTGCTTGAGCACTGGGCGTCTGTAGACCAGGTAGGAATCCTCAGCCAGGGACATGGAAGGGGATGGGGAAGGCCTTGCATATGATAAACTCAATGTGAGCGTAAAATTAGTCCTAAATTAGTCTGGTGTTGAAGGAAAATAATTTCATTGTTTATTTGATAATAACAATTTTAAAATCTTGATTGTTTTGTTAAAGAAAAACACCAAATTATTTCATTTGCCAATAAAATAATAGAAATCTCATGTGCACTCCTATTCATCACAGGGTAATTGTGTTAATAAAATCAAAGAACAAAGCACCATGTCTAATTTGGTGGTTGGGGCAGAGGAATAGCTAGTAGGTTTGGAAAGATCACACTGGCCCACAAGACAGAGGGACCGCATCACTGTGACTGTGGGCCGGGCTTCTGGAGGCCCCCTGTGGTTGGTTCCATTCTAGGGGTGAGCCGGCCACAGGCCACACACGGTGTCTCGAGCTCAGAAGGCTGATTTTGCCACCAAACTTTTAAGAAGGGACTCAGACAACTCTACCAACGAGACTGATAGGTGAAAACAGAACACTGACTGGTTCCCTTTCACAGGGCAGGAAAGGAGTCAAAGTATAGGAAAGAATATAGACGAGGATCCGGCTGCTCAAAGGACGAGAGCAAAGGCAGCCACGGAGGCAGGGATGATTTTTATCAGGGTGGGTGTCCTGGGTCACACAGTGACACAGCAGGTTTGCCGTGGATAAGCACCCTGAAGGGAGAACAGAGCTGGGGTGTCTGGGTCAGTACAGCTGTGTGCTTCCAACCCAGGAGTGCAGAGGCCTCACCAACAGGGTGTCAGGGACAGATTCGGGTTAAGGCTTCTTCCTGCCCGGGAAGGAGCTGGGGGGAGGCTGGGCTCTGCCCTCCTCTGTGGGCTGTGTTGGCTCCATCGCTTCACCCACCCTCTGAGTCACGTTCTTTCCTTAGATAGGTCGTGCTTCCAAGGTGGAGCCTCGTGACCTGTCTCACAATCATGGTGACTTTAAAATATATATATATATATATATATTTTAGTTGTAGCTGGACACAATACCTTTATTTTATTTGTTCACTTTTATGTGGTGCTGAGGATGGAACCCAGGGCCTCGAGCCACAACCCCAGCCCCTCAGAGTGGCTTTTTTGAAACTTAATTTTTATGCTGCTTCTCCCCCTCCATGCTGCATTTGTAAAGTTGAAGTCTCAGAGACCGTCTCCGTCTCTACTTTTCAGGACTCTAACTTACCCCTGAGTATCAACAACCAGGACATTTTTATAAGATTACTTAAAATCGGATGGTGGAGTGGAATGGCTTTCAGTATCCGCAGATGTTAGTTAAACTTTTCGTTATCTTTGTAGTTCTCTGTGCACTTGTGAGCAATGGTACGTGGAGACCCTCCCCCTGTTTTCCTGCAGTGCTAACATCTTGCATCTCTGTAGTGCAGTATCACAACCAGGATGTGGGACGTTAAGACAGTCCAAACACCAAAGATTTCCCTCATCACAAAGATCCCTCAGGGTGTCCCCGCATCACAGGAACAAATCCCCCATGGTCATGGAGCATACTTCTTTTTATATACTGTTGAATTGGCTGCGTCAATATTTTTATGGGGGATCTTTGCATCTAATACTTGAGCTTTTCCTGTTTTCTTATATAAGCACGTAGTACTATGAATTTCCCTTTCAGAATTGCTTTAGCTGCATGCTGCATATATTGATGTGTTGTATTTTTATATTCATTAAGTTCTATTGATTTTTTTTTAAAAATTTATTTGTCTGTTCTAATTTGTTATACATGACAACAATGCATTTCGGTCCACAGTACACAAATGGAGCACAATTTTTCATTTCTCTGGTTGCACACAAAGTAGAGTCACACCATTGATGTCTTCATACATGTACCTAGGGTAATGATGTGCATCTCATTTCACCGTCTTTCCTACCCCCATGCACCCTCCCTTCCCCTCCCTCCCCTTGGCCCTATCTAAAGTTTCTCCATTCCTCCCATGCACCCCCATCCCCATTATGGATCAGCATCCACTTATCAGAGAAAACATTCGGCCTTTGTTTCTTGGGGATTGGTTAACTTCACTTAGCATATTTTTTTTCCAACTCTATCCATTTACCAGCAAATGCCATGATTTTTTCTCTTTTAATGCTGAGTAATATTCCATTGTGTATATATTACCACAATATATTTATCCGTTCATCTATTGAAGGACATCTAGGTTGGTTCTACAATTTAGCTATGGTGAATTGAGCTGCTATAAACATTGATGTGGCCGTGTCCCTGTAGTATGCTGTTTTTAAGTCCTTTGGGTATAAACCTTGGAGTGGAAGAGCTGGGTCAAATGGTGGTTCCATTCCAAGTTTTCCAAGGAATCTCCATACTGCTTTCCAGATTAGTTGCACCAATTTACAGTCCCACAAGCAATGTAGGAGTGTGCCTGTTTCCCCACATCCTCACCAACACTTATTGTTGCTTGTGTTCTTAATAACTGCCATCCTGATTGGCATGGGATGAAATCTTAGAGTAGTTTTGATTTGCATTTCCCTAATTGCTAGAGATAGTAAACATTTTTTTTCATATATTTGTTGATCAGTCATATATCTTCTTCTGAGAAGTGTCTGTTCAGTTCCTTAACCCATTTATTGATTGGGTTATTTGTTTATAGTGTTAAGATTTTTGAGTTCTTTATCTCCTGGAGATTAGTGCTTTACCTGAGGTGCGTGTGGTAAAAATTTGCTCCCATTCTGTAGGCTCTCTCTTCACCTCACTGATTGTTTCTTTGGCTGGTTTTTAGTTTGAAACCATCCCATTTATTGATTCTTGATTTTATTTCTTGTGCTTTAGGAGTCTTGTTAAGGAAGTAGGGGCCTAATCTGACATGATGAAGATTTGGGCCTACTTCTTCTTCTCTTAGGCACAGAGTCTTTGATCCACTTTGAGTTTTGTGGCCTGGTAAGAGATAGGGGTTTAATTTCAATTTGCTACACATGGATTTCCAGTTTTCCCAGCACCATTTGTTGAAGAGGCTATTTTTTTCTCCAATACATGTTTTTTGGCACCTTGGTCTATTGAGAGATAACTGTATTTTTGTGGGTTTGTCTATGCGTCCTCTCTCCTGTACCAGAGCAATTAGATGAAAGAAATGAAATGGACTGGAAAAGAAGAATTCAAACTATCACTATTTGCCGACAATATGATTTTATACTTAGAGGACCTGAAAAACTCCACCAGGAAACTTCTAAAATTAATAAATGAATTCAGCAAAGTAGCAGGATATAAAATCAATACCCATAAATCAAATGCATTTTTGTAAACCCGTAACGAATCCTCTGAAAGAGAAACTAGAAAAACTACCCCATTTACAATAGCCTCAAAAAAAACAAAACAAAACAAAAAACCTTGAGAATCAACTTAACAAAAGAGGTGAAAGACCTCTACAATGAAAACTACAGAACACTAAAGAAAGAAATTAAAGAAGACCTTAGAAGATCTCCCTTGTTCTTGGATAGGCAGAATTAATATTGTAAAAATGACCATACTACCCCAAGCCCTATGCAGATCTAATGCAATTCCAATCAAAATCCCAAAGACATTCCTCATAGAAGTAGCAAAAGCAATCATGAAATTCACTGGAAAAATAAGAGACTCAGAATATCCAAAGCAGTCCTTAGCAAGAAGAGTGAAGCAGGTAGCATCACTCTACCAGACCTTAAACTACAGAACAATAGCAACAAAAATGGTATGGTATTGGCACCAAAATAGACTTGTAGACCAATGGTCCATTGATTTTTTTTTTCACTTTCTTTGAGATTTCTTCTTTAAACCATGCAGTATTTAGAAGTATGTTCTTTGATTTCCAGGTGTCTGCAGATTGTCCTGTTGTCTTTGTTTTATTTCTAGCTCTATTCCACTGTGGTCTGAAAAACATACTATATGTTATTTTAATTTTAAAAAATTTTGATGAATGTTCCATGGACACTTGAAAAAATATATGTTTTGCTGATATTGAGTGGAGTTTTCTATATGTGTAAGTTAGATCTTGTTGGTTGACTGTGTTCTTAATATCTTCTGTATCCCTGCTGATTGTCTGCCTAGTCATTCTAACTGTCCTTAAAGTGGGGTGTTTAAGCTCTCAGCTGTGAGTGTGGGTTGGTCTGCTTCTCCTTTTATCTATGTCAGTTTTTACTTCTTGCAGTTTGAGGCTCTCTTGTTTGGTTACCCCTCCCAGTGATCAATGGTTTCATAATTATGTAACATTTTTCTTTGTCCCTAGAATTTTTATTTGCTAAGTGTATTTTATCTATATGTATAGATATTAATGTAGCTTTCTTTACTTTTTTTAAATTGCTGCCTGCATGGTATATCATTTAACATCTGTTTTTAAAAGTTTTTTTTAAATTTGTTCTAATTAGTTATACATGACAATAGAATGCACTTAATACATCATACATAGATGGAATATAATTTCTCATTCTTCTGGTTGTACATGATGTAGAATCCCACTGGTCATGTAGTTATGTATGTACATAGGGTAATATCCTTTTATTTTTAATCTACTTATGGTGTTGTGTGTGAGATCAGTTCCTTTTAGAAAGCATATTGGATCATGGTATTTTACCTACTCTGATGATCTCTGCCTTTTATTTTGGTTTGTTTAGACCATTAACACTTAATAGAATTATTGCTTTTATTATTTACTTACCAGTGTTGCTTGTTTCTCTTCCTTACTTTTCTGTAAGTTATTTGAACATTCCCAGAATTGATTCTGTGTTGATTTATTTCAAATAGGGATTTCTAAAACATACTTCTTTGTATAGATTTTTTGATGGTGTTTCTGTATATTACAATACATATATATAACTTTTCACAATCTAACTACTGTCAGTATTTTACCACTGTAGGTGAAATATAGAAACCTTATTTTCTTTTGGGTATCTTTACCCTTTCCTCTTTTTAAATGTGGAATTAAGTATGTCCTTTATAGCCAGTGTGTATCACATCAGATGGTGTAATATATTTGCTTCAGTAACCAACTTAACTCACTCTGGTTTTTGTGTGTGTGTGTGTGTGTGTGTGTGTGTGTTTGTTTATTTTTTTTTTCCTGGAGTTTCAGAGTTTCTCTGTTCATTTTTTTTTTCTGTTTAAAGAATTTCCTTTAGCTGTTTTTTAAGGGTAAGTTTGCTAGAACAGATTCTTTTTTCCTTCATTTAAGAATGTCTTTATTTCTTCGTATCATTTCTAAAAAATACTGTCATGGAATATAGAATTCACAGTTATCAGTTTTCTTTTGTTTTTAAGAAATGATACGTTGCCTCTTCTTGGCCACACGAGAAGTTTACTTTCATTTGAATTGTAACTCCCCCAGAAGTCAAACGATTTTCCCTCTTGGCTATTTTCAAAGTGTTTTCTTTGTATTTAGTTTTCAGAAGTTTGATGATGGTGTGTGTTAGTGTGGATTCCTTTGAGTTTATCCTATTGGGGATTTACTTAGTTTCTTTCATCTGTGTGTTTATGTCTTTCACCAGATTTGAGAAGTTTTAGCCACTAATATTGTCACTACTTTGATTATTCACTTATCCGTGTTTTCCTCTCCCCCTCTGATGATAAAAGGTAGATCTTTGTGTATGGCCCCACGGGTGCCCGGAGTCTCTGTTCGTTTTTGTTTGTTCAGTCTGGTTTCTCTGTTGATCAGGTTGAGTGAATTCTGTCCTGTGTCTTCAGGTTCATGGATCCTGTGCTCTGTAATCTCCACTTTTGATATTGATTCTATCCAGGACATTTTAGATTCTGTTTTAGTGTTTTTAACCGCACAGCTTCAGTTTCACCCACTCTTATGACATCTGTTTTTTTTTCTCCTGAGATCTTCTGTTTCTCATTTGTTTGGGGAGATTGTTATCATTCTTTGTTGAAGGCAACCTTAAAGTCCTTGTCTGATAATTTCAGCATCTGATCATCTCCATGTTGGCATCCGTGGATGGTCATTCCGGTTTGATTTCCTGGTCCTTGCTGTATCTTATATCTTGTGCTCTCTGTTATACTGAGGCTCATTCTTTTTAGTGGTATTTTGGTCTGCTTGGCTTATCATGTGTTGCTGCATGTAGAGCAGAAAGGAGGTCCCCAGGCAGGGTGCCCTGTGTGCCTCTAGGTGGGGAAATGTGTGTGGTGGGTCTAGCCCTTGGAGAGGATGCAGATGTAGTCTTCTTGGTTAGGTTGCTTATTGTGGTAAGGTCCCTTTTCTGCTGCACCCAGCTACCCTGCGGTATCTTTGTTAGGAAGGGCAGGAGGACCCTCTCTGGACTCAGTACCTATGACAAAGTCCCCTTGCATGGTATCTCCATGCTGGAGAGGAGACTTTTAGTCCTGCAGCTGCAGAAGATGTCTTCCTGTGGCATATTGTCAGTGGAGTGACTGATCCATCTCTTTTGCAAGTTCTCCCTCACCTCGTGTTGAGCTGGGACTCCTTCTCACAATGAGCTCACCTAAGCTGTCACCTGTTGCTGTAAGTTGTAGGTTGGGATATGCCAGGTCTGGGTTACCTTCTTCTAGTGTCTGGGCAGTCATAAGAAGTGGAGACCCTCCAGTCCTGGGGTCCCCACCCAATTTACCTGACACTCTACCTTTGAGACTTGTCTCTTGGTTGCCTCCTGTGTCATTCCCAGGCCTATCGTTGTGCTTAGCAGGGAGGAGCAGAGAGAAATGAGTCTTTCTACACCATTCTGTTCAGACCAATGCTAACCCATGGGTTGTTCCAAAAATATACCGGAGACACAGTTTTCATGGATCTGCAGAAAACACAGAGAAATGTAATTTGCTAAAGCTTTGCACCTCAGGTGGACTGGCCATTTGGAAATGAAGAGTTAAAAGAAAATGGCAAAGTGAACCTGCAGACGTCTCAGGGCAAAGTGTGATTAATTGCCACGTGTGTGATGCAGACAAGGGGCACTGGGGCTCGGAGCAGGGGACGATCAATACACCGCCCGGCCTGACTCGAGCAATTAATAACCACAGCTTTTCAGCCGTGGTGATGCTCACAGGATATGATCTTCAGATGAAAGGAGCCTCTCGCTGGCCGAACGGAACAGAAAACCAGCAAGGATCATCACAGAACGAGACACCTATCCCCCGTGGGATCGGATCCTTTCTTTACCATCACCGCGGGAAGCTCTGGAGAGACATCAGTGGGGAAATGTAGGATGGAAAAACTTGGGGACAGTGGCTTCAGAATGCCCACCCATGGTGACTAAAACTCCAGAGGCAGTGACTGAAAAGTTAGAAAGGTATCTGGCTGGCTTAGCACGGTTCTGGTTTTGAGAACGGGTAGCAAGCCCACCACGGGGAGACCTGAAGCATTGGATGGTGCTACCTGGGTCCCAGGTTTGGCAGCTGCATCAGGACGGCTGGAAGGGTCAGACCTGATGGCCCTCTTCTTTGGTATGAGCTGCTATTACCCAGTCCTCTCTGGACTGCCATAGTAGGGCAGCTGCCCACCGCCCTGAGCTCTTGGTCCTCTTGGGAGGGTCACAAAGGGCAGAAGAAAGGAGGGAGGTAAACATAAAGGATAAGGATACATGAATGGCATGCTCATGGAGCACAGCCTTTGACAGAAGGGAACGTGTTTGGGGGTTATTAGGAGGATAACAGCCCTCAACACATTGTTGATACAATGCAAAATCCCAGCAGGAGAGCCTTGAGTTCATCCATATGGTGCTAGTGATTTTCTCAGAAAACATAAAAAAAAAAAATTGTAAATGGTGATATTAAATGAAGCATCAGAAAGACTTATTTTCCTTTTAACCAGTAAGAATGTGTAAAGTTGTGTATACGACTGGAAATTTCTAGTTGAGTCTAAAAACTCATACTAGAGACCAAACTATATTATAATTATTATTTTATCATTTCACACATTAAACAAAATTAACAATAAGAGCTGAGAAGGTGATTGCTCAGGTGTTAATTAATGCCCACCCAAGGAAGAAAAGGGTTGATATTATTTTTTAGCATACATTTTTGTATTTCATTTACTGTAAAGTCTTGATCGTGTTGCTTCATTAGTATAATGGAAAATCTCAAGAAGCTGATAAACAAGCAAACAAAAGACATGGCTTTATGTTAGCGAATTCTTCATCAATTTGTTCCATCACCAAATATTTATGGATCACAGCTGTGTCAGATAGACGGTGGGCATGTAACTGAGCAAACCCTTGGAAGCCCCCTGTCTGTCCTGGTTCTCTGCTCAGGATACTGTTAAGTAGCTCTAGTCTTTCCTGGGTGGGATAGAGGTTGTCCGGTGGAAGCTAACTTGGATTTTAAAAAGCAGGGAACATACTGTGAGCCTCATTTAACAAGAGTGAGCCGTGTTTACACCAGGTAGAAAGGGAGAAATATGTGACTGATTTGCAGAGGAACAACACTAAGCATCTATGTATTTATGCCTCACACTATTTAAAATGTGAGTTCCTTTTCCCATTCCAGAGAGCAGGCTGTTACTGAGTGCTTGCAATGTACTTGGTGGGGAGGGATCAAGAGGAAGATGTTGGGGGACTTCATTTTCCTAACCATATAACGGGAACATTCTATTAATGTGATGGGTTTTTATTTTGATTATAAATATGCCTTGGAAATATGTTGTAGAGATGCTAATCTTTCACAACTTTTCTATGACATGCTGTTTTCCAGGCAGAAATCAGACTTCCCTTGGTATTTCTACCACCCCTGAGCGTGCTATTTTCTGCTTCCAGCCCTTTGTTTGTCCCGATCTTGGTGATGCTCATGGTCTAACCCTCTCCTCAGAAAACCTGGGGCTGTCTACATGATCTGCATCCCTCAGAAATGGCCTCTGGTGGAAGGTGGTCCTCCCCACCTGTAGGTCCCAGTGACTGTGCTTCCTAACACCACTTGGTGTTTGGTTTCACCTCTCCTCCCTTCCTGGCAGACTCCTTAAGGGCAGAGACTGAGTCCTGTCCACCGTTGTGGGTGCCTCGAGGGCTCCTGCTGTAGGACTGTCCAGGTGGACCTGGTTCTGTAAAAATCTGCTGAACTGTTCAAATCAGGGACCTGCAGAGTCTGTGTGGATCCCTGCTCCATCCCTCCAAGCCTCCCAGCCGGGCCACCTGCAGTCCCCTAGCTGTCGCCATTTCTGAAGGCTTGGTCTTTCCCGGGCAGTATCCCTCTTGCAGGGTACCTAGAGCTTAAAACAGTGCTCGTTTCGGCAGAGGACAGGGTCACAGTATTTTCGTCAGCTTTCCACTACTGGGACCAGAAGACCTGTCAAGAGCAATGTTTAGAAGGAGACGTTTATTTGGGGGCTCCTGGTTTCAGAGGTCTCAGTCCACAGATGGCTGACTCTATTCCTCGGGGCTAGAGTTGAGGCAGAGCATCGTGGAAAGATGTGGTGGACGAAAGGGGCTGAAGACACCGCACCAGGAAGCAGAGAGTGACTGAGCTCAGCTCACACAATGTAAACCCCAAGCCACGTCCAGTGACCCACCTCCTCCCACCACACCCCACCGCCTTCACTCAGTTAATCCCACCAGGGGGTTAATCCACTGATTGGGTTAAGGCTCTCACAACCAGGTCCTTTCTCCTCTGAACCTTCTGACACTGTCTCACACCTGAGCTTTTGGGGGACACCTCACATCCACACCATTACAAAAAGCCATGTCCCCCATCTCGAGGATAAATGACTCCCCCGTCTGCGAGTCTTGGTTCCATTGCTGTGTCAGGGCCCGTCCCCGAGTGGGACTCAGCCAGCAGCCAACTCTGCTGCCTGCTTCCGAGGTTGTGGTCAGCCCTGTGGACACTCACCTGCTGGCCTCACTTGAGATGCTGGAGATGCAGCCCTTGGTTCCCTGCGGTGGGTGGACGTCCGGGATTAATGCTCAGATTCCCATAACGCGGGAGCCGGGGCAGCCTGACAGTTGGCTTTTCAAGTGTCTGTTTCCCGCTGTGTCACCTGAAAGACCTTCCTGACCTGGAAGGACCGAACGTTCCTTTAAAACGTCATGCCATCACTGGGATCAATGTGGCCTTGTGAACTCAGGGGGACCGGAGTTGCCTGCACCCCAGCTTTTCCACCCACCAACCCCATGCATGAGCTTGCTCCTGTGTTCTCCTTCCTGCCTCTCCTGGGACCCCCACACCCGCATACATGAATATTCTCCCTGGACAGGCCACAGAGGTGAATTTAGGTGACATAGCACACCGGGTGACTGTCTCTTGATTTTCCCTTGTTTTAGCGTGTGACCCTCTAGTGTTCAGCTGTCCTTGCTTTTCCTGTAAAGGAGTGATAAATTGTTTAAAAATAACTGTGGACTAACCTCCCAGATTTTGTGAGGCTCTACATGAATTAAGGCATCTCATTGGTGTCTACTTAATGAAGCAGGATGCACGCGTGTGTGCCCACATGCATACATGTGCACACACATGTGTGGGCACAGTCTCTGAATGTGAGGGTGCCTTTGCTGTTGTGTGCACGGACCCCTTTCCAGATCCCACAGACAAGGGTGTGCTGTGTTGTCTCTTTCGCCCCGAACTCTGTCTGCTGTGGGGCCTGGAATTCACTGAGCTCCATTCTCACCTGTTTCTGCCGACTTATTAATGAACTGTGATTTTTTGTGTGTGGATAGGTGCCCATACTACTTTGTTTTATGTTCAACCTCTATTACGTTGTGGTTCTTATGGCATAAAGCTCAGGCCTTCTCTTTAGTCAAGAGCAGCAGTGGCGAACGGTCCTGTAATGTTGGTGGGTTCTTGATTTCCTACTCCATCTCCATCTCAGAAACTCCTTGTGAAGGTTGCTGTCACCACACTCCAGGTAGGAGATATTGCTCCTTCCTCAGTGCTGCTGAAATGCACGTCACGAATGGCGATGGATGATGAGCACTTGTGCCTCTGGAATTTCTTTAGCGGTATCATTTGGAGTTGTCGAAATTCAGCATATTTAAGAGATGTTGCCAAATCAATTGTATTTCTTTTAATGTGAAAGTAAGACTTTTGTTGTCATTCAAAATCATCACAACTTGCTCTTAAAAACCAGATATTACTCTTGTGTCAGTCAGCATATGCTAAGTTATGCTGCAGTAACAAACAGCTGCTCGTTTAGTGGCTTTCGATATTGTGGTTTGCATTAAATGTCTGTCACAGCTCCATTTGAGCTGTGCTTTAGGAAATATCCATTCCAGGACTTAGACTTCCTTTCCACATTCGTAAAGAACAGCCCTGGTGCCTGCTAACAGGGTCTTCCTCCTATTTTCCCAGCCGCTCACCTTTCAGTTCTTCTCTAATAGACACACATCAGCTGATTGCTTTTCCTGTAATTTAATGTTTCTGTAGTATTATCGTCACTTGTGCTGACAGTGTAGTTGAAATGAAAAACTACATCTTTAAAAGCATCTTTTGAAGGAAAAAAAGAACCAAGTAAATGAGGAGGGAAAATGACATTCATTTGGCTTTTTGAAGGCTCTTCTATGTGTACACACACTCACACCCAGAGTATAATCCTCAAACTTATTGCTTCCTCTTCCTGTTGCTATGCCTATACATTCCTGTTTTGCCTACAGCCTTCTTTATGTCCAATGGTTAAAAAAATTGACCCTATAAAAATATTGGATATGCTAGCCTCCCCCACCCCAGCCACAGTCTAGAGAAGTTTGTTTACAACTGCCTATATGTAGAGAATTCTCTGGACTCTCTAAATGTGCTGTAAAAAGGCCAAAAGGAGAAATTTTTATACCCTTTTAAAAACTTAATGCTCCCCATAAGGACCCTGGGATGGTTTTATGGGGTGGCGTCCTGCTTCCTTAAATGGTGAGGAAACAAACTGGTATAAAAAGTTGGCATGATAATTATTAGTAGAACGACATTCTGCCAGTTTCTCTGCAGACTGTTATTTTTGTATTAAAGTTGTTGGTTCCTAGCTATCAAACTGTGCTCAGACACGACTGCAGGGGCATTTGACATTTCTAATGGGAGCGAACGTCGACCCCGTGGGAAAGAGAAATATGGTAAAAGCCATGGAGTCCAAAGAGTGCTAAAAGTCATTTTTTCCCCTATTTATAAAACACATACTTGAGTTTATGGCAGTGCTCTCTATTAAGATGTTAAACAGTCACAAGGATTTTTTTGGATGCAATTCTCCAAGTGTCTCGAGTTCACAGTGGTAAAGCATCGCAGAAGCAACTTAACAGTTTTCTGTAAATTTAATCTCTGCCTTGGAATAATTAGGTCTGGAGGATGGAATACTATACATATTTTATTATCCATCAGTTTCTTTTTTAATAGGAGTGCTGTGCTTTGTACAAGTCAATTATTTTTGATAGTTTCTGTAATTAATGCTTAATGGTATTTTATTACCCTCCCTTGACGACGTCACGTTGGTGACGGTGGGAGCGTTGCTAGACGCTGCGCTTCGTGTGTTCTGCTGTTACTTTCTTCAGAGTCCCACAAAGTTTCAGGATCTGTGTGTTTATGCCCCCACTTATTAGAAAAACGGAAACGTCCGTCTTCTCCATCCTGGTAAGTCGGAAGGTCCCCAGCGTGACTAAGGGGAGAAGACTGTGAGCGGCGCCCCTCGGTATGATTATCAGAATGGCAGATTGCTAGCGAAACGGGTTTCTTTATTACCACAGCATTGAATCCCACTGCGTTTGTCTAATGCTGAGTGTCTACAAAAGACGTTGCTGACCCTCTGACCGTACGATGGATTCTTGGAGGTTTCTGGATCATCTGCGTCCAGGCCTGGAACACATCTGTATCATTCTGTCCGTGCACATCCCCCGAAGGTCCTTGGAGTTAGCATCCAAGGCCAGCTGGGCCACCACCTTGGCTGAGCAGTCCCCCCTGCAGACTACAGGCTCTCAGGGCTTACTAAAGGCTTTTCATCTTCCCCGTGACTCGGTCTCAGTTGCATGGGTGAGAGCTGTGTCTCCTGTGCTGTGAACTATTACCAAAGGAACATTCTAGAAAAGCCCCAGGGATCCTGGCATAGGGACTGTGGTGAGGGACACCAGCTCCTCGCTGGGTCCTTACTGTACCCTGCCCTCGCTCTTCCCATACTTTGTGGCCCTCTGTCTGGGTTCTGCAGTTCTTTCTGTCCTTCTTTGACCCCCCATTTCCACATATTTTGCCTGTGTTTCACAACAAGAGATTTTTTTTTTTCATTCTCTCGATAAAACTCAGCCTCAGAAAAGTTATCACGATAAACCTCTTTGAGTTCCAGTGGTTAATCACTTTAGTACAAGATGGAGTAATAAATTTTGTATTAATCAATTAATTAATTTTAATTAGGTATATATGACAGCAGAATGCATTTTGATTCATGGTACACAATTGCAGCCCAACTTTTCATTTCTCTGGTGGTACATAATGTAGCATTGCACCGTATGTGCAGTCATACATGTACCTAGGGTAATGATGTCCGTCTCATTCCACCCTCTTTCCTGCCCCCATGCCCACTCCCCAGCACTCCCTCCATTTTTCCAATGCCCCCCACCCCCATTTTGGATCAGCATCCACTTATCAGAGAGAACATCCAGCCTTTGTTTTTTTGGGATTGGTCTACTTCACTTAGCATGATATTCTCCAGCTAAGATGATGGAGTAATAGATTTTGATGGATTTGAGAAGTGACAGCAATGAGTGGTCCTCAGTCTCTAAGGCTTGCAGTTTGAACAGAGAAGGTTTGAAACTAATTGGAGGACACTTTCATCAAAAGGCACATCCTCTCCTAGGTGTTTGCAAATTGAAATGATGGTTATTTTCTCCAAAGGGGGAAGGCAGATGAACTTTTGTGTCTGTGAATCTGTTGTAGGTACAAATGTATCTTCCCTGTAGTCATTTCCATGATCTTGGGAATTAGGGAGAACTGTCTGCAGCAGAGGGAAGTCTAAAACCATTAGACATGTAACCTAAGAGTCACATGCTGCCAGTAGGAGGTGGCCTTGAATGTCTGTCCCAGCAGCCCCATCTCCAAACTGTACAGCCCGTAAGTGTGAGGCTACCTTGGCATAAGGGCTGGGGTCTGCCTGGGATCCCAGGGCTCTAGCATGGGGCCTGGTGTTTCCTTCCTTTTTTTGGGGGGGTACTAGAGTTTGAACTCAGGGGCACTTGACCACTGAGCCCCATCCCCAGCCCTATTTTGTCTCACTGAGTTGCTTAGGGCCTCGCTTTTGCTGAGGCTGGCCTTGAACTTATGATCCTCCTACCTCAGCCTCCTGAGCTGCTGGGGTGACAGGTGTGCGCCACTGCACCCAGCTGGTTCCTGGTGTTTCTTGAGCACCAGTTGGTGTTTGAAGTTTCTGGTGAGATCTCAGGCGCTCACTGGGCAGCAGGCACCATCAAGCATCTCACGTACATTGTCTTCCTTCAACCACTTACTGACTCTGTGCAGTGAGTACTGCACCATGATTCCCCATTTTACAGATAAGGAGACTGAGGTTCAAGGTGGTTTGACAGCTCACCTGAGGTCACATGGCCAGTGAGTGGGAGAGGCAGCATTTACACCCAGGACCTGCTCTCTGCACCCACCTTCCTAGCCAGCAAGGCACAGGACCCTGTACAAGGGAGCCAGTCCTCTGAATGAGAACCCGAAGGGCCCTGATAAGGGAGAATGGGCCGAGTGAGAGGGCTTTGGCCGTCTCGCCCTTTTCAATCATAAGTAGTCTCTTTGGGATGCACTTTTTACATTAGGTGGCTATTTTTGTAATAAAGTTAGAAATAATCATAGACAAAACTGGAAAATCCTAGAAGGCGTGGGTGGGACCAGAGCAGGGTCACAAGGCAAGGTGTTTCCACGGAGGGACCACGGGAAAGAGGGAACCCAGTGAAGGCTTAGGACAAAGGACACGGCTGGAGTGGAGGAGGGGAGCTGAACCCGTACCTCTTGCTCCCCAGACATGCAAGCCCAGCCACTTCATTTCCTGTCCTCCCCACACTCAGAGATAAGAACTTGGCCAGTCCAGGTTACATAGAAGTCAGAAGTCGCTGTCCTATGACAAGATTTCCTAGTAAACTGACCATGTGTAAAAGCAGTCTGTGTGCAGCCGTCCCTCCTTCCATCCCTCGTCCCGGTCCATCCTGTTGGTGTCTCAGTGAAGGGTTGGCGTCGTCGACATATCACAATATTTCAAAGACAGAGTCATTGGGAAATTAGAAAAATCATGCAAAATATGGGGATCCATGACGTCAGTGGGAGTGGTGTTGGAGAAGACCCGAATCGGGCAGAGCCTCTGCAGACTTAGCCAAGTGAGTCTAAAGAGAAAATCAGGCAGGACGGTGGCATGGCTGGCATTTTAAAAGAAAACACTGGAAGGATGACAAAGGACTTCCATTGTTTTGGCAAATATCATCTTCCATATAGATCAAAAATCAGAGAGAGGATCTCAGGACAGTTATACGATTTTTGTCAGGAAAATGATGTTGAAAAATATATATGACGTGATCCATGGTTCAAGAATAGTGCATAAGCTGGGTGTGGTGCTGCAGGCCTGTAATCCCAGCGGCTCAGGAGGCTGAGGCAGGAGGATCAAGAGTTCAAGACCAGCCTCAGCAACTTATTGAGGCCCTAAGCAACTTAGTGAGACCCTGTCTCAAAATGAAAAGGACTGGGGATGTGGCTCAGTGGTTAAGTGGCCCTGGGTTCAATCCTGGCACCAAGAAAAGTTAAGCCATAAAATAATTTTACTTTCTTCGTTTTTAGATTTAAGCTTAATTTCCTCTTTTGCAGAGTGGCCTCTGTTTTCAGTAGGTTCATTTTTCCCAGTCCCCTTTGAGCACATGTATGTGTGTGTACAGGCAGGCATATGTGTTTCGGTGAAGAGCATGTACATTTCCATCCTTATCTAATTTCTTAAGCATAAGTTTTCTATCTACAAATTAGCTTTTATTTGCCATCTACAGGGAATTTGTTTTAAATTTCTCCAGAGTTTGTCACATTACCAGTAAGGCAAGAAACATATAAATTATGCACAGTTTTAAATTAACATATTGATATGTGAATCGGATTCTCCTGTTGCAATTATGCATAATAGAAATGGCTGCTAACTTGTTGGGTAAAATAGTCATCTATGAATCTGGAATGGTTAGATCTACCCTTATCTTGAGATTCTAAGATAAAATGATTTCACGGATGTGGCAATTTATTGAAAATTTTAAAAAAAGAATTCCATTCAATTTTTACTCAGCCATATTATTTTCATTGTTCCTGGTAGAAATGAGTCTCTATGATCGTTCGCTCAAAGAATGAACATTTAATTGTCTCCCAAGCCTCAGGCTCTGGGGTACAGAACGCAGTGACTTTCCATCACTTTTGCCAAAGAATATTGAGATTCCACACACGTATTTTCATCCTGTGCCTCCTGGAATCTCTGTCCCATATTCACCTACACCTCGTCTCCTGCAGTTCATTTTCCCCTTGTATTCTGACAGGTTGAAAAATCAGAACAACTAGAAACCCAGTCACAAATGCATCTTGTCTAAGGAAGGACTAGAGAAATGGTCCATTTAATCTTACTGTTATGTTACAGTTAATGATTCTGCATTTTTGATCATGTTAATTATTTGTCCAAACAGAATTGATGCAGTTGGACAGGTAATTGAGATTTAGGTGAAGTCACTTTGTTAGTAACGTGCCTGTCTCTTATAAATCAAATTGCTATGTTAGAGATTTGACTTTTTAAATTTTCTTTTTAGTGGCTAAGGGAAGATGCAGAAATAGAAGTGTTTTTTTTTGTTGTTGTTGTTGTTGTTTGTTTGTTGTTTTTTTAAATACCTGGGAAGAAGAAAAGCTATCTTTGCATGCTTATTATGTGATGATGTGAAAGACATTTTTTTTCCATTATTTGATGTTTGAAACAGAGCTGTAGAAGGCCTGAGACATGCTTATGAGTAGAACATTTCTACATCAGATTGAGTTCACATATTTACCCCAGAATTGAGGTTTTTCTCTTGATTTTCAGGGAACTCAAAGCAAACAAATACTGTACTTAAGGAGATGGGTGGAGTTAATTAAATAAAACACTTTAGACCCTGGGATATTAGCAGCTGTAGGATACCTTAAATGACTGTGTTAAATACTTGTATAGGGAATTATTGCAATAAATACTGGGAAGCCCTGTTTGGTATTCTCTCTCTCTCTCTCTCTCTCTCTCTCTCTCTCTCTCTCTCTCCTGTTGAGAATTCTGAAGCCTAAGTTACTTGCTGAAGGTCATCCTTAAAAAATAACAGAAGCTTGGCCTAGTGGTACACACCTGTAATCCCAGTGGCTCAGGAGGCTGAGGCAGGAGGATCATGAGTTCAAAGACAGCCTCAGCAAAAGTGAGATGCTAAGCAACTCAGTGAGACCCTATCTCTAAATACAATACAAAATAGGGCTGGGATGTGGCTCAGTAGTCAAGTGCCTCTGAATTCAATCCCTGGTACCCACTCCCTGCCTGCCCCCCCCCAAAAAAAAAGAAAAGTAGCAGAGCCAGGATGTAAATCCCAAGTTATTCAGACCCCCAAATCCATGGACCTGGTCCCCTAGGCTCTGCCATGGCTCAGCCTTCTTAGGGAAATAAAAATCATGCAAGAGACCAGACCCTTTTCCTACAATGAGCAGGATCTTCTCTGAACACACCGTGCAACAGATCCTCCGTGTTATGTTGCTGCTTTTAATCTTTTCCAACTCGAGTTTTCTCTTAGAGGAATTAAATGGAGGCTGTTTCTCTGGGTCTCTCCCCATTTTCCCCTCGTATTTGTATTGCTTTAGTTGAGAAGATTGGGTGCTGTTATGAATTCATGGTAGAGAAGACACAGTTTGGGGGCTTGGGGTTTATTTCTTGTTTGGTGTTATCTGTGTGTTTTTTGAATTATCACTTTAATTGTATATATTCACAAGGTGCAGTGTGATGATTTGATACATGCACATGATGTGTAATGACAAAATCAGGGTAGTTAGCATTTCCATCTCTTTAAACATTTAAAAAAATTGATTTTTTTAAAAAAACGGTGTGTATTTAGGAGGTCCAGTGTTGACACTGTAGTTTTAATTCTGCATAGATGGCTGGTTTGGATAAGAGGAGGCCCTGGATTTCCTGGGGCTCCTCCAGGAGGACTTTGTTCTTGCTCAGAACAGGACAGGCAGGTCCATTCGGAGATAGCAGGAGAAGCTGAGAAGGTGATTCAAGGTCAAGGGAGATGAAGTCCTTCCCTGCCGGGCCTCACTGCCCACTCTTCTGGACCATCATCCTTCCCCCTCCTAGCTTCTCTGTTCTGAATGAAATGAAATCATCAAAGAAAATGATCCGTACTCTGCATACAGAGCCGAGCCAGGGCCTCCCGCGGTGCCGTCATAGCCCAGGCAGGTGGAGCCTGCGTGACACAGGGACAGGTGGCGTCATCTGCCAAGGTGTCTTTAAAACCTGCAGTCCAGTCAAGGGCGAGTCACAAGGGAACCAAGCCGTGTGGGTGGAGAGCAGCCAGACCGTTCCTGAGGAGGGAGGCGAACCCAGGCAGGAGCTAGGCAGAGAGTGCTCAGGGTCCCACCCGCTGCGACTGTGCGGAGAAGCCCCCTAAGAGGACAGTAGGGGGGAGGGAAGCCCACCACCTTGGGGAGACTCTCCACGCTCAGGGGGGACTGGAAAAGTAATGTGCTTTCAATGCTCATAAGTAGAGTTGTCATGACGTCCTGGCTTACAAATGACCCCTGTCTCACTGTCCCATCGAGCCACCTGGAGCTGGGGACGCAGCTCAGGGTGGTGCGCTTGCCTGGTGTGCTCAGAGCCCTGGGTTCCACCCTGGCACCACCACTACACCTCAAAAGCCAGGTCTTTTTAGCAGGTTGTTCCAGGCACAGTTCACATCAACTCTTCTGGTCTCTCCTCCACCGGCCCCTTCATGTCATCCACGCCCCGAAAACAGTGAATGTCTCCGTGTCCCCATGTCCCCCACGCCGGGCTTTTCACCTCTCCCATCTCCGCACGTCCAGCCCCCAGTTCTGAATCCTATGTGTTCTCCCAGTTGGTGCCTCCCACCATCTCCCTGGCCACATGCAGTCTCCATGCCTGTGACCTCTCATGCAACCTGGACACATTGACCTGCTTTAGGGCTTTATGTGTATTTGTTCGGCTGAGTATTTATCTTTACGTTCAGCCACAGAACAAATCCAGACCTTTGCACATAATGAGTACTGAATAAATATCTCCGTAGATGAATACACCAAATGAAGTTTTTTGGGTTTTTTTGCATGAGGTGGATAACATTGCCACAGGGAAGGCCATACAGAAGTGACACATTTTAAGGAGGATCATTTTATCTAGAATGCAGTACGTGGCCCTTTGAGTGACACACCAGGGAAAGTCATTCTCACAGCCTTCGTGGTTGGTAGCTGGTTATTTGTCTGTGATGGGGGACTCAGGGGTGCCCAGGTATTCCGGCCTCCTATGTAGGTGAGGTCTGACCCCTGCACATGCCCACACTCTTGGTGCAGTTCTGTCCTTAAACCAGTTGACATCCTTGGTGAACAGTGTAAACTTTGGCCTAATTCCTGGTGATGGTAAAGGACGGTGGCCCCATTAATTTGCTTCCCCCGATTCTTGACAGAAGAGAGAGGCCATCGCTGTCTTTTTGCTGTTCTGTCCCAGCCTGTGTTGTGTCCCTGAGTGAGGAGGGGGCTGTGCCCCATAGAACCTCAGAGAACGCTGCATGGGGGACACAGGTTTAGTGAATTTAACTTTCTGTGCAATGTTTAGAATCCATTAAAATAGGTAACTGCGGGATTTCTGAGTATCCAGGACGGGTTAACGGGCTCTGCATGTCCTGGTCACGGAGGCCCATCATTCAGCAAGCATGTTTCGAGTGTCCCCCAGACTTCTGCTGCCAGGTGGTGGCTCCCTGTCTCACGCCTTCACAGGCTTTCTGGTCAGTGTGGTTGGTGAGGGTCGTGTCCACAGCTTCTGTTTCCTGACTCTGAACGTCTGGCACATGCGTGGCTTGCTGTTGGGAGGCTGCTGTGCAGCAGCAGTTGTTCACCCTGAGGTTAGAGCTGAGCATCTGGAGTGCCAGTCGCCTAGGGAGAGGGTCCACAAGAAGCCGTCTGCATCACCGGGACCTCGCTCAGCATCCCTCATGAGGTTGAGGAGGGCAGGGTACCCCTCATTGCCCCCTCCAACACTGAGCGAGGGGAAAAGCCAGAGCTGTTTGCACTGCCACGTTCTCATGCCTTCTCCAAGGGGAGAAAAGCCACCTGAGCCAGTGACCTCCATGGTAGGGACCACGGGGCACCTGCAGTGGGCAGTGTGATTTCAGAGGTGAGGAAGCGCTATTGGAACTGGGGGGACTTTCAGAGGCTCTGTGACCTTGGTTCTTCACTCCGTGGGAGGAAAAGACAGGAGGGTCAGGTTTGCCCTTCAGCCTCGAGGGGAACACGAAAGCTGGTCACCTCCGAATTCCTTTAGACTAGTGGTCACCTGGTCAGAGAGCTAATGTCTTGCTGCCTGATTCGCTAATTGGACCCACAGAGATGTAGGCATTTGTATCTTCTGTGTGCATCCCGTCAGCCCTCCGGATCCCTGGGGTCCTCATGATGGATTTTCCAAATTGTGGATCAAAAATAGTTTTTAAAAATTCCATCTGTATTGGAACACAGTACTGTTCTGTTTTTTTTTTTTTAAATTCCTGACAGACTTTTTAAAATGTGTATTTACTTGTAGATGGACACAATACCTTTATTTAATTAATTTATTTTTATGTGGTGCTGAGGATTGAACCCTTTGCCTCACATGTGCTAGGCATGGCCTTCTACCACTGAGCTACAATCCCAGCCCCAGACTTTTACTCCCTAAACAACACAGTACAACTATTCACATAGCATTTACGTTGTATTAGGTGTCACAAGTAATCTAGAGGTGATTTGAAGTACACAGGAATAAGGAAGTGATCCATAGGAGGAGACAGATGTGTTTAATATGATTTAAATATTACATGATCTATATATGTATCAAAACATCATATGCACTCCATAAATTTGTACAATTTGTATGCTTTTATGCAGCAGTTAAGATTTTTAAAAAACACAGGAAGATGTGCATAGGTTATATGCAAATACCATGCCACTTTGTATATGACTTTGAGCATCTGCAGATTTGGGTACCCAAGGGTGGTCTTGGGACCAATTCCCCACTGATTCCGAGAGACTACTGTTTGCTAATGTGGTCTTTCAAGAACCACATGCAGGACACTGGGAGTATGGCTCAGTGGTAGAGCATTTGCCTGGTATGTGTGAGGCACTGGGTGCCATCCTCAGCACCGCATAAAGATAAACAAATAAAATAAAGGTAATTATTGTGTCCATCTACAGCTAAAAAGAAACAAGAACCAGGCTCTTCTTTGGTCACAGTTCCTGTGTGCTCAGCCCTGTCCTTGGTTTGGGCCTATCCTCTGTATTGTGTGTTATCTATAGGCACAGGGTTAGCGCTGCAGTGGGGAGCCGCCACAGGGTGACACCTCAGGACACAGCTCCACCCGAGGTTTGGCTCTCCTCAGCTTACTTTGGTCTCCAGAAAAACCCCAGGGCAGAGTGGCTGTGGGTGGAGAGCCCACGTGCAATCTAACCTCGGTGACTATCTGACCCAAGTGGCACTGGGGACTTCCGTGGGGGCGACGAGCTCCTTGTCCCAGTTTTCAATGAATCACTCACCCGAGAGAAGCGTGCGAGAGGGAAGTTACCCACAGACACCACAAGACTGTCATCCCCTCCAGCCTTAGCTAGGACGGTGACCGATGAGGAGAAGGCTAAGAGGAAACCGTGGAGAAAGTGTGGTTCCAGCTTCTCCGACTGTAACCCAGCAGGATTCGTAGAGGTACGTGGCCAGGTAATAACCTGACCGTTACTGACGGCAGTAAATCTTGGAAGGAGAGAAAGGGTCTTCATTAAAATGAGGAAACACTTTTCCTTGATAAACTCTTTTTTTTTTTTCTTAAGAGAAAAAGAAATGTGTCTGATTGGAGAAGGAGATAGCCTCACATTCTCTTTTAATGATCAAAGAACTGCTGTCCCTAAAATGATGACATCATCATTTCCTGAAAATTAGATCTGTCACCTCCGAACTCTTCTGAAGTGTTGTCTGTGACTCGTGTATTTCTGCATTTCCCACTGGCTAAATATTAGGGATTAAAGATTCCTAAAACCAAAGGTTAGAAATGTCGTTGTCTTTTTGGTATCTGTTGTGGAGCTATCAAAGGGCACAGGGACGGGGTGCAGGATGCCTGGGTCTGTTCGTGGTCCCCCACCTGGGACCAGCTTGGCATGGGTGGGTTTGCATCTGGGTCCTCTTCCCTTCACTCTCTGCAGCTTGGAGACCTCCGGGTTGGTCCTCTTCCACCCGTGTCTTGCCGTCTGGTCAGCGAGGGTGTGAATCAGCCTCCCATCACCATAACACACACCCAGGATATTCAGCTTAAAAAGAGAAAAAGGTTATGTGTGCTCACAGTTTTGGAGGGTTCAGTCTGTGCCTTGTCCCTGATAGCCTTTGGGCCCGTGGCCAGAGCAGCACATCATGGTGGGAACACGGGGTGGAGGAGACACTCAGCTCATGGCCAGAACATGAAGAAGAAGAAGAGTGAAGGACTGAGGTCCCCCAGCCCCCCTGAGGGCACACCTCCCTGGCCTGAAGACCCCCCCAGCCCTGCCTCTCACAGGCCCCACCTCTTCCCAGAGCAGCACAGGCCAAGGACCCAGCCTTTAGTGCATGGGCCCTTGGGGAGGAACATTTAAGATCCAAACCGTAGCAGTGAATTTGGGGTTGATCTTTTAACTGAGATGCTGTGTAGACCATGAGCAGGGTTGGGGTTTAGTATGCTTCGTAGGGCCGTGGAGCTGGGTGCGTCGTATTCATGATAGCTACTTTTGAAATAGAAGTACTGCTGCAAAATATTCTTCTCTAACACAGAAGGAGGGAATTGGACCCAGGGACCCTTAACTACTCAGCCACATCCCCAACCCTTTTATTTTTATTTTTTTTATTTTATGACAGTCTCTCTCTAAGATGCTAAGGCTGGCCTCGAACTTGTGATCCTCCTGCCTCAGCCTCCTGAGTTGCTGGGATGGCAGGCCTATTTCACTGCACCTAGCAAAAGAAAGAAGACTTTCTTCTGTCCACAGCCCCCTCCCCAAGTCTCATCAGATCGCTTCTCAGGGAAGGAACCTACGTTGGGAGTCAGGCACAGAAAGTGCCATCATGTAGCAGCTGGGAGCCCAGGTGGGTGGAGAGGGCTCAGCCAGCTGTGCTTCTTCTCTGATGGGGTCATCCCTAGTCCTGGTGAGGAGGAGGAGGAGGACACCGTCATGGCCACGGCCAACTTGGGGAACTGCCCTCCACCCCTTCCGTCCCCACTTCCGTCCCCACAGTCCCCGTCAGGTGCTCTGCCTAAGTCATCAGCCCCCTCCTCCAACGTTCCAACTGGTGTGTGCGTCCAGTGAGGCATTAACATTGGCTGGGAATGGCCCCCACACCTGTGGGTTGGTGGGTTTTAGCAAATGACAGTGGTGTATTCATTTCACATGCCATAAAATAGAAAGGTGACTCCGAGGCTCCAGCCACCTCCGGTCACTCTTCCAGGCTTCTAGCCTCAAAACTGCTTCCTTGTTACAAGGTGGATACTGACGCCCCAGCCTGTCCCTTCCCGATAGGAAAGAAGAAGAGAGAAAAATGGGGCTGGGCGCGGTGGCCACGCCTGTAATCCCAGTGGCTTGGGAGGCTGAGGCAGGGGGATTGCAAGTTCAAAGCCAGCCTCAGCAAGTTAGCAAGACCTCGACTCTAAATAAAATACTAAAGGGAGGCTGGGGATGTGGTTCAGTGGTTAGAACGCCCCTGGGTTCAATCCCTGGTACCAAAAAAAAAAAAATAGTTTTAATATTTATTGAGAGACGTTCTCTTCTGAAATTAGGATTTCACTTATCCCAGTATAATCTGTCTGACAGCCATCTCAATGCTTCAGGCCCCATCCAAACAATGCAGTCACCATTTAGCGCAAGACTTGAATAGAAAGCTTTTATTACTCTTCATTACTCTTAAACCTTAGAATTACCCCACTAGAAAACCGACGCAGAGCAAGTGGTTCTTATTAGTGCCATAAACAGATAATGAGAGAAATACAGATTTCATTTCTCACATTTAAAGTGTCTCGTTAATCCAGCAGAAGTAGTCAGCAAGTCCAAAATGTTTCAGGAAGCCTCGTTTTAACAAATAACTTAACGTATTCCTTCTCGGAGTTCAGAGAAATTAAAAAGACGGTCCGTGGTTTGTGCCGTTATATCACAGCCTTACTGGCAGCTTCCTGTAGAAATTGGAATTTTCGTCTCAGGCCGTGCATTTCGATTCATTGCACGAATTTTAATGTTCCTGGTATGGTTTGGATGTGAGGTGTCCCCCAGAAGCTCATGGCTGGGGGGGGGGACAATGCAAGAAGGTTCAGAGGAGAGATGATGGATTATGAGACCCTTAACTCAATCAGTGAATTGACCCCCTGATGGGGGATACAGGGAGTGGTAACTGAAGGCTGGTGGGTGTGGCTGGGGGAGGTGGGCATGGGGTGTGCCTGTGGGGTGTGTATTTTGTATCTGTCCAGTGGAGTCTTTCTCTCTGCTGCCTGGTAACGTCCTGAGCTGCTCTCCTCCACCACACCCTCCTGCCTGGATGCTCTACCTCACCTCAAGCCCCGAGGGCTGGAGCCTGCTGTGTGTGGCCTGAGACCTCAGGAACCGTGAGCCCCTAAATAAACTTTTCCTCCTCTAAGATTGTTCTTGTCAGGTCCTTGAGTCATAGCAGTGAAAAATCTGACTAAAACAGCTCCTTACATAGGAGTCCATCTAAATGGAAATGAACTATTCTGTAGAAAAGAATTGTAATGCATTCTGCTGTCATCTATAAATCATCATCATAATAAAGAATCTTAGATGTTCTTGAGCCAAGTAGAGAGGAGAACTAACCGAGGTCCTTTTCTGAAATCAGAGAATTTAGCCACTGAGTTTCCATGTGAAAACCCTGGCCCCATGGTGTCCTCGGGAAAGTTGAAGTTACTGAAGTTCATCTTAACTAAACATTTATGTTTGTTTTCTATGGGACAGGAAGCAGCCTTGTATGCATTAAGGAATACTTGACTCTTCCAGGAGTTCTGGGAACCCAGACCAAACAGGGCCACCCTTCAGGGCCACTCAGGAAAAGTTGATGGAGCTGCAGTCATCTGTGATATTGATCATTCATTGCTCATCTTTCTTTGCTATTATGTTAAAATAAGATACTATCAAACAGTAGCACTTGTATTAGTTACATATTGGTCTATGTATAGGAGGGAATGAGAGAGAGTGATTTTTTTTTTTTAAGTTGTAGAGGGACACAATACCTTTATTTTATTTATTTATTTTTACCTGGTGCTGAGGATGGAGCCCAGTGCCTCATGCATGGTAGGAAAGTTCTCTGCCACTGAGCCACACCCCGACCTCTGATTGATTTTAGGAAACTGGCTAATGTGATTGTAGGAGCTGGCCAGTCCACCCTCTGTAGGCCAGGCCTGCAGGCTGCACACCCCAGGAGGAGTTGATGTTTCAGTCTTGCATTCAAAGGCGGGCTTTTGGCAGAATTCCCTCTACCTTAGGGACCTTTTTCTCTGAAGATCTTCAACCAGTTAGATGAGGCTGACCCACAGTATGAAGGGGAGTCTGCTTTACTCAAAATCTACTGATTTAGATGTTGGTCTCGCTTTAAAGAGTACCCTCACAGAGACGTCTAGTCTGGTATTTGAACAGATATCTGGGTGCTGTGGCCTAGCAAAGTTGACACGTGAGACCTCCCACCACCACCACCACCCCCGGAGCAGGAGCAGCTCAGAGCCTTGGCCTGCTGTTTTAAATGCTTGCCACGTACTAACTCTCTGGATCCTCTCCGCAAACCTCGCCAGGCACATCCTCTTGCTGTATCCATTTCACAGATGTCCCACGTGCAGTTGGAGAGGCCAGGCCACCTAACATGCCCACCCTTCTGTAGCTCGTCTAACTGGGTTGTATACATGTCTGTCTTGCTTGTAAAGCCTCCTTGCAGACAAAGAGGGTGCCATCTCTGGGTGGGGCCCGTGGGATTGTTCACTGAATCCACGATGGTGGTTCCCATTTGCTGATCGGTTACTGAGTGAAGATCAGTTCTTGGGTAGACATGTTAACCACCTGGAAGAGCTGAGGCTCTGAGGAGCTACTAACCTGCACAGGGTCCTGGGGCTTGAATGGGGGAGCCAGGATCCCTTTTCGGCTCTGGGTGACACATCTGCTAGAATGTACCAGGTTCTAACCCAGCGTGTCCCATCGTTCTGTACATGGGGCACCTACAAAATTTTATCATACACTTAAAATTGATCAGTTTTAGTTTTTTTTTTAATTTGTCTATATATAGGACAATGGGTTCAAAAGAATAAAGCTGATATTTAAGTATAGATGACTCCAGAAATACACAAGTGACCGGTCACTTCCTCTCTGTTACCTTTTGCTTAAGGAACCTTCAGCCTGGATTCTCTAGAACAGTCTGTCAGCTCAGTGTGACGACCCTCAGGTTCACGTTTCCTCCTTTGTTGGGCCATGTGTCACTAGCCACGGTCCTTAAACAAAGTCGGTCACTGTTCTCAAAATTTTTTTAGGATGTACTCAAACCCTGCGTCTCTGCACGTGCAGCGTGTCCTGTGTTCCCGTGCGTCTTGGCGAGTGAGTCACCTTTTCCTCTTCCTCTCCAGCCTCGAGGACAGAACATCAGTGGTTCTGCCGCTGTCCACGCAGAAGGGCACTGAACTTCTTTCTCTTTCCTTATTGGATATAAATAACCAATTCAGAATGTTATGGACTGGGTTTTTAGACCCAGAGAGAAAAAAAAACATAGATGAGAGGGGTCCTCAGATTACACCTGACCAGGGACGATTCCGCATGAGCTCCAACTTGACTGCAAGACAGCACATGCCGACCATCACCAAAGGAAGGTCATCTTCTCCATGAAGGTCATGAGTATTTTAAAGTGTGTTTGCCTTTCTAACAAGTGTGTTTACCCCTCCTAACTCCGGGAATTTCTCCCTGTGAGCCAGAGTCTCCAAACAAAGGAATGCTCCCTAATTCCTATTTCTTTCTGGGGGATTGACTTTGGAGTTTAAAGATGGACTTTGTTTCTTTAGTACTAAAAAAAAAAAAAAAAAAAAAAACCTAGAAGAAGTTACAGCCTATAAATTGTTTTAAGCACATGGCCCGCACTGGCATTTCCTCCTGTCCATATAGGCATGGATGTGGATTTCACAGAGAACAAGAATGCCCTTCTTCTGAAGCCTCCTTCCTGGACATCTCCCTGCAACTCAGCTGGCCTCCTTGTCCTGCTAGCTGCTGGGTGGTCTGATCAGGGTGAAGCCAGGTGCTGATTCTTAGCACAGGAAGCTGTTGGGAGATGATCTTCTAGATTTCCAGGGAGCTCCTGCCCACACAGTACCACCAGGCCGTCCCGGCTCCTGGTGCCTTGGATGAGGGATTAGCTGCACACTGAGTAGCTAGTGATGCTAATCGTTCCACACCAGCCAATTTAGGTCCTCTAATTCATACCCAGTCAATACCTAAATCTGTTTTCCCCAAAGACTCTGGTCTCTTGAGGAAAAAGAAGACAAACACAGAAAGGAAAATAAATCAAAGAACAAATCATGCTTTTCCTATTTAACCGTATTTTCATTGAGAATTCTTTTTCAGTGTCTGCACCCACTTATTTTCTATGTACACAGGCTACAGGATCAGCCAATTAGTGTGGGTACTTTTCCTCTTCTGATTTTACAGTCCAAATAATATGGATCTATAGACACACACACAGATATTGGCTTTGGTTTGAATCCATTTTCTTGCTTTGCACCTTCTTCTGTTTCTTCCTTTTGCTTTCACTAAATGATTCATCTCGCAGCTCCTGAAATGGAGGATGAACAGCTGGCTGACAGACCTGGAGGGCTGTCCTTGTGAAGTCCTGTGGTGGTTTCCAGTGGATGATCTCCGTGTGTCCGCCATTTTGCTGAGTGCCCTCATACCTGTCTCCTCTAACACCTTTGAGTGGAATGGAAGAAAATGGGAATGTATTCACATTGTGGCTGTGTCCAAAAGAGGGAAGTGGGAGTCGCCTGTGAGAACAGACCATAGTCCTTTGGATATGGGACCCTGTGGGGTCCTCAAGACACCCATGGTGAGGCTGAGGTCTCGGGACGTTCTCGTCTGCCACACGGAACAGAAGATGGTCACTCTCTTCACTGGGGGATGACTTTCCATCTCTGGAGACCTTGGAGATTTTCACTTCCATTTTTTTTCTTTCTAAATTGTACCCACCCATGGAGTGAGACTGGGTTTCACCCTTAAGTTCATAGACTTTGTTACTCTAAGAATTTCCTACTTTAGAGAAGTTCTTTAAGGAAAATACTGTCTTCTCACTTCCCCATGAGACTTATAAACTGCTCATTAAACATCTGTAGAATGAGTGGCTGAGAATAATGACCACAGACAACTTGTTTGGCAAAGCATAGTAAAAAAAGCATTAGGAAGGCCAGCGTCCAGGACACAGAGGTCCAATATGCAAAGGTCAGCGGTGACAAATGGTCTTCATGCTGCAATGGTGGTATATCGGTGGTGTCCGGCCCACCGTGAAATCCTTGTTGACAGAGATTCTAAAGGGTCTTCGTGGCTGGGGAGGGAGAAGGCCAGCAGGTTGGAATGGGCAGTAGACATTGGTCATCCCTGCGTTATTGCTGGGTATTAGCCAACCTCCTCTCTCCAGATAGAAATTCAGGAGTTTGGGAAGCTCATAAAAACGTCTCCGTACTTCCTCTCCTGAATTCCAAAACATCTGAGAAATAAAACATCAATGACTGTCGGAGGGAGGTCAGAATCTCAGCAGATGGGGTAGCTCAGGCTGTGTTTCCCTGCCAGATCTTAACATTCCAGAGCTCCCAGATAATGTGGGAGATTGCACATCTCCTGAGGGCAGCTTGTGCAGGGCTGAGCTCCACAGCAGAGCAGAGCAAAACAACTCTGTCCTTGGGAAGATCCAGAAGGTCGGAAGAGCTAGTGCACCCTCTTCTCCCTAGTAGAGGCCCCCCTGCCCTGGTGGGGGTTGTGAGTGGATGGGGCTGAGCGAGGTTGGGAGTCCTCTTCCCCAAATGGCTTCTACGGACGGGGGTGTAAGGCCTTCCCCTCTGGGTAAAATGAGAAGAGGGGCTTATGGCTGCAGTGCCCAGTTATTAGATGTCGGTCCTAATGCAGGTGGTCCAGAAAGCTGACCCAGATCTCGTCTCTCCACCTCTCTGCCCCGGGCAGCCTTCCACGTGGTTAGAGAACATCACCCTTGGCTGCAAGCCCATCTCATACTTGGAGAATTGGCAGGATATCCCCTCTCTTTCCTTGCCCACTCTGCTCCTGCAAGGTTAGCTGCCCACTCTTGGGACAGGTGTGCAGCCTGTCAGAGGCCCTTGAAGTCGGCCTGCTGTTTTGGGGAGTGGCCTTTGTAGCTTTTGATGTGCTGGGACACAGAGAAGTCTTTGCTTGGGAACTGTTTTTGATGTTTAGGGCTTTGTGAAAACTCCCATAGCTCACCCGTTTACCTTCTAAGCCCGAACCCACTTTGTTAAGTGGTCAGTCTCAACTCTTACACCAGGAGACTAGAGATATGGAACCGCAGGGTTAAAGAGGCTTCTCACTTGACCTGGACACCACTGTCTGGATCCTACACCCACCAGTCATTCTGCAGAAGGAGGCATCTGGAGTTGGGGTCCAAGTCGGGGTCCAAGGCTGCTGGGGAGACTTGGAGCAAGGCCTCCAGTGCTCTACTTGCCGTGATATATCATAGGCACGGCCCTTTGCAATTCCTAGCGATTCTAGAGAAATGGCCAACATCTAGAGATGGTGGTGCCACCTCTGGTGGACACAGTGCAGAGATGGCCACAAGGACCCAAGGAAGGTCCCAAGGAAGGCGATGCTCAGTTGGGATGGACACTAGGGTTTTCCTTCCCAGGACCCTCCTGTTCTTAAAGACCTCCAGATGCTTTTGGTTTATTTGTTCCTCCTGCTATCAAGTCTCCTATTTAAGAGGGTCTTTAAAAACCCTTCATCTATCTATCTCACCTTCAATTTAAGTCCACTGCTTTCTCGGGGAGTCCTCAATGGAACTTTGTCCAAGTCCTCCCCAAGTCTTCAATTCTCAGAAGGTGGCATTTGTCTGAAAGAGATGTCAGTTGGAATTCATCACTGGTGGTAAGAGCTCAGAATGACTGCACAACCTCCTTTCTGGAAAAAGAAATCTGTTTTAATTATGAACAGATATATTTATTATCTGACAAGCACTCCAGTTTGCCTTTCTGTGAAATTACTTCATTGCATTGCAACATCTAGAAGCATATTTAACGTCCATGAGAAAGGAAAAAAAAAAAAACAGGACTCATGATGGAAACTGTACATTATGATCAGGAGTAGACCAAGATCTATGGAGCACAGTGAAAAAGTTAATTGGAAACTGTGATGAACTGAGAGTCTCCAGGGTCACGTGGAATTGGTTTACCTTGCTGCTTTTCTGTGTAGTCTCTAAAACTCTGAAAGTATCATCCCCTATCCTAAGAGTATGGAACGAACGTTGAAGACCATTTTGTTCATGCCAGCCCCGGAGAATTCAAAGGACACTCTTCACCCTCCAGGTTCCTACAATTGAACGATGCAGAAATAAATAAAATTGCATGAGTTCATAGAATGACATAGCCGATGTCCCAGGCCAGTGCCGTCCCTGAGGAGGGCAGGCCAGCACAACTTGACGGGTGCCTTGCAGGGTTTCAGGTGGTGCAGGGGTGGATGCAATGTGAGTAAGGCCAATGGCACAGTGATCCCTGTGGAGTAGAGCATTCTCTCCACCACGTCTGTCACATGCCTTGAGTAACTAGAGGAGGCTCTGTTTCCAAATCTTGTTTTCTCTAATCAGCATAAAATCTGAAATGAGGAGAACTATCTTCTGAAATGTTCTTGCTCA